>NC_134179.1:9726160-10026160 GCF_964188355.1 Buteo buteo
ACGCCGGGCACAGGGAGGGAAGGGGAATGGAGACAGCTGCCTGAATGCAGCAGGACCTGCCCCTGCAAGGATATTGCCATCAGCGCTTGCCATCGCTTATATCCAGGTCGCAGGAGATAGATCCCACCGCTGCACTGCAAGGACAATGCATGCTTATGCTAGTAAAACACTCGAGGCTGGTTGTGCCTTATAGAAATATGAAATAGGATGTTTTGCAGCTCTGCATCTCCAGCCCACAATGGCAATGTCCTTCATTTTTCGGAGCATGGCACTTCTGCAGCTGGGACTGCTTGCCCTGAACAAGGATGCGATTGCATGCGTGCACGTAGGGGTGGACAGGGACAGACGCAAGGACACGCGTGCAAAGGTGCACGGCTGGTGCCTTGGTTCCTTTCCCAGCTGAGCAGCCCGGTGTGACTCGGTGGGAGAAGGGAGACCTGAGCAGGGGACACAGTGGCAACGGTGGCTGCCCCAAAAGGCTTTCCTAGCCATCCACGAAGAAGCAAAAGCAAGCTGCGGGGGCTGAATTGCCCCTGAGCATTGGCAAGTGGCCCCGGGGGCGAATACAGCATCCGATACACCCGGGAGAGCGTTTTGCGGGGGGAAATACAGTAAAGGGGACGTGAGATTTGGGTGGATAAGTAGAAGGCCTGACTTAGCCGCGACGCCGCAGCTGTGCTCTTATCTGGCCGGAGGAAGAGGCTGAACAACAAAAGGGGCTAAGAAGCCGGGTTGATGCATGGGAAAGCCATTGGCCGAGCATTGTGGCTGCCCTTCTGCTGAGCAAATAGTTCAAACTGTTCATTCCCATCTCCTATTCTCTCCCTGGTACATTGTTTGTGTCCTTGCATTTCATTCTGCGAGGAAGATTGCTCTCTGGGCCTATAAGCAAACAGTCCAGAAAAGAGCCAACTATCCTCTCCTTTTCCCTGGAGAACTAGCATTTTTATTTCAGCTCCAAGCTGTCAAAGAGCTGGAGAGTTTATGTCAGTATCCTGAATTAATTGCTTTAAGCTGGAGCAGCCTATACCAGCCACCAAATGTCCAGAAGATGTTTATTAATAATGTTTCCTCTAGGTTTTTTGGTGGGTTTTTTGTTCCAAGCTGTGCTCTCACATACAGTGCCCTCTATTCACCGCCGAGGCGGCGCGCCTGACGCCGGGCGAGGGTGGCGAAATGAAAGCCGCTTATAGGGAATTAATAAAAGCTCCCGAGGTATTGTCAGCCCCGGCGCTCAACATGTCGGCGAGGCGGGCACGGCCGGCGGCTCGGAAATCTCCCGTTAGGACTTTTCGGGCGACAGGAACGAGAGGAGGAAGATGAATTGCTGGAGGGATCGAGAAGGAGCGAGCCCTTGTTTAAACACAAATATCTTTGGTAATTAACAAAAGTGGCGAGGAAATTACTGATGGAAAAAAAACACATGAAAGGTAAATGGTTTTGTGTTTAAACATGATATATTTTAAAGTGTTTCCCCAGTGTGAAAGTCCCTGTTTAAGGGAATGAAGTAATAAACCAATTTATATACCAATAGAAAGTCGAGATCCTGAGTGCCTTTGTGTAAATTTTCCACTTGACTTTTCATTATCTACCTGAACAAAATCAATCTATATGTATGGGATCAACATGCAATATGAGAGATAAAAGACGAAATAAATGTGCTTTGCATATCCCGCAGATAAAAGCCACCGGGCTCCAGGCGCTGCCTCCTTTCCAGGCAGATGCATTTTAGAAAATAAATCATTTTGCAAAGGAAAAGAGAGCAAAGCGGAGTGGTGCTTCTTAAGTGTTTACTCCCTCGCTTGAAATATTGATCCTGTCAAATGAACAGTGGTTAATAAGTAACTCGGGAAAAATATGCCGGCTCTCTCTTTGCTCCTTGCTGTAGCACGGACCCATCTCTCGTCCCTCTCCGGCTCCCAGGCAGCAGAGCCCCGGAGCATCCTCGCTGCAGGCTGGACCTCTGGGCAGCACCCAGACACGCCTGCAGGGCCCTTTGCAGGGTGAAGCAGATTAAAAGGAAGGTGGCAGAGGCAGCAGAGTGGGGACAGATCCCCCGCACCCCACAGGCAGCCCTGAAACCCCAGGGCATGTCGACTTCTCAAGACCTTCCGCATCCCAAACCCTGCCACATCCCAAACCCTGCCGCATCCCAAACCTTGCCCCATCCCAAATTCTACTGCATCCCAAAGCCAGCTGCCTCCCAAATTCTGCCACATCCCAAACCCTGCCACATCCCAAACCCTGCTGCATCCCAAACTGTGCCACATCCCAAATTCTGCCACATCCCAAACCCCGCCATGTCCCAGCCCTCCTTGCTCATTCCTCATGGCCTTGCCTGCAAACAGACATGGCATCCCATCTCATCGGCCGCTTACACACCGAGATGGCTTGCCCTTGCTTCGCCCCAGCAGGAACCATTCCTGACCCAAGATATCCCCAGTTTCATCTGAGGGAAGAGTATTGCTGTCAAGTGGGGGATCAGCTCTACTAAGTTGGGTTAATGTGCAAACCGGAGTAACATTGCTGGGGTGTGGGAGCAGGCGACATAGTGGAGAACCAGGAAAATGCTCCCGATTTTTATAAAAATGCATCACTGAGTACAGATTTTGCCCAAGCAGCCTCAGCACCCACAGTGAAAATACCCATCCCTGCAGTGTTATAACCCAGAGCCTGGAGCGAGTGCCACATCCTGTCGCCACAGTTTGGGTGCCTTCTCCCTCCACCCACCCCCTTCTCCTCCCCTCTCCCTCTCCTGGGACCTGGCTGGCGCTTGGCTTTTTGCTACAACAAAGCTCGTCTGGTTTCATGGATCCCAACGTCTTGGAGAGCTGGGTAATAGCATCCTCTCTTTTTTTTTCCTTTTTTTTTTTTCCTTTTTTTTTTTTTTATGGTTAGGTGAAGAGGCAGGAACTCCTCGTGGGTTTTTTTTCCCTTTAGTAACAGGATATAGAAAAGGTTAAGAGGCACTTCAGCAGATACAACACCCTCCTCGGCACGGGGGTGTTCTTATTTCTGCGGAAACCCCGGCCCCGTTTCTCCAGCAGCAGAGCCTGTCACCCTGGTTGATGTATTCCTCCTCCTAGCATCCTCGTGCCAGCCCCGCTCAGGCCGACGGGCAGGGAAGCACCTGCCTCCCACTGATTTTATTTCTTTGAGGGTCTCTACATGTTTCCTGGCTCTGGCAGCTGTGCTGTGGGGTTGGACATGGGCATTTCTCCAGGTCAGGCATCAGATTTTTGCCTTTCCTTCTGCAAAAGGCCCTTTCCAGCCTTTTTACTTCTTCCCCGCCTAAAAATCCAGATAGGAGGGAAGAGATGGGGGGAAGGTGGGCAAGGAGATGACACAAAGAGAAAAGCAGGGGCGAGCTGATGACTTTCCAAACCAAAGAATTTGTCAGGATGCTCCTGAGAAACGTGCTCTGCCATCGGCTCAACATCTGCAGCTATTTTATTAGTTTGCTAATGATGTCTTGGATAGGACCCAGGGGTGACAGAAAGTCCTGGCAACCCCTTTTGAAATGAGCCTCACCTTCTGCCCCATGTCCCGCTGCCTTCCTCCCCAGGGCCGCTGGGTTTGTTCCCCGCCATGTCCCAGGCCATCAGCTCAGGAGCAATGCACAGCCCCGTGCAGGGCAGTAAGGCAGCTATGCTGCTGCAAACCTCTCGCGAAGAAAAAAGGGTTCACGCTTCCACGTATCCAGCCCTTCCCATGGGACCCCTGTTTCCTTGCCACTAGGGATAGAAATATCCATGCCGTGTACAATGAGTTATGTGGTGTGGAGGAAGCGGGGGGAGCTCCAAGGTAGAAAAACTTTGGCATAGAAAGGGGTTTAATCATCACTTTGGGGGTATTTTTGGCTGTCGGAGTTTGTTCTCCTCTCCAAAGCCCTTCCTGAGCTCGCTCTTAGCATAGCACCAACGTGCATCCCTCAAAGAGCTCCACAAATTAATTAACTCCTCAACTTTCTCAAGGAGCTGTTATGATTATTTTTTTTTCCCCACTTCCTTGAAGCCTAAAATGATCCATCCTGGCAAAGCACCTTCTTCAGCTTCCTCCAGGCCAGGATAATGCTTCTCCCCGTTCCTGTCAGGAATTACTGGAGCATGACATAGGTATCGCACACAAGTACAGACACAAAGAGGCAATCGGAGATGGGAATCTGTGGCTTTAATAAGAGACACATACACGGCAGCAGCAAACTCGGCAAAGCCCAGAAGTTTGCCCCAGCTACCCCTGACACTGATTCCTTGTGCCATTATTAAAATAAATAAAGGAGAGTGAAGGGGAGTGCAAGCACAGGCAGCCAGCGAAACACGGTGCGGCCACTTTGCTGCATGCAGAAGGCTGTCGGTGACAAGCAAAGCGTTTCAAGGTCTCAGAAATCCTTCAATAGTGAAGCCTTCGGTACCGGGGTGGGAAGTAAAATCAGCACATTTACACTCCTTCGTGCTGTTGGCACTTGGTAGCTGTCTTCCAGCCGCGGAGGGATGAGGCTCATTCTTTTTACTGCTTGTGTGAGTCAAAAAACCTGTAGAAAGCCACTCCTTCCCCAGCCAGGGGTGAGCACCTTGCTCTGGCTTTACATGGATGGTACTGGCAGTGACGGACAGTTTGGACAGGTAGAGATCTTCCAGCAGCAAGGATCTGGCTGCAGAAATCCGCAGCAAGCAGTATGTCGAGGGCTTTTCTGCCTCTATGGTTTATAAAAAAATCCCAGTCCCTGGCAGGTAGGGGGGGTAGCAGAAGGGACCCACCGCCGTGCTCCTCACGCAGTGCCCATCCCCGTGGCAGCAGGGCTGCCCACAGCCTCACCTGGCTGCTCTGTGCCTTTCCCCTGCCCTGTCTGGAAAGGGGCTCCGTGGCCAGGGGGAACCGGAGAGGGTGGAGGAGGAGTGAGGTGGGCTGTGAGGAGAGGTGTACTGTTGGCATTGCAGGGGGGAAAGGGAAAGAAAGGGGAAAAAGGGGAAAGAAAGGGGGAAAGGGGAAGAAACTGAAAAAATGGAAAGAAAGGGGGGAAAGGGGAAGAAACTGAAAAAAGGGGAAAGAAAGGTGGAAAAGGGGAAGAAACTGAAAAAGGGGGAAAGAAAGGTGGAAAAGGGGAAGACTGGGAAAAAAGGAAAGACTGGGGAAAAAAGGAAAGAAAGGGGGAAAGGGAAAGAAAGTGAAAAAAAAGGAAAGAAACTGAAAAGGGCAAAAGAAAGGAAAAGTAAGGAAATGAAATGGGGGAAAAGGGGGAAAGAAATTAAAAGGAAAGAAAGGAAAAGAAAGAAAAGGAAAGGAAAAGAAAAGGGAAAGAAAGGAAAGGGAAAGAAATAGAAAAAATAGTAAAAAGGGGAAAGAAAGAAAGAACGAGAGGGAAAGGGAAGGGAAGGGAAGGGAAAGAAAGGGAAATAAAATGAAGGAACGGAAAAGGGCTGGCTGTCGCACCCCGGGCAGGGGGCTGCCGCAGCCCCTTTGCGGGACGCTGCCCGGCGCACCAGCGCACACGCGTGTGCAAACGAACCCCCCCTCACCCCCGATCCCGGGCGGGGTAGGGTGGGAGCAGGCGCCCCCTCCCCGGCCCCGAGCCGCCTCCGCGTCATTTGCGGTTTTTAAAAACTTTTTTTTTTTCTCTCTCTCTTTTTTTTTTTTTTTTACATGCAATTTCACGCCCGGCTGCACCTGCAAACATAACGGCCCGGCGGAGCCGCCGCCCCCGGCCCCCCCCGCCGCCGCCGCCGCGCCGCCCCGAGCCGCTGCCCCGGCGGCAGCCGAGCCCCGCGCCCTCCCGCCGGCTCCCCGGGCCCTTCGGGGGCCCTTTTCGTTAGCCCTGCCCGAGCCGCTGCCGGGGGGGCGAGCCCTACGGGCAGCAGCGGCTGAGCACAGCCCCGTCCGTCTTTCCATCCACCCGTCCATCCCTCCCTCCATTAAACCAACCATCATCCATTTCTACGTCCATCCTTTCCTCTGTCCGCCCATCCATCCATCCATCCATCCACCCGCCAATCCTTCCATGGATCCCTGCATCCCTCCCTCCATCTCTCCATCCGTTCACCCGCCCAAAAAACCGTCCCGGGCTTGATGCAGCTTTCCCCGTCCTCACGGAGCCCATCCGCACTCCCCGGCTCTGCCCGGGCATCCCCCCCCTCACCACCCCCACCCCGCTAGGGCCGGGTGGGCGCCCTGTGCCCCCTCCGGTGTCCGCAGCTGCCCAGGTGCCCGGCAGAATGGCGGGTCAAGCCCCTCGGACGCCCCCAAACCCCTCTCCCCGTTGTTTAGAGCCGAGCCCCCGGTTTACAGGGGCGCTCCCCAGACCCTGTGTCTCTGTGTCCGCAGACCCCCGGGACACAAGCGCTCCCTAAAGAATAATTGGGGGAAAAAAAAACCCTGATTGCCGTGCCCGGCCGCGGCTGCGAGCGGACTTGTTTGTTGGTTTGGGGTTTTTTTTTGTTGTTTTGGTGTGGGAGTTTGGTTGTTGGGGGTTTTTTTCTTTTGGTTTTGGTTTTGGTTTTGGTTTGCTTTGCTTTGCTTTGTTTTGTTTTGTTTTGTTTTGTTGTTTTTCCCAATAAAAATAACTACCTACCAAATTCACCTTTCCCCCCGGCCGCCCCCCCCCCCCGTCCCGCCCGGCTCCGTCGGGAACGGATAAATATTGCGCTCGCCACCGTGGGAGCCCGAGACTGAAAAACGACCGCAGCGAGAGAGCGAAAAAAATAAAGCCCAACTCCTCTCCTCCCGAAACCCGCCGGCCCCACAGCCCCGGTTTTAGCTCCACTGGCGGCGAAGCTGTCCCGTAAATAACGAGCCGGCAGACTCAGCATCATCCTTTAATATTTACACTTTTGAAGGTTAGGCAGGGCAGAGGTAACAAACTTTGAACGATTTTTTTTTTTTTTCCTCCTCCCGTTTTCCATCCTCTTCCCTACCTGGTTTTATGTGGTTTCTGGATTAATCTAGTGCGGAGCAGAAGCGGACTTTCCCCGGCCGAAATATAGGATTAGGACTATTTCTAGAAGAAAGAGGATAGTGTGAACTGCCTTTAGCCTGCAATAGTCTAAAGCAGAATTACAGCTTGTAAAATAGGTCTCCATCAGTTTCCCAGGAGACGAGTTAAGCCCTACTTGGGTGTTCCAGCTCTTTTTAGAACCAGCAATAATTAGACTCATCTCACCCCCGAGTTGTCCGGTGTTGGGTTTGGGGTTTGGTGGTTTTTTTCGTTTTGTTTTGTTTTGTTTTGTTTTTTAAGATCATCCATAAACGCACGTTTGCCTCCAATCTCGCCGGCCGCCGCGGGCTGGGCAGGCAGGGCCGGCCGCTGCCCGCACTGCCGTTCTCTTGGGGGGGTTTGGGGGGGCGGGCAGCGAGCCCTCCTTTGCCCGGCGTGGCAGCGCCGGGTTTCCCCAGCAAACTGCTGGTTGTGCCATCTTCTTTGTGCTTGCGTGTCTTTTGAGCCAGCGCTGCATGTCATTAGGGGCCCGAACAATTAAAAGAAGTGCCTTTCCTCCCCCCCCCATCCTCCTCGCGGGTGGGAAGTCAGGAAAATAAATACATAAAATTTTAAATATATATATATATACATATATATATGAGAATAACTGGGGGAAGGCGAGCGGCGGGTCGGGGCTGCTTTGGGGGCTCAGGCCGGCGGCTCCCGTCGCCGCGGAGCTGCCCAGACTGCGACCCCCCCCGGTCCTCCCCCCGCCGCTGCCCGCAGCCTCCCTGCCCGATCCGGCTCAGCCTTCACAAACGCGGGTGGGCGCCGTCGGATGTCACTCGGTCCCCCCCAAAAATAAAGCTGGGCTGGGGGGGGGGGTGTTAATGGCCGAAACGGAGCGCTCTGCCCCGCTATTAGCCGGGGAAACGCAAGTCGGGGGGGGGGGGCGGCTTGAGGAGGCTGGGGACGCTCGGCTGCAGGAATAGAGAAAAAAATAGGCAGGGGCCGCGGGCAGAGAGGCAGTGTCCGTCTGTCTGTCCGCAGGGAGCGGTGCAGCGGGAGCGGGGGACACGGCCCGGCCGCGGGGCTGTCTCGTTGGGGCCGGGGACAGCGCGGCCCCCCACCCCCAACCGGGGCGGGATGCTCCGGGATGCCGCTGGGCCGGAGCGGAGTCCTTCCCTTCCCACTCGCGTCCCCCTCCCCGCGCGGGCGACAGGCGTTTAATGAGAAGTAATTGGCGAGCGCGGAGAGCTGCATTACGAGCGGGCCGGGCTGTTATGAATTATTGAGAGCCCATTAACCGCCGTGCGCCTTTCCCTCTCGCCGGGGAGATGGAACCTGTCACAGCAGCGCGGGGCCGGGGACACACGCACCCACGCACCCACCCGCTCCTGCCCTCGCCTTCCCGGGCTCGGGTATCCCGGCCGTCGGCTGCGGCCGGAGCGAGGAGCCGGTCCCGGGGCCGTGTCCCCTTCCCGGGCCCTACAGCCCCCGCGGGAAGGGTCCCGGTGACCGCCGCCCCGCTCCTTCCCAGCGTGGGTCATGCCACTCGTGTCCGTGTCCGGTGCGAGGCGTGGAGAGCGGGCGAGCCTCGGGAAGAGCCGCCGTCCCCGCCAAAACTCCCGTTTTCCCCTATATCGAGGAAATACGGGCGGGGGAAATCTCCCCCCCAAATTTTTGCCCACGCGGGTGCAGGTAGCCGGGCCGGGTCCTGCCCGCTGGTACCGGCAGCGGCACCCGCAGTAGTGCTTTTCCCGGTGTCACGGACACGGGAGAAATGTCCCTCTGCGGGGGCGGACAAGGCGTGGTGGCTTCCAGCCCGAAACAAAAGAGTGTCACGGAGCCGGGGAGGACAACGTGGGGGGGGGGGGAGGAAAAAAAAAAAAAAAAGAAGAAGGAGTGGGGGGCCATAAAAGAAAAAAGAATTAGAAGAATAAAAAGTAAAAAACGAGGCGCCCGGCTCGGAGGAGCGGGAGAAGGGCGGGAGTCTGGCCCCGCACGTCCCCGTCCGTGTCCCCCCCGAGCCAGCCACAACGACTCACCCCCTCGGCGAGGGGCTTTGGGGCCGAAACGGGCAGAAATGGCGCTCCGAGCCCCCCCGGCCCCCACCGCACCCCGCTCCTGCACGGCCTGCCCCCCCACCCCCCAAAAAAACCAACCCACCACCCCTTTTCTCCCCTCCCCAGGTCGGCACGGCGCTTTTCCCAACTCGGTTGGGAGAGGGGTGGTGGGGTCAGGACACCCCCCCCCCCCAAAACCCCGTGGCCGAGGCGGCGGGGAGCATCCATCCCCCCCGCGCCCCGCTCTCCCCGCCGGCTCTAAGGCGAGCTGGGGAGGAGGAGGAGGAGGAGGAGGGAGGGATGGAAGAGAAGCTGAAGGTGGGAGTTAAAATCGAAGGAGAAGCAGGAGAAGGAGCGGCGGGTGTCACCTACCTGCGCCCCGGCCGCCGGCCCGGCCCGCCGCGCCCCGGCTCTGCCGGAGCTGGAAGCATCCCGGCATTTATTGGAGCTGAAACGGTGCTACTGTTGACTTTAGCACAAAGCAAAGATTTCGCTGCCCGCTAGTTTAAAAATGAATATTTTACCAAGATATCGATCAGCTTTATAAAATTCAGTTAAGCACAATGGCTCAAAAGGAGGGGGGGGAAGGAAAGGGACGCAATATAATATCTGTGTAAATTTGCTGAAGTATGACGTGGTGTTGAAAGTTTACCCTCCTGGAATTTGGATCTAGATTTCCCCCCCCCTTTTTTTTTTTTTTTTGTTTACTGACTTTGTTTATTCACTGATCACGGTTGCTTAAACCGGCAGGAGAAGAATGCACTTGCAGTAAGGCTGGGGGCGGGCGAGTTGGGGGGGGGGGGAATGCCAGGGGGTGTAAAGAAAAAGAAATAACGTCTAGCGTGGGGATTCCCCCCCTCCCCCAAGTCCCCACCCTTGCATTTCAGCGTGAAGAAGGCCAGAGGAAGGGGAAAAGAGAACAAAAAATAAATGTATATATGGGGGGGGAAGACCTGCCTCTGGAGCGGGCATCCAAACGGCACCTTGCCGGGCCGGTGCCGGGCCGGAGCAGCGGCCCGGGGCGGGGGTGGGGGGCGGGCGGCGAGAGGCGGGGGGGAGGGAGGGGGGGCAGCGGCACGGCCCGCCGCCCCTCTCCCCAAACCGACGGCACCCCCGCGCCCGTGCTCCTTCCCCGCGGGAGCCTTTTATGTGCTAATGAAACACATTGCATGCCTTAGTTCACAACGTGTGTGTCCTTGCCGTATAGAGACGGACAGATTTCTGGCTGGATCCCTGTTTTGTTTTGGGGAGGGTTTTTTTTTTGGTGGGTTTTTTTTTTCCCCTTCTCCCCCCCCCCCCCCCCGCCCTCTCCCCTTTTCTCTTTCCGCGGACAATGCGGAATTTTAAGAAGGATTTGAATGTTATTTCGGAAAGCAACATCTATGACTGCCGTAAACGCGTGGGAAAAACAACAAGTGGTCGGGAAGACGGGCAGGGTATTTACGGAGGGGAAGGGGGGGGAATAAATGAAAACCAGCCCGGTCGGGCTGCCCGGGGGGGGGGCGATGGGGCGGCGGGGGGCTTCCGCCGCCGGGGCCGGGCCGGGAGGTGTCGAAAGGCAAACCAAAAAGCTCGCCGGTTTTTCGCCGCCGGTTTAGCTCCCCCGACGGAGGTAGCGCGGCTCCCCCCCCCCGCCTTCCGCCCCGGGAAGGGCAGGGCAGGGATGCGCTGCCCCTCCGAGTCCCAATTCCCCCCCCCCCCCAATTAGCACTGCCCGGTAATTGCGGGCCGCGGGCTTCCGCGGCTCCGTTGATTGACCCACGGTCCCCGCTCCTGACCCCGAGGCTTTGCGGGGGGGGGGAAGACACGACACCGGCTCCCCGACTCCCGGGCCGCCCCTCTCTGCCTTCCCCCCCCCCCCAGGGCTGGCTCCGCATCGGGCCGAGCCCCCCCCGAGGGAAACGGGGTCGGCACCGCCGCGCCGTCGGGGCAGCCCGGCCGGGGATGGCGGGGGTGGCGGGGGGGAGGCGGCGGGCCGGGCCGGCGGCGGAGACGGGCGAGTCCCGGCGGAACAGAGATGCAGGGGAAAAAAACCGCCAATAACACTTTAATAGAGTTCTGTGAAAATCTGGCTAGTTGCTACCAGAATACACATTTATAAGCCATAAATAAAGCATACAGAAACGATAAATTAATCAGATCCAAGTAGTTTACTCTCCCGGTAACATCAAGCGTTTGTTTCAATTACAACGATCTATCCTGACTTTTTTTTTTTTAAGATTTTTTTTCGTAGTTTTTTTTCTCTCCCCCCCCCCCCCGCCCCTCTTTTCCCCCTTTTTACAACGTTACAAGACTTTTGGTCCTCGGATTCAAAACTAGCATGGGTTTCACAATGAAAGAGGGTTTCGTTTTGTTTGTGGTTTGTTTTTTTTCCCCGTCACTTCCACACAAAAAAATAGATATATTTATACCTCCTTGCGACGACGACAACGAAAAAAAAAAAAGCCCAACAGAAACCCCCCTCTCCCCATCCCCTCGCCCCCAACCCGCCCCTCCCCACCAAATCAAACCACCCCACAAGGCAAACCAAGGGAATCGCAGCCCCCCCCGGGCACGGGTGGCTTTGGGCCGGGGGCGGGGGGGATGACCAACACGCCTGCCCTCGGCGCGGGCCGAGATGCTTGCAAGACACACGGCTGCTGTTTCCCGAACCGATGCAAACATCTGGAGCCAACGGAAAAAAAAAATAGATAGATATATATATATGTACCGTGCTCGATAGCGTTCATAGTCCATCGCGCTGCTAGGGGGCTGCGGGGGGGTGCGGGGGGGGGTTCCCCCCTCGCCAGGGGAGGTTTTCCCCTCGCCCCTTTTAGGAGGAGTTCATGATGGGCCGAGAATACACACCTTGGTAGTAAGAAGTCTCTCCGGCTAAAGGGGAGGACTCTAAGCCGTTTTTGTTCGTTACGGGCCCCATGGCCAGGCTGCCGGGCATGGGCGAGGCGTAGCCCGAGTAGTGCATCACCTGCTCGTAGGCCTTCAGGTCCATTTTGTGGTGGTGGTGGTGGTGGTGGTGAGGGTGGTGGTGCTGCTGCTCGGAGGAGGACATCAGGTTGTTGATGGAGAAGGGGTGGTTGAAGGCGTAGTGGTGCTCGGGCTTGAGGTGGGCATCGTGGGGCAGGCCGGCGTGGGGGGGGGCCAGGAGGTGCTGGGCCGGCGAGGCCGCCGGCTCCCCGGGGCTCAGCCCCGGCGTGCCCTTCAGGTCGGCCAGGGCGCGCTTGTGGTCCTGGCACGGCGAAGCGCTGGCCGGGGACTCGGCGCCGGCCGAGCCCTCGGAGCCCCCCGAGGAGCTGCCTTCCCCCAGGGGCTGGCTGGGGGGCTGCCCGGGCCCCTTCTTGCCCCCGCCGCCCGCCCCACCGCCCGCCCCACCACTGTCCTTGGCGGCCAGCTGCTTCTCGCACTTGAAGCGCTTCTGGCGGCGCAGGTAGCAGCCGTTCTCAAACATGTTGCCCGAATCGGGGTGCAGCGTCCAGAAGGAGCCTTTGCCCGGCTTGTCCGGGGAGCGGGGCACCTTGAGGAAGCAGTCGTTGAAGGAGAGCGAGTGGCGGATGCTGTTCTGCCAGCGCTGCTGGTTCTGGCGGTAGAAGGGGAAGAGGTCCATGATCCACTGGTAGATCTCGCTCAGCGTCAGCATCTTGTTGGGTGACTGCTGGATGGCCATGGTGATGAGGGAGATGTAGGAGTAGGGCGGCTTGGCGTGCGTGTAGCTCCGCCGGTAGGTCTTGGGGTCCCGCGAGCGGTTGAGGTTGGATTGCCCGTAGATGGGGCTCATGGAGTTCATGTTGGTGTAGGGGGCCAGGGCATTCATGGAGCCCGCTTGGCCCCCCATGGGGCTCATGCTGGGGCTCAGGTGGGCGCCCATCCCCGCCACACCGGCTGAGCCCATGCCGGGCATGGCCCCCGCGCCCGGGGACATGCCGGTGAGCGAGGGGCTCATGCCCGTGTTGGCGTAGGACATGTTCATGGAGGTGGCAGCCGTCATGTTGGCCGTGGTGCTCATGGCCGACATGGTCATGTACGTGTTCATGCTGTTCATGCCCAGCCCCGCGTTCATGTTGCTCACGGAGGAATAGCTCTGCAGGGGCAAGCGAGAGAGAGGAGGGAGATTGGGGGGGGGACGGGGAGGAGGCAGGTGGGTAGCCCCGTCGGGGACAAGGGCAGCCCGGCGAGCGGGGAGCGGTGGGGGGACACCCCCACTCCAGCCCGCACCGCCGGCGGCGAAAGCCTCTGCAGCCCCGGGGCTCCGCGCCCCGCGGGCCGGGAAGGGTTAAATCCCGGGGCGGGGGGGTTGTTTTTCTCGTTAATGAAAAACAAATATATATAGAGAGAGAGAGATTGAAAAAGGGACGGGATGGCAGCAGGATCGGCGGATCCGTCTTGCAAAGGTTGGAGGAAGGGGAAGGGACATCCCCGCCCGGAGCGAGAAAAATACCGGGGGGAGAGGCGGGGGGGGGAATAGCCGAACGGCCGCCCGGCAGCACCCCGCTGCCCCGCGCCCCCCCCGGGCCCCCCCAGCCGCGCTGCCGCCGCGCCCCTGCCCGCGCCCGGCGCAGCCCTGCCCGCAGCAGGCAGCCAGCCCCGGCTCGGCAATTGATGCCAAAGTTAATTTTGTCCCGGGGTTGGCACGGTCGGGGGGGACCCCGGCCGGGACCGGGGCGGGCAGGGGCGGGGGGCGGCGGAACCCCCGCTCCCTTCCTTACCTCGGGCTCCCCGTAGTAGTTGCTCCAGTCCGTGTGCTCATGGCCTTCCATTTTCACCGCTCCCAGCATACTGGAAGTGGAGTGCATGGCAGTTTAAAATTTAACAGCCACAACAAACGACGACAGAGAGCAACCCAAAAAAAAAAAAAAAAAAAAAAAAAAAAGTCCCCAGCCCTCCCTCCCCTCCGTCGGAGCCTTTGGAGGAGGAGGAAGAGGAGGGAGGGAGGAAGGGGGGGGGATCGAGCGGCGCTGGGGCCGGGGTTTCTTTTTCGCTGCTGCTCCTTGGGTGGGTTTTCGCAGCGCTTCGCGGCGAAGAGTCGCCCGGAGGCGATGGAGGAGCCGGAGGAGGAGGAGGGAGGAGGGAGGAAGAAGAGGAGGAGGAGGAAGAGGAGGACAAGTGCTGCAGTGACGTGGGTGCCCGAGTGATATAGCACGGAGCGGCCGGGCGAGCCTCCAATCCCCAGGTCCTCGGCTGCCCATTTGAATAATCAGCTCACACCTAGGCGGGAGAGGCTCCTCCGCGGCCCCCCGCGCACCTATCCGCACCCCGCCGCCCAGCACGGGGGGCCCGGCAGCACCCCGGGGCGCCGGGACGACACCCCCCCACCCCCGTACCCCGCTTCCCCCCGACTTTGCAGGGGGATCCTGTGGGACCCGATTGCCATCACACCCCCCCGCCACACACACCCCCTCCCGCCCCAGGCAGCCCCGACGGGAGCCGACTTCCCCCCCTACCCCCCCCGCAGCCCCGACGGGAGCTGGTTTCCCCCCCGCAGCCCCGACGGGAGGCAGCTCCCAGCCCCACGCACCTTTTCTCCCCGCGGCTGCTCGGCGGAGCCCCCGGCCCCGGGGCTCAGGCCGCCGCCCGCCCGGCCGTGCCCCGGCTCTGCCCCATCGGCGGGCCCGGCAGCCGCCGCTCTGGCTCTTCCCCGGGCTCCGGCTCAGGTACCTACAACAAATTCGTAACTAAAACAAACAGGGAGGGCAGGGGAAGGGGGGCTGGGGGGGGCGCGGCGGCGCGGCGGGCGGTGCGGGAGAAGCGTCGTCGGGGAGCCGGCCCCCCCACACACACACCTCGGCGCCGGGCCGGCCGGTGCGGGGTCCCGGTGGGCGCCGTCGGGGCAGCTCCGCCGCTCCCGCTGCCGAAACGCCCCGGCAACCTCGGATGGGGGGATAGAAGGCAGGAAGGAAGGACAGACGGACGACAAAAAATCACCCGGCTCCGAAACCCACCCGGCTCCGCCGCCCGCCCCATCGGCGCTGCGGACACGGCGGCTCCCGGCGGGGTCCGGCCGGCGGAGGGGGACCGAGCGCGGGTCCTTCCCGGGCGGGAGGGAGCGGGGGGGCTTCCCTCCACCTCCACCCCCCCCCCCCCCCCGGGTTGGGGCCATGCCTAACCCCGGCAGCATCCCTGCCTGCCCCCCCCCGCCCCCGGCGCCGAGGTACGGCGTACGGCCCCGGCCGCCTCCCCCGTTCCCGGGGGTTTGGTTTTGCCTGTTTCATAGATCCCCACCTATATCTCCCCACCTTCAAAAAAAAAAACAAACCAAAGCACCAAAACCAACCAGAAACCGCCGGGTTTGTTTATTTATTTATCTATTTCTGTATCTATCTATTTCTTTATCTATCTATCTATTTATTTATTTATCGCTCCCGGGGGTGGGGGTGGGGGGAACCAAACCATCGATGGGCGAAGGCTGGCGATAGTTTCGAAACATCCAACATAAACCCACCAGAGAGCAGGATTTCACCTCGCCGCGGGTCTCCCGCACTGGGAGGACACCCCCCCCCCCACCCCCGCAGGACTCCAGCATCCTCAGGTCTCATCGCCAGACGGAAACAACCCCACCGCCTCCACGAGGGCACGCTCCTATCGCGATAGCCCCGCCGACAGCGGCAGCCCGCCTCCCTCCCACCCCAGCCCTTTCCTACCCCTGCTTAGGGAATTGGGGAGGTTGGTTGGTTGGGGTATGACCCGAGGGGGGCTGTCCGCGCCTTGGAGAGGGGGTACCCCCAAAAGCGCGGGGAGCGGCCCTGCCCCCCCCCCGCCTGCAGGGGCCCCTCCCGCCGGCCCGGCGACTAAAAGCGGTGGCGGGGCGCCCCCTGTCGCCTGCCGGGGGTCCGCAGGGCCGGGGGGGGACACACGACACCCCGCGGGACCCCCGGGGGCCGCCGTGTGGGTGCTGCATCCCCCCCCGCGGCGGGGGTCTCCCTCCGAATGGCTCGGGTACGCTCCTCTTTGCAAGAGGCGAAAGAGACTTCTCCCCCCGGGGGGTGGGGGGGGGGCACCCCGCCTGCGCCGCCTGCTTTATATTCACCCCCAAATCAGCCGCCCTGGGTCACGGCTGAAGCGGGGGGCTCCTGGGTGAGCTGTACCCTGGAGCTGACTTAAGACCGGTGTCTCCGACTTAAGACATCTCTGCAGAGGTTTTTGCTCCTTTGGAGCACAGTCAGAAGGCTCGGGAAGAGAGGATTTGGGGACAATTCAGTAAAATCAGTGAGGTGGCTACTGGACATGGCGAAGATCATCAGTTTGAAGGTCCCATCCGTTCAGCTTCCCGCTCGCAGCTGGCTTCAGCCGTTTAGGGTAAGGTGTGGTTAGCTTTACCATCATTTTTTCCCCTCTGCACACGAGGTGCGGGAGGTGAGTGTGTGGTTTCAGCGTGGTTGGCTTTGGTACTGAAGTTCCCAGCGAGTTCCGCGGGAGCAGGAGAGAGGCCATAATGAGAATTTCCCCCGTGCAGTAAACTTCACCCACCTTCAGGCCTTCATCCTGCAGCGGCACAGGCGTTCGCGTGCTCTGAGCACAGCTGGCACCTCGGCACGAGGACTGGCTGGAGGCTCCGACATGCTCAGGGCTCTGCGGGTCCCAGTCTCACGCCGCCTTTTATGAAGTGCCATTTCCCCCTCGGGTCAACAGGACTTGGGATTTTGTTGCCGCCAAAGGTGAGGTTTTTCTGCCTCCTGTCACCCCTCGCCACGTGTGGACTGGAAACTGCGGAGAGGCAAAGGAGAGTTGCTTTCACGAGAGTCCTGTTCACTTGGGTTTTGACCCAAAATGTTCACTTGAGGCCACTCCTCAGCTACAGAGGATGTTCCTACTGTTGTTGCTCCAGCCCCGACACTTAAATCCAGTTTTGCCGCCTTGGTCCGTTATTGCATCCTTCACTGTCTGTCCCACAATTGAAGTGTCTCGCCCTGCCCGGGACATGAAGGACCTTCCATCCAGCATGTGTTGGAGGAGGAGAAGCTCTCCTCCTCCAACACATCCCCCGTGTCGCAAGGAACGGGGGCATCCCTCCCAGCATGCGCCCCCAGAGCATCGTTGGCGTGCAGATCTTGGGGACGCGGTACCGAGGGTGAACTACAGTGACCACGTCCTCCCGCTCAGACAAAGGCTTTGTCTCTGTAACACAAGGACGCGCACTTTCTGAGCTACGCAAGCATTTGCATTCATAAACGTGGGCCTACAAAGACAGCGGTTCATCTGAAGGTGGCTGGATGTGGGATCAACCCAGCGGGCAGCAACGGGAATCTCTGCTCCTGCGAATAACCTGGGTCCTACAGCCTCCACTTCCTTTTCCCTTCTCTCACAAGAGCAGCCTTCCACACCGCTGGCCTGAGGAAACCTGCTAAAATTAGGATCTCTTAAGAGAATAGAAAAAGCAGCAGTAAAATATATATGCTTGCCTTGTAAGAAACATTTTTTAAAATACCTAGAATGATGAAAATTGAACATTTTCAGTGGTGTCTTATTTAAATACACCTGGTTGGGTTACTGAGAAACACACCGGCCATTTAAAAATGATTTCTTCTCTTTAATATTTAACTAATATTTATTTTAAATTTAATTTTTAAATTACGTTCTTATTTGCATTAGAAGCCATGACTGGAGAGGCCGTCTCTCCCTTCCCAGCGACTGGCGCAAAGCTTTGCCAGGAGTTGGGGCGCTTTTCGGCCGTCTCCATCACTTGCAGCAACGATGACGGCAGCAAGCGCATCCCGCTCCCTCTTTCCTGGCGCTCCCAGGGACGGGCACTTGCCCGGTGCAGCTGCCTGGGCTGCAGTGGCAATTTCGTGTAAGGACCAGGGCAATGCAGGGCATTGCTGGGAGGGGAAGGACGCTCTGAGCCAAGACCCACAGCCAGGCTCCGGTGGCAAGCGAGTAGGTGAGCACGTAACCGCAGCTGGAGGCCGAGCGGCCGTGAACCACATGCCCTAAGGCAGGAGCGGGTGAAGCCCTGGTGCTGGCATTCACCTCCCCTGTGCCCCCCGCACTGCATAGCCAAGCTGGTTTGTGGAAAAGAAAAGAATAATTTAAAAAAAAAAAAAGAACCCTTTACCTTGTTCTTGACAACAAACAGGGTAATTATCTCCCTTCTACTGATAATTATCATAATTAATCCAATATAATGAACTCTCCCAATTGCACTGCTGTTTCAAAATAAATGCGTTGGCTTTTTTTTTCTTTAATTGAGGAAGGGGCTCTCCTGTGAGATAGAAGCAGTCGTTGCCCTCAAGAAGAGAGGCATTCCAATAACAAGAAGCAGAAGGAGTCCGTGCAGCTGCAGATCTTGTTAGAGACAAAAGGCAGCCGGCCTGCCAGGAAGGGAGACGGCCCGGTGTGCTAGTACAGTGCCACCGCAATTACCCTCGGCATGTATTGAGGCCTTCCCCTGATAAGGCATGAAAATTGTGGATGAATCGATGCACGGAGGTACTTGAGGAAGAGGTGGGAGCGGTTGGGTCTGAGCCGGGGAGAGGGAAAGGCGAAGGTGAAGCTGGGGCAGGGGACCTGCCATCGCCCCTGTGCCACGTGCTGCCGGCAGCACTCCCTCTCGCCAGCTTTATTCCCGGTTTCTTCCTTTAGGATCCCTGGAAGGAGCTCTTTGTAAGGTCAAGGGGCTCTGCTGGGCTGAGAGCATCCCCAGGAGCTTTCACTCAAACAAGAAGAATGGACAACTGGAGGAGGAGGAGGAGGAGGAGATGGAGGAGGATTCGCATTTCTGAACTGGGGAAACAGGCTGGAGAGAGGTCGAGCAGCTTCGCCAAAGCTCTCTGGGTAGTCCTGTGGCAGAGCCAGAAAGAGCCCGGCTCCCCAGCATGGCCTGATCCCAAGGTCAGGATCAGTGTTGGTTCGCTAAGGTGCGCCAGGGTCCCGCTCCTGAGGATGCCTCCGCAGGTCCTGCAATTTCTGTGGGGCACGTCAGGAAACAATATCCTCTGCTCACTCAGGGATTCAGATGGGAACCATTGAAATAAGTGACATTCCATGGCAGGGAGAGTTTTTCCCCCATCCGCGGAGTTACCTATGCGCTAAAACAGGCCATCGTCAGCTGCGGCACCGCCAGGGAATTACCACAATTACACCGTATAATATTGACTTAACTATTTGAAGAACTCTACAGCCAAGTCTCTTCTAATTAGATTCAACATTTAATGGGCCTTCTTAATTCATGAAAATATTTTCCAAGGCTTTAACAAGTCTAACAAAGGAAGAGTCAGGAGTATGCAAAATTTTTATAATTTTTATATCTGCTCAAGAGCCCAAGGATATCTCCCTTTTTAATACTGGAACGATATCCTCAGGTTCTCGGGGACTCCATCACAGACAAACTCACTTCACCCACAAGTGTACCCAAGGATCTGGCCGGTCGGGACATGGCTGGCGTCCCTATTTTTGGCGTATTCAGTCCTCCAGGTGCTATTTTAACGTTCCTCCCCACTCTGTAATTATTCAACATGCCAGCGAAGGTAACGAGTTGCTGGAATCAGTGGTTGGCACCACAAAGTAAAATAAAACCCTGGAAGTGCCTGAAGAATGTGACGGGGAGGGGGAATAAAGTCCCATTATTGTCCCCCTCGGGGATGGAGGAGGTCCCCCCGGCTCACCGGCATCGGCGGGATGCTCGGTGAGCACCGGTCCCGCTACCGATGGGGATAACAAGCTCCCAAGAGGCAACTGGGAAACCCGAGCGCGTTTGCTAATGGCCCTTGGGTGCCACGACAGCCCCGGGTAGGGACCTTGCTGGTCCGCAGCACCCTGGCATGGTGTGATGGGCGCTGGCGGGACCACGGCTGCTGCTGAGCCCCGGCAGGGCTGCCAGCAGCGGGCATCTGCCACCGCGTAGGATGCGGGTATGGGCAAAAGCCCCCTCTGAGGAGCCCACCAGCAAAAGGGTGCCTTCTGGAAAGGCTCTGAAGCAAAATAAACAGAGTGCATCTGCTGGCTGTTTACCATGGCCCACGTGATGCCCCGGCGCTGGTTTTCTCCACGAGCACATTTTGCTGGGTAAACAAGATGCGCAGGCATCTGGAATGATGTCCGGGGGAGAAGGCTTGGTGTGAAAAACCCGGAGTTAGCGGATTCATCCCAGTGCTTGGGGCGTGCGGGGCCGCTCCAACTCCCCTGCTTTCACACAGCGGAGGGAGAAGGAGATGCTGACGGAGATGTCTAGCGATGCTGGCTTTCCAGATCAAAAAAGAGAAGAAGAAAAGAAAGTCTTCCTCACTTCGCAGGCAAGTTCTGCCATGGACGTTTTCGTTAGCTTCATCCCGAAAGGCCCTGGCAGACAGGGGCACTTTTACCTGGCTGACCAAAGTATTCAGGTCTTGGTTTCATTCAAGGGAAATATTTTTTATGTTTAATTATCAGTTTCTGAAAACTGAAATGTCTTTGGTTTTACAATAAGAAAACAAACAGAAAAATTGAATATAGAGACTCCTCCCCAAAACCTCTGCTTTAAAAACTCCCTGTTATTTCCTAACAAAACCCCTTTCTGCTGGAAACCTTCCAGCCTGGCGTCGTCTGAAGGTGCTTCAGTTCCCACAAGGGCTGAGGGAGGAGGAACGCAGTGGTTTTCGCTACTGAGTGGAATAAAGCAATGCCAGTGCACCCCAAGGCAGTCCAACGCATTGCCCAAGGTCCAGCTCATCATCCCCATCACCTTAAATGGGGACCCAGTTACAAAAGACTTAACGCATCCCATAAAACCGAAGCGATGTGACCACCCAAACCAATCACTGGGGCATCCCATTGTGCCCAAGCCCATCAGGAGCTCATGATGCTCAACCTGCTGCAGGGATGCAGCTGTGCAGCCTCTGGCTGGAGAACGGAGACAGGGGGTCTGCAGGGCCCATGCCCATACGGAGCCCAAGATAACTGAAGGAACTGCGTCTGTAAACCCCCGGGTCATGGGCAAAGGGAGTCTGAAGGGGTGCTGCTGTTGGAGCATGGGGACAGGAGTGTGCACAGGCTGCCTGGGCTTTTGCAGCGCAACGGGAGGCTGCTTGCCGAGGAGATCAATCCCCGACAGCTTCGCTGAGGACTCTGATGGACATTTATAGCCCTCTGAGTCATTACCGGCCTTGTTTAAACCAGTTATACCTGGCCAAGACCTTTAAAATAGCTTCATTTATACAGAAAGGCTCCTCTCGCGCGCAGCGGGTATAAATAGCAGGGCGAACCGCTCGCTGAGCGCGGCGGCTCCTCTGAGCTTGGGGAGTGAGGCGGCACGCTTTGCTCAGAGCCCCTGCATCACCCCCTTCTGTGTCACTCCCCCCATCCACCCCCCCAGGTGCTGGGGGTGGGATGCAGGAGGCCGGGGGAGCCCGCTGCTCCCAGGGGACTCCGTCTCCCTGGGTGCCCCATCCGGAGCCGTCGGCTCGCAGGAACGAGGTGTCCCTGGCAGAACTGCCGGCAAAACAGCCGGAGCGGAGATTTCTGCTCCGAAAAAAACACAGGAGCTTGCCTGGGACTCAGACCCTGTCTGTGAGTCTGCGGTTCCTTGACCACTAATAGCAGCCCCAGATCACCCAGTAAATCTGCTCGGGGTCGGTCGCGGGCACACAAGCCCATTCCTGTGCCACGAGTGCAAGCGAGATGCAGATCCTGCCCCGGGGCGAGGGGTGGGTGCCACCCCGGGGGGGGTGAGCCTGGTGCTGCCAGGGCACCCGTATCCCTGCCGCCTTGAGCCAGATTACGGCGGTGGTTTTGGTCCAAGATGGGCACCCCATCCCAGGGGCATCCACCTCTGCCATGGGCCAGCAACACCCATCGCTAGATGTATGAGTTGCTGCCACCTGCAACGAAATTTTAATTCCACTCCACTCATTTCCAGACAAAAAAGTTTCATCTTGACCTGTGCTGTTAGGATCTGGGAAAGCTTTGTCTGCATGACTGGTGTAACTTTTGCCCAACAAACATTCATCTGGCTCAGTAGTCCTTTTTTTCTGCTAAAAAAAATAAATCTCCAATGAAAAAAAACCACCTCAACTTGAGGACAAGCATTCGGCACCTGCTCTTGGCCCCAAAAATGGCTGCAACGAGGCTGGTGGGAAATGGGGTGTTTTCAGGAAGGGGCAGCCCAAGAGCTGAGGCTGCCTGTCCCAGGCGGGACGCACTGGCCAAGCTGCGATGCCCACTGGCACGGCTTGTCCCAGCCAGGCTTTCTCCCAGGGGCTGGCTGCTGCATGCTGCAGAGACCCTTTCCCCCCTGCAAAACTAAGCCAGGGTTTCACTCCCGGTAAAACTCGCATTCTTGCATCCTTGGGGGAAAAGCGTGGAGGCAGCAGAAGCATCCCCACCGAGGACCAGCATCTTAGCCAAGTCCGCAGCAGATGATCTGGTTTTGCCCCCTGCAACGGCAGCACGTACCAGGCAGCGGGCTGCTAAATAAAGTGCATTTCCAAGGGAGAGCTGTTCTGCAGCGGGGATGGAAAAGCTCTGCTGAAGGCAGCGGCTCTGGCTCTCTCCAAACATCTCTCCCCCCGCGCTCTGATCTTTTTTTTTCAGAGGAAACATTGCCCAAATCAACACATGCCCGAGGAATGATTTTACATGGGTCGGACAGCACTTTCTGCTGGAAAAACTTCCAATCAGCTGCATTCACAAGCTGGGTTTATTTTTCACAGTTTTCTGAGTACGTTTTGTTTTGGTGCCAGAGTAAAGACCCGGAGGTACATATTTCAGCCCAGCCTGTAACACCATCATCGTCACTGGATTTCAGTGAGGAGAGGGCTTTGACCTACATTCGCAGCCCAGCCTGGGAAGGAGCCGGGACATCCCTTAACATCCCTGGAGCTGCCCCGCTTTGCAACACGCAGGACCCTGCTTCTCCTCCCCTCCCGTGGGACGTGCTGCTGGGCAGGGGGTTTGAGCATCCCAGGCAGACGGGAAACCATCTGCGTGTCCCCCCCGCCCTGAGCAGCCGCCGGGTGTTTTGCAGCCTCTAAAGCCCCGCTCTAGAGGGGGACGGCCAGGGTGGAACAAACTTAACCAGAGCTTTTTAAAGCTCTCCCACCTTCGCCTCCTCTCTTCCTCCGGGTAGGTGTCCCGGCGGCGGCAGAACAAGACGGCTACAGAGGGCTGCTGGAAGCCGTCAGCGCGAAATACACTGGGAGGCCTTTTTTTGCTTGGAAAATATTTCCTCGCCGCAGGCTGCGGTGACAGCAAACATTCCTGCCGGGCTGGCGTGGGGAGGCATCACCCAGCGGCGTGGCTGGGGCGCCCGGGGCTGGCTCCGGGGCTGCCACCACCCACCGGCCCTTCGCCGGGCTGCAGCAGCACCCGCCTGCTCATGGTCGCTGGCTGCCTCTCCCAAGGGAGCAGGGACCTCTGCAGACAAAGGTCTTTTATGCTTATAGGATTTGGGTTCGGTTTTTTGAAAGGGGAGATGAGAGCAGCTCGCGTGTACCCCAGCACGCAGGGCGAACCCTCGCCTCCCCACACGCCCTTGGTGCGAGGAGCTAATGGCTCACACGCAGGGAAAAAGAGAGGCTTGTTAAAAAAAAAAAAGACCGAATCCGTAGCTGTCGGGGAGCAAAAACAGCCCATTAAAGTCAGGGCTGTGGTTGTAAATCAACAGAGCTGCTGCTATTTCCATCTGCTGCTAGCAGCACCCGTTTGGGAGCGGGGACAGAGGCAGCGGTCCCCCCCGCCCCAGGTGTGCACCGGGAGGGGGGGTCAGCAGCTGCCAGGCGGCAGCACATGGCACACACGTGGGCCGGTGAGCAGGCAGCTCCTCGCAGGGTCTGGTAGCTTCTGCGAGCCTCCGCAGGCAAGACCAGTCCTACAGAGGTGAAGCCATGGGTCAGGACCTCAGGGCTGGTCCTAAAGGCACCTGAGCATCCCCACCTTCTTCTTAGTTTTTCTTTTTTTTGGGAGTAACCAAATGATTATAGCTTGGAAAAGAGATATCAAAAGAAAAAAAAAAAAAAAGACATCTGAGGCATTTGTGGCTATTTTCCTCCAAATATTTGCAGATGCAAAGCTGCAGGAATGAGTGCAAACTGCCTTGTCCATTTGGGAGTGAGCCAGCCCCGTCGAGCCATGTTGGTGACGGTCCGAGGGGCTGGATGTGCTCGCACGCAGCAGGAGGGAGCGAGCAGCAGGACTGCTGGTTTCCCTTCTCTTCCCAAGCTAGGAAGACCCACTCATTCTCTGGGGACACACAATGATCCAGTCCCACCCAGTCCTCAGCCCGGCTGGGAGGCGAGGGCACTGCTTATCTCTGGCAGCAGCCTCCCAGTCTCCATACCTCAGCCTTTTCCTGGGGCTGCAGCAGCCAGCCCCATCGCCCAGCTAATTCAATCTCCGCACAGGAGACAGAACTCCCCGAGGTCTCTGGCCGGGAGTTAAATCCACTCTTGGGTGGACACAGGACCACTACATACCTCATCAGCAGTGGCTCCATATGCAAACGGCAAGGCTTGCCCTTATCTCTGCAGATACCTATCTGTAGAAGTGCTGCGTGTACATCCTTATCCATCAGCATTTGCTGAATCAAGTACATGGATTATGGTTAACATGTCGAGCTTTATACTTCGTGTATGTTTTTATACACTAAAGCGGTAGGAAGGGGTGTCTGGACATGTCAAATGTTTATTTGAATACCAAAAGATGCCCCAGAGAACATGTTTGTTCCTTAATCAGAAAACAAAAGTCAGAGCGCGTAGTGATGAGCGAGCAACAAAAGAAAAGACCAGACCGCAAAAGCCTGAAAAAGATAAAAAAGAAAGAAAGAGCCATGATTTCTCCTTAGCTCTTCTAATTGGGATCTCTTTTGCTCTTGTGCCTGCGTGGGGAAGGGAAAGGAGAGAGCCCACAGACCCTCCTGGGCCAGACCTCTGGCCACCAGTACGTGGGACTGCCGAGGGCTGGCTGTGCTGGTCCCAGCGGGCCCTCGTAGGCGCCTGCGCTCCGGTCCCCGTCCTCACCGACGGGCTCTGCGCGCCCCGTCGGAGGGGACCTGGCTTTCGGCCTTCAGAGCTGTCCCCTTCCCAGGCTCCCTCAGCAAAGCCGTGCGGAAGGCGGCGGGCGGGTACCCCAGCATCCCAACTTTCATCCCAACTTTCACCGCAGCGCACAACTTTCACTAACACCCCCCCCACCACCACCACCACCACTTCCCTTCCATTACAAAAAGACCCACTTAGGGGACAGCTTTCCCAATCCACGGAGACCACTCCCGGTCCGTCCCCCTCGCCCCCCCCCCCCCCCGCCCCGGCCGTTCGTAGGCTGAAAAGCCGCTGGCAATGCTCCCATTAGCACCTCATCAACTCCCCGGGGACCCCGGCAAACACAGCCCGCCCGGCCGAGGAAATACCCCGGGCCTTGTGATGCAGAGCCCCCGGGGCGGGAGGAGGAGGAGGAAGAGGAGGAAGATGCTTCCTGGCCCCGGGGACACAGCTGCCTCCAGCCCCGGCCTCTCGGGTGGGCAAACAGCACCTGGGAGGGCAGGGATGCCAGGATGTGGATTCAGGAAGGACCCCTGCACCCCGCTGCTCCCCGAGCCCCCGCACATAGAGATGCTAATGGGCTCCCCATTCTCCCCGTCCCCCCGCCGCAGAAGGGGACGCTTCTTCCCCTCCTCTCCCTCTGCCACGGGATTAGGCCCAGCGCGGGGGGCTTCGCCGCTGGCCCCCACCCGACGGCCTTGGGAGGAAGGTTCCCCGCTGCTGGCGAAGCGGGGGGACAGGATTTATTCGCCGGTGGCAGCTCGCAGCCATGAACGCCGCGGTGAAAAACGGCAGCCGCTGGCGCGTCCTTTGTTCGGGATGCTGCAAAAAGCAGCCCCGTGGTTGCGGAGGAGATAAAGCAGCGTGTCAGTGCTGCAGAGGTCAGGGCTGGAAATTCAGCATGCTGATACCTCCCCTGCCCGCTTCGCCGGGGCCAGCAAAGGTAAACAGACGCTCTCGGAGGGAGCAGGGGAAGGTTCAGGAATTGCACGCTTTCTGCGCGGGCAGAAAGATCAGCCAGGGCCCAGATCACAGCACCCGCAGCCCTCCCCGCTGCTGCTTGTTCGGCTCCTTCAATCCCCGCGAGCATTAAAGCCCTCTGGTCCTTTCAAGCCCCTCCGACTCGCCTACGCGTGGTCCTGAGCCACCTGCAATCGCCTTCAGACTCTCCAGGTGTTACAGGGGTGACGTGACACGGTTTGCCTACGGCAGACCTTTCTCCCAGCTTTTGGTGACCCTGTGTGCAAAGGAGGGTGTAAGAGTGTGCCCAAGTCGCACGCCAACACGCTCACCAGGCACCCTTGGTTCTCGGCCATAAAACTTCCCTGTGTGTTTGCTCGCTTCCCATAGCGGGGAGCCC
Source organism: Buteo buteo (assembly GCF_964188355.1). NCBI lineage: Eukaryota > Metazoa > Chordata > Aves > Accipitriformes > Accipitridae > Buteo > Buteo buteo. Next base: position 9,752,435 of record NC_134179.1, read on the forward strand.
GGTGTGCTGGTGCCTGTCCTGTTTGGAAAAGCAGTCCTTTGGGTGGGCAGGAGAGCGGGGGAAGCGCCTTCCACAGCAAACTGCAGGCCAGCTGGAGCGGGATGCTCGGGAAGCCCTCTGGTACGGACGGGTCCCTGCACGAAGCTCCTCGTTAGGGCGGGTGAGAGCCGGTGCTCATCCTCCCACAGGGATGCGATTATTATTACTATTGCTCCCTTGTAAAGGTAAAAGGAGAGCTTTCTTTACAAATAAATAGAGGCTGGCTGGCAATCTGAACTTATCAAGAAGGAGAGATGGTAGACTCAGAAAGGGGAAAATAAACAAATTTGGAAGCAAACTAACTGAGCAATCCTCCACTTATCTCCGAGTCACAAGTCCTGCTTTGCCTGGTGCCAGCCGATAACATCGCTAAGGCAATACAAGGCATACAGCTCTCCGCAGCGCTTTAGCTGAGTGATGCAATCAGAAACAATCCTGAACTCGGCTCCGGGCAGATAAAACCTTTTCTCGTCCCTCAGACAGCTGAAATCAGCTCCTGCTGCCGCATCTGTCCGATACTCCACACTGGCATTTCGACAGAGACGGGGGGGGCCGTTTCCAAAGCCGGGTGCCTCATATCGAGAGCAGGCACCCCTTTGGAGAAGAGCTGATTTGGGGAGCTCATGGGCTGCCCATGGAACAGCATGGATGGGAGTCCCGCAGGGATCGGTGCTTGCTCCAAGCTCACGGCCGCCCCGCGCTATCTCCTCCCTCCTCCGAGCAAAGGTGTTGCTTAAATCAAGGCGCTGACCTCGTCAGAGGGCCTCTGCCCTGCCGGCTTGCCAAATCCAGGGCAAGGCATGCCCCGAGGGCAAACCCCTCTGCCCGGCACAGGCTGTGTCTGGGGTGGTCCATCGGTGGCCAGTCCAGTTGCCGCTCCATGAGGCACCTTGGCTACCTGCAGCATATCGGGGCGATGTGCCGGGCATGGCAGGCGTGCTCCTGTCTGATCCCCCGCCACTTCTGGAGCACTTCCACTTTTGCAAGAGCTGCGCCCAGCGCTGCTCTGCCTGCAGGCAGGAGCCTCCAGGTTTGTAAAATACATGTTACATCCACACCAAAATCCTTTTTGACTTCCAAGGTGATGAGCAGACCCCAAATACCATCTCAAGTTGGGCACCCAGGACTCCCAGCTGCTTCGAAAAGCACACAGCAAAGAATCATTTTCAAGAAGCCGTTCAGGTTTCAGCATGATGCATAAAACACCTGAAAATACACCGCAGCTTAGGTGCAGTCACATAACCCGATGTTTCTGGGAACAGACCCCTGTTAAGCATCGCATTTTCCCCAGGCTGCAAGGAGAAGGCTAACGAGGCTGTGCCACATCCCTCACACAGATGTGGCCACATGTTCACAGTCACACCCCTGTTCCCAGCATCACCACCCAGGGATTTGTCCCAGAGAGACCCTCGCCGATGTCACCGTGGTCCCAAATCGTGGCAGACACCTTACGTCGTATGACGGGGGATCCCTGCACGCAGCTCCCGGCACAGGCACTCACTGAGACACCCGAGGCATCAGCAGGTGAGAGCTCCTCGCAGCCTTGTTTGACTGAAATAATTTTATTTGAATACAGTATGCTATTTCAACAATTTTAAGTTGCATGGGGTTATTTAAGATGGATTCAGTTTTAATCAGTTTAATGGGATTTTATGTTTTTAGATATAGCCCCTCCAAATTGTCTGATTAACTTTTCAGAATCAATACACTTAACAGCAAAGCATACAATTACACAGGCAAATGATCTCCTCCGTGGCTTCTGCATGAGCAATCGCCCGGCTTCAGCTTGGGCCGGGGGGGTGCAGCTCTGCCCCTGCCCCCCTTACTCTGGTTCTGTGTGGCAGCCCGGTCCCCCTCCCCAGCTGACATTCCCCGAGGAAGAGGGTCTCCGGGGCAGCACAGCTGATGGGATGCCAGTGGAAGGCCACCGGCCGGTCGGTTTTGCTTTCACACACCAATTTTTAATTGCAATGTGTTAAAGACCCAAAGCATCCCTCGAAAAGCTGGGCTGGGACGGCATCCACTGCACTGCCACCAGCAAACGGCCCTGGTTTGCCTGGCACTGGCGCACAGGGATAGCCCCAAGCCGTCCCATCCCCTCACCTCACCCCTTTATACCTCCCTGTCCCCCCAGATGTGGGTGCAGGAGCCGGCCCCATCCAGCCTAGCTCGCACCAGCATCACTCCCCACACGGGCCATGGGTCACGTACTGCCTCCAGCTCCCAATTTATTCCACCAGCCTCAAATATCCCCCTTGCTTTTGTCAAGTTGCATAATTTTTGAACTTACATACTTGAAAAATTCTTTTAGAAATGTCAAGGTGACTGGCGTATTAAAAATGAGCCAGAGCAAACAGGAATGACATTATTTTAATTCTTTCAGTGCCAGGTCATTTTCTCTGTAATAACATAGCTTAGATACCAGCCTCCTGCCCCTTGCATCATCCTTCCCGTTACTTTCTCTTGTTGTTTTTATTTGTTCATCTGCTAGATAAAAGTGAGGGGGAGAAAGCAAAGCCACTGCTGTTGTGGAAACCCCTTTCACTGGGATTTAAGAGATTTGGTTCCCAAATCCCACTGAAATTTCACAGGATTTGGGCAAATTCAAACTCCCTTGAAATCTCTGACCTAACACAGTAAAATCCCCTGTTTTCTTTTAGTATCTGGGTGATTTTCTTCAGAGAAGCGTACCGAATTTACACACCGGACCACACATTATTATAATAATCTGTATTAGTAATACCTGGTGCACTCCCAGCCGCAGGGTACAAGGCGCATGGTGTTCGTTTGTGGACGAAGGAGGAGAAGTCAGGTCTGTTAGTGGAGCCAGGACCAGCCGATGCTCAAAATTCTGCCCTTTCCACTGGGCTATGCTGCTCCTGGAGGTGGCCAGCAAAAATACACACCTGTGTCACTCCAATTGTAGATGGTGCCCTTCCCCTGGGGCTAAAAACACCTTGCAATTTGCAGAACATTTATAATTAATGCACCACAGAGCAAAGGAAATCCTGTGATGGCTCAAGGCACAGCAGCACTGTGATTCAGCTGAAGCCATTTGGTTAAAAAAAAAAATAAAAGTCACATATCTGTTACTTTGGCTCACAGGCATCAAGCCCTGCAGCAGCTTGCAGCAGGGCATAGGGGGATGCTCCTGGCTCTGCTTTCGGCCACAGGGTTTTACCCCTCTCCTCACACACCTCTCTCCAACTGCGAGCGCAGCTGCTCCAACTATTAAACCAGCAGAAGATCCACCTTTTGCTGGCAGAGTTTTTCTGCTGGATCAGAGAGTTGAACCGGCTCCTGGAGGAGCACGGGAGCAGGAGCAGCAGTAGGAGCGTGCCGCAGGGACCGGAGGGGGACCTTCCCCTGCCAAGCAGAGCTGCATTGCATGCATTCACCTTCTGCAGCACAGGTGGCTGGGCTGCTGGGCTCAGAAGGGCTTGTGGCTTGGAGGTACCACATTGCAGGGCTCAACGAGGTGGAAAAAAAAAAAAAAAAAAAGCGCTATTTTGGGAGTCGCCCGCCCTCCCAAACCCCTGGCAAAGGATGCTGTGCAGGGACAGCAGGAGGGCAGGTGTCCCTGGACCACAGCATCCCCACTTCGGAGATGCTGAATGCCATGTAAAACGCTGAATATCAACTAGGGAGGAGAGGGCACCTTCCCTGCCTTCCTGACCGGCACAGGGATGCTGAAAAGAGACTGGGAGAGCTGGTAACATCCGACACTGCCACAGCTGTTTGCTTGAGCAAACAGCAGCCGAGCCTTAAGGCCTCTTTCTGCTCTCCCAGCTGCCAGACCTCGCTCCGACTTCAGGCAGGAAAAAACATTTCCTCAGGTAGGGCATTAACTATGCGATTGAACTAGGGAGTTATTTTTTTCTCCAGCTGTGCATACAGTAAGTAAAGCCCGTGAGTCAATGGGCGCTAAGCTCGCACTTCAACACTAAGCCTGTGCTGCGGTGGATTTAAACGTGTTCCCGGGCTCTCCCTGGAGCACGCAACCGGACCGGGCAGCGGGGCTTGCAGATGCACTGACATCCCACCCGCTGCCCCCGGGAAGGCGAGGGGCATGGATGCCCTCTCCAGCCCAGTTTGCATCGTCTTAATACGGATGGCTCTTCTCCAACCCGCTCTCCCCACTGCTGCGGGTGGGTAGGAGGCAGAGTCGAACGCAGAAAAGCCAGGTTTAAGGACAGCGTTTACACTGCTCGGAGAAAATCGCTCATGAAAAACTGCTGAAACTGTGGCCAGCTTGAAAGCAGACAATTAGAAACAGTGCTCAGCAGCGCTCGGGGCTAAGCCTGTGCTTTAGCGCAGAGGGCAATAAACACGCTGCTGCGAGAAAAAAAAAATTATATATTTTTTCCAGTGTTTGTCTGAGCAAACAGAAGCTATTTGCAAATGGTTTTGAGGTGGTAGCGGCCTTCCTCTGCGAGTGCCAGAGACTCGAGAAAGCACAGGGGGTGTTTCCTCACCCAGTGCAAACAGGGAGATGCGCAGCCGGCCCGTGCTCTGGGCACGCCGGCAAGAGCGCGGCAGCTTCTCTGCCCCTCGGCAGGCGATCCGGGCCGCACCGCCTGCGGGGAAGGATGGAAGAGGGGACAGTCCTTCAGTCCAACCATGCAAAAAAAAAAAAAAAAGAAAAAAAAAAAAAGGAGAAGCAGCAGTAGGTGGGTGCACAGCCCCTCAGGACCCCGCAGCCCCAGCTTTCCAGCCAGGGCGCATCTCAGCAGCCAGGAGACCCGCAGGCCAGCCGGGGACATTTCTGGGCGTCAAAGCCCATCCCCGTGGCCAGCAGCCACCTTCCCCGCAGAGCTGGCCCGCCCCGATGGGGGGACCACGGGCAGGGCGAGATGCTTTCCGGCTCTCTGGTTTCCTCCAGCCGGAGCGTGCCTGGGCAGAGTCGCTCTGCAAGGGGAGCTGCTCCAGGTTTTCTATTTATGGGGCTCTATTCATCCCCAGCTGGGTTTCAGCGGTGCCCTGCCATAAAAGTTGCCTGCTTCTCTGTCTTGGCAGCCAGGAAACCTCAGCTGGCTTGAGGAGACCATAGGAAATGGCAAAGCCTCAAGCTCCAGCTCTCCAAAATAAGGTGCAGCTAAATTAATATGGTGTGAGTGACTGGCGAAGTGATGTCACCTCAGCCTTACAGCGAGCGGCGGGGGGAGATAAATGCATCCCTCTGTCCTGGCTTCATCCCACTCTTCCCAGAAATGCCCCGGTTGGGCTGGAGGAAAGGCACCGCAAAAAGCTGTGGCCAGAGGTGGAGAACACACATGCCCAGGGAAAAATTGGGGACTATTAAGGGATTTAACATGAAGCCGTCATTGCCTGCCTTTCACACCAGGAAGGGAAATCCTCCTTCTCTTTCTTTTTTTGTACTAACAAAAGAAACCTTCACACTATGACCAGGGGCTCTAAGAAACACCCCCATCATTTCCAATGAGGCCCTTAAGAGAATTGTGAGATTTGGGGACCACAAGCACCTTTTGAGTTTCACTTATTTTAGTGCTTTCCCCTTTCTATTGGTTTTGTCCATAGCTAAAGGGATAAACTACAAACATAACTTCCGTCAGGAAGAAAAGCACCATATCCCTTGTACATCAGCATTTGGACCAAATAGTGAAGGCGCTGTAGCTTCTGAGCGCCCATTTGGCTGCTGTATTTCTGTATGGCATGGAATTCTGTATGGCTGCAATTCCCATCAGAAATTCAAGCTCATCCATTACCATGCCTGCATTTAATCTAGCAGGATTTAGACAAATTCCACCACGCTATTTAAATATTAATTAAAATTTCTCACCCAGCGCATCCTGCACATCCTTTCAAACAGCTTTCATTCCTCCAAATCCGGGAGACGTTTCACGTAGGTTTATGGCAAACAGGCAAGGGCTGGCTGGCACCGGGGGATGAATGGGAGCCTGGCTGCCTTGCCACCCCCCAGACCCCTGGAGAGCTGAGGAGCCTGGCAAAGCCCTCGCCATGAGGATTGGACCAGACCAGAGCCATGGGTAATTAGCTGAACTACTCCCTTCTCCGTCCTCAGCTCCCTAGGTTAAAAGGTTGGTCTGGTCTTGGGCGATCTGGGATTAAGGGGTTCCTTCCTATTGCTGGAGCTGAGCTAAATCCAGCTCTTCGCTTTTGCTGCTCTGCTGTCTTGCGTAGCCAAGCAGGCATACTCACTTAGCCACACGCTTGCTGGGCTACTCCTCTTGCTTTAAGGTTGTAAAATACACCTGTAGGCGTAAGCCCTGCAAATCCACAGGGTTCAAGCGACAGAAGGGTCCCCTTCTGCTCAATGCCATGCCTCTGCCCCTTCCCCGCTTTGTCAGGGTAGTTTTTCTGTAAGCTTTATTCAGCATCAGCAGTTCAGACCAACCTGAATATTTATGCCAATAAAGCCAAGGTTTGGGCACACAGAGGGAACTTGTGCACAAAAACCTGCACTTTGACGCATGCAAATGAAAACATAACTTATTAATGGGTAAGAGCAAGGGCTGAACTCGACAGCCTTGAGCGACCAGAGCTCGGGGAAGGGAAAGAGGAGACGCAGACAGGGTATCCCACTGCCCAGCCAGCAGCTGTGCCCCGGAGCCAGGCTGTGTCTCCTGTAGCCGGTGCCACGTCTCTCAGGCCTTGGGGAGGACGTGAGAGGCATTCGGATGGAGCAGCGGGCTGAAAAGCTGGGTCAGACAGGGCGCAGCGAGCCGACCCTGGCCGGTGCTCGCTCCGAGACGTGTCCTGTGTACCTTGGCCACGGCCCCAGCCCAAACCGGCGGCCGGACCCGTGCTGTGTCCCCCCGCTGCGACAGCTTGCAAGGGGGTTGTCCAGGATCATCGAGGTTTGGGGACACCCCTGCAGTTGTCCCCCATCCCGTGCACCCCACACCAGCAGCTCCCCCATCCGCAGGCTCCCGTGGAGGTGTGAATATTTGGAGGAGCAGACACAGGGGCATTGAGCGGGGCTGTGAAACGCAGCAGTGTCTGCCGTGCTCCCGGCCGGCACCGCCGAGCTTCCAGCGTCCAGGAGCTGCCGGGACACCAGCCAGGGCAGGAATAAGTAACACCACTGTGGTTCCCCAGACCGTGTAAACAAATACCTGCTCAACCCAGCTCCCTGCCTGAGCTCTGCTGGCTGGCATCGGGGCGGACACGCAGAGCCCCCACCTCCGTCTCTCCCTACGAGCAGAGGTAATGCCACCTCCTCACCCACTGGGGAGGAGAAAGGTATTCATATATAATCCAGGTATTCTGGGGATAAAACAGCAGCAAAACACCCTGGAAGGTGTCAGCAACCTGCCTGTGAGTGGGGCTAAGGAGCGGGCAGCTCTATCCATCCCTCCCGTGGTCCAAGCAGGACCCACATAGGTACTGCACTGCACACCGGTGGCAGGAGCAGGGGTCTCGGCATGCACACATGACCAGAAACACTACCAACCTTCCAAGCTTCACCCAGTCTTCTCCCCTGACTTTTTTTTTTTTTAAGATACTCGCTTTATTAATGCACAAACTGCAATAAAGGCCTTTTTCCCTTATCATTTGTATGGGGATGCACACATTGAGGATCCTCCTGAAACACGTGTTCAGTAGCAAGGTGGCTTTTAAACTACATGGAGTTTCTTTTTATTAATGCCTTTATTCACCAAAAATGGTCATTTACCCAAAAACTGTTTTTCCCACCATGAGGTAGCAGAAACCCCAAAGTTAGAGAGGCAAAAGTTCAGAGAGTTTAAAGGTAGTATTTTCTGGAAAGCAAAAAGGCAGCAGCTGTGCTGAAGATGTACTGGCCATTACCTGAGCCAGTCAAAAACCTCCAGCCAGTCACGTTTTGGCCAGAAAACTGTTCTAATCAAAGATGCAGTTTTACCACATCTCCCAATAACATAGTATTTTAGGAAGGGAAGAGAAGTTTTAAAATTGGTCAGTACCTGCTTGTTTGGCATTTTGGAAGGATCCTACCCTGACACTTCTTAAATAAGCTTTCTTTACTAGAAATGACTTTCTGCTTTGAGATTGCAAGTGATGTCAAAACCCCCTAGAGCATAAAAATAAAGCAACTGGAAAGCACCAAACCCAACCCTTGCCGGGCTGCCTTTCTTCTTGCAGGTGCTGCTGGGTTTCAGCCCCACAGCAGCCATAATAATTCTCCTTATGGCATATGGGAAATTCCCTTTACAAGTCTCGATAACGCCTCCACCTAGCTTCCCTTGCTTTGGTTTGCCAGGCAGGGCTACAAACACCGCTATACCCAGCCCAAATCCCGGAGTAGCAGCCGGGGAGGCTGGGGGTGGGGGCTGGCTCCCAGGCAGAGCTAACAGGAGAGGGCAGCAGAGATTCACATTTCGGGCTCCTTGCAGGCAGCGGGCCGGGGCTGCGAAGCCGGGGCAGCACAGGCAGGAGAGGCTGGCAGGCAGGGAAATGGGGGGGGCAGCTTTGCAAAAATACCAGAAAGGCACGGATAAACGGGGTTCCGTCACCCCCAGCCCCTCCCGGTTGCGCGCCGGCTGCTCTGCAAGCGTGGGGACACGGACAGACAGACGGCCTCGCAGGTCGGTCCTGGGGTGCGGACCCCCACAGCCAGGTTGCAGGGCAGGCAGCTGCCCCTCAAAACCTGGCACTGCTACCGAAGGGGGGCTTGAATGCACGGGGCTGCTCCTTGCAGGGCCAGCCGCTTAGTCACTGGGAGACCACAAAGCTTTCCCTGATTCAGGCTGTCCCCAGGAGGTGACACGAGGTCCAGGGAAGTCCCAGGCTCTGGAAAAGCCCCATTTGAAGCGATTGCAGCCGCCTGGCACAGGGGGTTTACTGGAAGAGGGGAGCAGCACCACGCTTATTTTGCAAACATGCTCATTTTGCAAACAGTTGGTGCTAACTAAAGTGTCACCTCCTCCGGCTGTTTGTCACCAGCCCTTGAGACCATGCAAAGGTCAGTTAGCTGCATTAGCAAAATCTGGCTTTGCAAAGCCAGCTGGCAGAATCTGGGCAGGATTTTGCAGCAGCAGTCCATGCCTGGCAGGCAGTGGCAGCAGCTCCCCTGCCAGCATTTCAATGTGATAAGATGCAGGAGCAGCAGTTGCTGCGTGTCTCCCCTCACTTCATCAGCCATGTGGCTCCACTCAGCACCCTCTTCATTTGGCATGGCCACAGGGAACACAGCAGGTTTTGGGGAGAAAACACAGAATCCTAGCATGGCAGCTAATAAAAGTAGGCAGTAGTTGTCTGTAGGAGACCTACATTTTCATAACGATCCCGAAAGCACATTTTGCTTTTCTCTGCCCATGAAATACCACGTCAGCAACAAAAGAAGTACCACAGTAAGGTGAAGCCAGCCTCGCTTGTGCCCTGCGCTCCCCAGCTGCCACAGAGGAAGGGAGGGCACAGTCACAGCCTCAGTGTTTATCAGGGTGGAAAAGCAGCTTTGGGAGACTCTCAACTCTGCCAAGGAGAGGTATGAAACGAAAGCAAGAGCTGCAGCTGGCAGAAAGCAAAGGGGCTTCTCTGCAGTGGCAGCACTGCACCAGTCTGCAACAGCTTTCGCAGCAGTATACCTAGAGATGCAAAACAAAGGCCAAATCATCCTGTTGGGAAACAAGTCCTTAGCCTGAAGGCAAAAGGAGAAGGGATTTCTCCAAGGTCACATAGGATTTCTCTCCAGCAAAGCAGAGCCCCCAAGGCCCAGGCCAGCACTTCATAGCACAGGCAACACAGCTCTCCAGAGCTCTTTAGCAGAAAACACCAGGGCAACAAACACAGAACAAAGCCAGCCAGCACCGCAAATGCACTTCAGCAAGCAGAGGACAGAAGCACCCAGCAGCTTTTCCCCACAGCACCCACCATGCTCCCAGCGCGCCATACCCACACAACCCACCAGGTCCCTGCTCTCACCATTTAAACCAGCCTGAGTTTCAAGCCACGGAGCAATGCGCTAACCCTTATTTGTTGGAGCGGCTCCCTGGGGGCACTTAAGAGTCCAGTCAGCTGAGATTTATAACAGCAAAAGAGGACAGCCAGCTTCCTGCTCCCCTCAGCCCAGCCAAGCAATCACTCCCAGGGCACCGCAAGCCTCTCCCAACACTTCCCCCACCAAGAGCACCCTCATCCCACAGAGGAGAGAGGGGCCCTTCGCACCCTTTAAATGAGTTCCCCCTGACAAAAACCACCTGAGGAGTCCTCGTTTAGTCATCAATTAATCCCCCAGCTGTGCCCTCTGCTATGCCCTCAGCATCTCCAGGCTCTCCTGCTCTTTTCCCACCTGGGGTTGACCCCTTGGCTGTGAATTTGGGGTCCAGCCGTGGTGGCAGAGCAGGGCAGGTCTGCTGCCAGCAAGCACCGGGGGGGGGTCCACTGCACACAGGGCAAACGCAGGCTAAGGAGAGCTAAACCAGCCTCTTTCCTAATGCTGGGGCAGAGGGAAAACCATATACCAGTTAAACCCAGGACTGTTTCCTTGCAATTTGTTGACTTAAAGGTTTCCTACAACCACCAGATGCTGCAGCTCTTAAAAACCCCAAATGGGTGATCCGAAGGTCCGTGGCTCCCCCGGGACAGACAGCATCCCCGAGCTCACAGGGATGCACGCAACCCCTGCAAGCAAATCCAGCTTTTCCCTTTGCACCAAAGAGGGTTCTAAGAGCTGCTCGGGGCGGTCTGTGTGCAGCAGGGCAGCTCCCCAATCATGGTGTTTGGGGGGAATTTAAAGATTAAGCTCAAGGATGTTTCTATGAAGCACGTAGAAAGGAAAAGTTTTCAGAGCACTCCAAAATGGGGACAGATTTTCTTCTCCCTGCCAAATCCTGATTCTAATAATATCATTATTATGCTGTAATATCTCAGATAAAAAACCTCAACCCTTAATTCTTGTGAATTAGGGACAACTGGGGCAATTCCTCAGTCTTGCTAGAGGCAGCAGCACAGTATAGAGGGAGACCCTATACAAGGTTATTCCACTCATTGATGGACTAAAAAAAATGAGGGGGGGGCCGGGAAGGGTGTCGGTGACAGTGAGCCACCCCTGCAAGGGGCTCAGCATCCCTGTCCCACAGCAGCATGTTCCCCAGAGGGGACAGAAAGGAGGAGGGGACACGACGGGGGGGGTTGTGTCTCGGTCCCATGAACTGCGCTGGCAGCAGAGCCGATGCGACGTGTTTGCATCGGGATGTTTTACTTATGAGAAACATCTTACTGACTGCCAGGAACTGTTCTGATTCAGCTGAAATTTTTCAGGCTTTTTGATAACTCCAAGTATTTGGGAGGGAGGGCTGCCCTGGGTCCCATCCAGTTTCCCCCCCGTCCCTCCAGCAAGAGGAAGGTACTGTACCCTGTTTAGCAAATCAAGCATTTTTTCAGTCATTGAACCCTGGGTTTGTTTTCTTTCCAGTTTGGCTGGAAAGGTTAAATGCTGTCAGAAATCTGAAATACAAGCAGGGTTTTTTTTTCTTCTTCTTCTTTTTTTTGACACAAAATAACTCCTGCTGCTTTTCCACTACCATTAGGTTCAAATCCTCCTCCCACAAACATGGCTATGGGGCTGATCTGGGGTTTGTTCTGGGAGGGAGAGAATGGTTTGCAGCCCCCGCAGAGTCCCCTCAGAGAGCCCTGTGTGGTGTGGCAGGCTGGGGGTTTGCTGCGATCCCCCCCCGAAAGGAGGGATGTGATTTTCTGTGGTCCCTCCAGCTCTGATGGACGGGTTCACTTCCTTCTCCCAAGCTGGAGGGGTGTTAAAATGAACTCAAACCGTCTGTCCGCATTAGCGTTTCAGGATTAGGTCATACAAATCACTAGGGCTTATTTATTTCTTTGTAATTCTGAGCAAGCTCAGCATGAAAAGACAGGAATTGGATCCACCGCTGAGGAAAATACAGGAGGGGCCAGGACACGGCCATGACAGGGACAGCTCTAGGAAATGCTTTTGCAAACAGTTTATTCACTTAAAACCGTGTGAGTTGGCCAACAGTAAATGATTAGTGAACTTTGGATCCTGGTGGTACTTAGGTACCAAGGAAGACATTATGACCTGGACTTTGAGGCTCTTATCAGGGCACATTGTTAGCCAGGGCACTGCCAGGTCTGGCAGACCCTCCCTGGGTTCTCTTTGCAGCCATGAAAGCAAGAGCCTCATGTTTTATTACCACGCTATCACAGCAAAGCTGGGGTGCTGGTGTGTGGCTGGAAGGAGAGGAGCAGCTCCTGTCTCCTGTCCTCAGGCACAAGTCCCACAGGTTGAGACATGCTGCTCCGTGGGGAGGAGGAGAGGCTGCCCAGGCTTGGGAACCTGCTGAAAGATGCCCGTAGCAGAGACTGGTACCAAAGCAGTTATTCTGGGGTCATTTCCCTGGCTACTAATTTCAGGGAATTTTCCCTATGTCAGAAAACATCTTCCGGGCTGCCCAGACAAACTCATTCCCAACCGACTCAGGGAAAAGACAAATGTTCCCTCAGCTCTATCAGAAAGGGATGAATGAACCCACAGCTCCAGTTCCCCACAGGCAGCAGTGCTCCAGATGGGGATGGAGGCCACAGCTCCGGCTGTGCCCTGTTTGATTCTCCAACGCTGCTTCACAGCACAAAACTCATGGTGAGCATCCTTCCCCCTTAATATACCACCCAGATGCGGAGCATCGCTTCAGAGAGGTCTCAAGGTGGTACCAAGATGCTCTGAACCAGCTGCAGCATCTGACGGTGCCTGCGGGGAAGATCAGACTCCGTTTGGGACAGCAAGGGAAGCAGAGCTCGGGGGGAGGGAATTCCCAGCTCTCTCAGCAAAAGTGGGTCGTTATCTTTGTCGGCTGCTGTCATTTGTAAAATGACAGGGAGGAAACATGGCTCCGCCGAGTCAGGATGATGGGGATTTTTGGTCCGGGGCTGGTGGAGGAGACGCCCAGATTATGCTAGAAGTAGTCTTCAGTGGAAAGGATAACAAAAAGCAATCCGGAGTTTGTATGGAAAAAGCGAGGGCTCAATCTAGCTCTGCAGGTCACAGAAGGGACCAAACCCGCGATGTCATTGCTTGGGAGAAATCTTCATCGCTGGGCCAGGATGAGGGCTGGGGAGATGCTCTAGCACTGGAGGCGTGCATCCCGGCCTGCCAAAGCTTACCTGGCCCTGAGAAAGAGAAAAAGGAGGGACCACGTGGCGTATTTCTGACCCCAAACACCCCATCTCTCTGGTGAAGCGCGACGGCACTGCTGCTGTCAGCTGGACAAAGTGATGGTGCTCGTGCTGCTATCGCAATATTCCGGCGGTTCAGATAAGAGCTGGGGCCACATCGGCTGGAAGTGCAGGACTCGGCCAGCCGCCTGCGCAGCCCCTGGGACACACGAGCGCGGCGATGCAGGGGGGATGCGCACCAGGCTGCGGCTCTGGGGAGCAAATTGGCCTGGTCCTCTGTAAACATGAAAGAAAAAAGTAATGGAATTATTTTAAAATATATTTAGCCCACTTTTCCACATTTTTTACGTTCATTTTTCCTACCAGCAAGTCCTCGGTGTTTCCTAAAGCACGCTGCTTTGCAGCACAAAGCAGGGAATAAAACAGCTACTGTTGGATGGACCCAGCATCAATGGAGAATGGGGCACCCGGAATCCCAGTGCCTCCCTGCACCCTCCGTCTTGCTGCCCTTTCCTTCATGCAGAAAGATGCCAGAGGGGAAGAAGGAAGCCAGCGGGCTGGGGTTTAGCTGGCTCCAGCGCTCGGTGCAAATTAATAGCAGACCAACTGCAGGGAGGCACAATTTTGTAGTGATTTATTTTGTTTTAAGGGCCTAATAACTTCCAGCTGGTGATTTGTAAATGAACTGGCTCCTCAAAAAAACCTGAAATGAAGCATTTGACACTGAACCCTGTTTTGCTAAGCCGGGAATTTAACACTCTCATCACAGCAGAGGGAAGGCAAACGCAGCGGGGAGACCAGAGGAAGGGAGAAACGTCTTTCCAACACGTATTAACAAACCTCTTAAGGATGATGAGTAGGTGGTCACGTCTGCATCCAGCCCATGGACCTCAGTGCCGCAGGACCCAATGTCATTAACCAATGCGTCACCTGTGGCCACCAAGGTGAAGACCTCTGCATACCAGCAGACACCTCCACGGTGCTAAATTACCGCGGCTGCTGCAACCAAAGCACTTAAATCCCCTGCAAAACGCAGCAGCCCCCCATTTGTGTGGTGGGATGCCATCAACATGTCATGGGAGAGGGGAGCTGCAGGATCTGATGGGAACTCCATCTTGCTCAGGTCACTAGGGCTCAGCACGCTGTTGCTTTTCTCCAGCGATACCATCAGTTGTCTGGGCTGAAGCATCACTAAGGAAGCACGGCCCCATCTGCAGGGATGCAGGCTGCGGCTGATGCTAAGAGAGGGGAGAGCTGTGCTCCCCAGGAAACTTATAGCACTGAAAATAAAAGCCACCTTTGTTATTTCAGGGAAGGAGCAGAGAGAAATAATAATTTTCTCCTAAAACTAGTGTCTCAGTAAGAAGTGCAGTGATATGGATGTGCTCAGTTAACCCTTGCAGCAGAAACACTTGCAGTGAGGCTGAAATATTGGCGCCTCTGAAAAAAAGAGACTTCTCTGCATGAAACGCCGGGGAGCATCCCAACATGTCATACTTGCTGTGGAATTTGGGTGTTCTTCTGAAAAAGCAAGGTTGCAGGAAATTGCGAAGCAAAAAACAAACCCTGCATCCAGTGTGGGTTGCAGGCAGCGGGATGCCAGCAGCGGGGTGCCGGCAGCGGGGCTCTTGTGCAGCCACTCCTTCTCCACCCGCAGTAGGGTGGGGGCCCTGGCAGAGGCCCTGACCATGTCCAAAAGGGCTGGGGTGGGGGTGTGGGGACCTGCCCCGGCTGCAGAAGGACCACGCCAACCTGGGGCAGCCCACCTTCGGCCCCAGCCCCGCTCATTGTTTCCCTGAAGGTTCCCAGTCCTGGAATTTCCTTTAGAGGTGCAAAACAATATCAGGAAAATCAGGTTTTCTTTTTCTTTTTTTTTTTTTTCCTAAAAAGCTGATGGAGGGCCCCCTCCCCTATGTGGAATAACATCCTCTGCGATCCAAGCTCCCTGTCCCTCTCCACTTGCCCTCGTCAGACCGTCAGATCCCTTATGGCCAGAGTGACACTGGTTTCCTCCCCACTCCCCATGCCAAACTCAGGGGCATCAATAGGCAAAGATACTTTGGGCGCTTTTCTTTCCAGAGGCCCCACCTCATATAAAAGTGAAGGCTTTTTCAGAGCAAAAGGCTGTCTTTTTTCTGCAGAAGAGACTTCTCCACATTTTCGCTCAGAGTGGTTAACAGTCGTCATTAGAAAGTTCTGGATTTCCTTTTGGTACCTCACTCAAGCAGTTATTTAAATCAGAAGTGGCATTGAAACAAGATTCGGGGTTCCCCACCGCCACAACCACGATTAAGATCCTATCTTGCCAACGTTTTCAGTGCAGGCGCCGAAGCAGGCAAGCAGGGGCACACAGACCGTGCGGCCCTGGGGCAGGGACCCCCCCCCAGCACCCACCTCCCAGCCTGCGCTGCCTGCACGGACAAGGCAAAACCTCCCTTTCACGCTTGTGTGCTTGGGATAAACCTCCGACCTGTGTCCCCAGCCCGATTTCCTGAGATAACCCAGAGAAAAAAAAAGTAAAGATGCTTTCCTCGTTGCAGAGGCCAGCTCTTCCAGGGCGGGGGGAGCTGGGGCGATGCTATCGGCCCCTCCCGGCCCCTCCGCCCACCGCCAACAAAGGCAGGATGCGGCATCTGTCATCTCGCAGCTTTCGGGATGAGGGGAACCCTGCCCGGGCGCTCCCCCAGTGTTTACGCACCAGCAGCCACCCACCACGCATCTCCCTGTCCGGCCGCTCCCATAGCATCGCCCGCTCGGCCGTCAGCCCAGCTGCAAGTGGCTGCAAGGGAGGGGAAGGAAGGCTGCCTTTGGTGCTGCCCAAACAATTAGGCAGGACCTGGTCTGCCTTTCCCAGCCCTCCCCACCCCAAAAACTTGTCCCCACCTCAAAGAGATGCCCCAGGCTCAGCGTCACTCCAGTTGCCTCCTTCTCCCATCTTTCCCCTCTCAGTTATTCTGGCAGACAATTTGGAGCCAGCCGGCTTTCTGGGAAGGCCACAGCTAAAGCTCTGCCTGCTGCCCGCCTCTGTCCCTTTTTGCGACTCCCTGGTTGGGCTGCAGACCCTGGGGGATAAGACCCGGCTCCATCCATAAAAGCCAAAGCCTTATTTAAGAGCCTAAGTTTTTCCCGCGGTGCTGCGGGATGCTGCGGCACGTCAAGGGCGGGAAGGGGCTGGGAGGAGCATCCCATCCGGCGGCTCAGCCCGGCACCCAAAGGGAAGGGTGGGGGTGACATCGTCCCGGGAGGGGGACAGCCGTAACTCGCCCGCTGCCCATCTATCAGACTTCTGTGAACAAACACTTCCAAAAAGCTCTTGCAGCACCACCTACCCTCCCCGGGGTTTGACCTTTCCCCGCTCGACAGACCTAAGCACTGCAGCCACCTTGGGACGCGATGGAAAGCATGGCAGGGAAATCATCCCGTCCCTGGGGGTACCAAAATGTGGTGTCAAGAATCCGTTTTATCTGCTGTACCTGGGAAATTAAGCAGGTTTTTGGGGACCCCAATAACGCTTCCTCCCCTGGTTTTGCCTAAGACATATTATTCCACACAGCATCTTTTTGGGGCACTCAGATCCGCCTTTGCAACCAAGCGGGTCCCTGCCTGGGGATGTAACACAGCCCCAAGGCCAGAAAGAAAACCAGCGGAGTATGGTCAGCAAATAACCCAGCAAGGGCTGGGGGGATCTCACAGAGCGGGCGGTTTTCATGCACAGGGGAGGTTTTTGCTTACTTTGAAAACGCTGCTTTTGCAATGCGATCGCTGGAAACAAAGGATTTTTTTATGAAAATGCAAGAGCTGTCACTGGACGCGCAAGACGTTTGCTTTTGTGCGCCTTACGAAGGAGAAGGCAGGCGAGAGGCAGTACCCTGTCGGCCCCAGCCACCCCTTGCTCAGCTCTACCCGGGGCACGGATGGGGGTCCCAAAGGGCACGGGCTGTTCCCGGTGTCGGTACAGCTCGCCGAGCCCCCTCAAAGGTGTGGCATTCCTGCTGATGTCTGCTTTCCGTAACAAAGGATATGTGTGCTCTGCCAGGAAATCCCGAGCCCTGCAGAAACTGGCCGCATCTCCACAAACTCTATTGTCATTTGTGCGGAACGGGATTGGTTTTTTTTTTTAACAAAGACAATTCGTAGGAACGGCCCGTGTGCTTCAGGAGAGCAAAATACTCCTACCAGGTTGTGTAACGCCCTGTCCTCTGGCAGCGGAGCTGGGCTGAATTTTTTCAGCAAACATTTTTTGAGTGTGAGAAAGAGAGCCACAAAGGCCTTCAGGGCAGAGCCCGGTGCAAATTCCTGGTTTATTTTCATTGGTTTTACTTTGTTAGAGGAAAGCGGGCGCAAAAAAATTCACAGACAGCAGCCACAGTTCACCTCTTCCCATTACGACTGCTCACCAGGCACAGATGTGTTGGCAGACATCCGAATCCAGCCCGATGCCGGGCGCATCCTCCCCTCCTTGCTCTCTGGTACCCAGAGGCTCGCTCTCTGCCGCGCAGCAGACGGAGCCGGGCATTGCGGCTGCCGGGGTGTCCCCAGCCGCGGTCAGCAGTGGCGAGGGGCTGCCCAGCTGTCAGGTCGTTTTTTTGGCGTGCCTCCCTCCACAGTGGGCACTTGCTTTTTCATTTAGCTGATTGCAAGAGAGAGCTTTCTGGGAAACATGGAACAATAATACCACTTAAAATGCCAATTTTCAAATGCCTGGGTGGGGATGAAGCCTCTCCCCTGGCTTCAAAGGGCAGTGGGGGATGCTCCTACTACAGACTTTGAAGTTGGGGAAAAGCTTGGTTCTTTCTGACGCTGTTCTTTGCCTTCAGCTGCTGGTTCTCACAACACGGCCGTGAAGCATCTCACGTCTTTTCTGTAAGAGCCAGAGATTTTCAGGAGGAGCCCTGTGTTCCTCCGTACCATTGCGCAACCAGAAGCCCAGAACCTGTATTTGAATTTCATTGGTTTCAACTCATTTTCTGTCAACTCATTTCGAAAGCAGTAATTGAAGAAGGCACCCATTTTCCTGGGGGAAGGGTGGGATATGCAGTGCAACGGCTGCTCCCACATGAAACTAGAAGCAGCAAAACCCAACCGCCCTGTAACATGATTTAACGCATTTTAAATCTCTTTTCCTCCTGTGCTTGACTATTCTGCTCCAGTGGTAATGATATTAACTCATTTTGTGATTTATTTTTTTTAATTGAAGTTGTGAAATTAACCAAAAATTTTCTAATTGAAACTTCATTGAAATCCCTTAAACAGTAGGGTATTTTAGACCTATTTTTCCTTCTGATCAGAAAGGTGCACGAACCAAAGTTGGACAACCGCTGCTTGCCAGACCCCGCGGCGGTCACTGCCACCTGCCAGGATGCTGCTATGGCATTCGGGTGCCACCGGCCCTCGGAGGACCACGTGCTGAGAGGCAACTGCCACCCGCGAAGGTGACGTGGGGTCTTCTGCTGAGCAGTCTTCTTCTTTAGCGTTAATTTCGTAACGCTAAAATTAAAGGTGGGCGAGCAGGGTCAGGCATTTGAGTCTGATTTCCTTCTCCTCCTTCGCAACTGCACAATATTCCAGCAGAGGATTTGGTATGCAAAGGGTTTCGGCTTCCGCATAACTAAAACCAGAGGGGAATGTATATACAGGCTGCAAAGCGAAGATGTTCAGGTTTTATATCCAAGCTTGAAAGGCTAAGAATGGAGAAAAATGCGCATTTGGCAGTGTCATTTTTACATTAATTCAGCTCTCACTGCAGGGATTAGCCTATTTTTAGCCCAGAAAGCAGCTCCTGGATGCTGACAAAGTGGTTGCGCTTTGGAACAGCAAAGCGACCCCCAGATCTCAAGCACACGCCTTCAGCCCCGGCAGCCTCCAGGGTCCAGCCCGGCAGAGAGGAGCCTTCCTGGGGCGGGTTTAGCCCCGCCAAAGCCCTCGGCGTGTCTTTGCTTCTAATCAGATTAGAAACCAGATGCAAGTTGGTAATAATGAGATAATCAGCCGTGGGGACCGTTAGCTGAAGGAAATTATATGTTCCTCATCATGAGGAGTGTTTACATCAACACTGAGGTATGGAAATGGGGCTAATTCGACACAGTCTCATGTTATCGCCCGTGTATATGTTCCCGCTGGGAGCATCTATATGCAGCTCCTCCAGACCAGCATCCCTGGTGCGAGCTTTACCAGCCATGCCATGGAGCCCCGCATGGGCTGGAAACCCCCTTTATACTGTGAGGTGATAGCTGGGTGCCATTTTAAAGTATATCTTTCAGACATTTTCAGATTGGAATATTTCATGTGTTCCATTTCAAAACTATGTTTCTTTTTTTTAGGAAAAGATTTTTAAAAAAACCCAGCCTAAAAGGGAAAAAAAACTCCACAGTCTGTTCTGCCCAACACTATTTTTAATTGGATTTTCATTTTGATCAGAGAAGAACAAGACATTTTCATTGGCCATTTTTAACTCTTTTGGCTGTATTTCAAGGTGGATTTTTTTGTTGCAGCCAGAAAAAAAAAAAAAAAAGAAAAAAAAAAATCCAGCACTGGCTGCCTTTTGCTGGAAGACCCAGCAGGGCAGGGTGAGGCTCGGGTTTACAAATATTGAGCTGGTGGCGATTGCAGGTCGCTGTTAGAGGGAAAGCTGCCCGCGCAAGCACGTGCATGCACGCAGCCCCCGTTACACACCGTTCACATCAGGTGGGCCTGGAAAAGGGCACACTTGCACACCTGGGTTTACATGGCTGCAAGGCAATAGGGTGCAGGCTCTGGTGGGTGGACGCTTGGCATCCAAAAAGCATATCCATGTGCCAGCTTGTCGTGTGTTTCCAATAAACTGATGAGGGAAGGCTTCCGATTGCACCTGGCAAAGCCAATTTTTATTATTGCAGGCTGTGAGTGTTGAGGTTAGGGTTTTTTTAACCTATTTAAATACCACTTGATGCTATCTTGGTGGGGGAATGACTTGTGTTTTATTTTAAAATTAACCATCTGGAGAGCTTCACTCAAGGGAAGAGGGAAGATTTTGCTTCTTAGGCGATTCAATTAAAATAACTTGGCGAAGAGTCTCTCATCTCAAATCTCTGAGCTCCATGAGGTTTGGAAGGAAGGAGGCAGGGAGGGTAAAGGCTGGTTAGCTTGGCATGGAGGGCAGCACCAGGACAGGGCTTAAAGCCATCACTGCCGGTCATCCTTCCAGACATGAGGAGCACTTTGGCTTAGAAAAACGCATCTTTTGCAAGCACTAGTAATCACTTGAAATCACCCCAAGCAGGTGAGCTGCTGCAGTGGTACTTCCCAGGGTACTAAAAAACCGCCCCGTGTCAGGGCACCCTCAGCCACCTACAAGGAGGCTCTCGTGGCACCAGCCACCACAAAATGTTTCCCTGCAGCCAACGCAGCTGCTATTCACCCCTGGTTCTCCCCCCTGCCCAAAGCTTTTCCAGGGCAGGACTAGTACCCGCAGTACAATGTGGGCAAAAGTCCTGCTCACTGCGAAGGAGTTTCCTCCTTTACAGTAAAAGAGCATTTAAAAGTTTCCTGTTCCTCCTGGGAGGTGGAGGGGGTCGATGTAATCTGCAGGCAGTTTCATTGTTTTATTACACATTTTCCGGTCGCCGGCTGCAACAGGAACCCCTGGAGCAGGGTGCCCCTCCTGGGCCTCCGTGCCCAGCCCAGCAGCCACTGACGCTGGGAACTTTTGTGTCATCGTGGCCGCCCAGAGCGTCATTTTCCCCCTGGTAGAACACCCCATGGAGATAAGGAGGGGAGCGGCATGCGGAGACGGGGTGCTCCACTCCTGGTGCCGTGGTCCCTGCA
The DNA here is from genome assembly GCF_964188355.1 of Buteo buteo. NCBI lineage: Eukaryota > Metazoa > Chordata > Aves > Accipitriformes > Accipitridae > Buteo > Buteo buteo. Next base: position 9,773,381 of record NC_134179.1, read on the forward strand.
GCTCCAGATACCAGCACTTTCTGTGCTTCTCCACATCCACAATTTTTAAGCTGGGATGTCATAGCCAAAACATCTTTGCCAGCTGCACAATTAACTATGGTCATATATTTAAGCACCAAGAGGAAAAATGCACCTGCTTTCCCATGCACATCGAGCCTGTTCTCAGTAATATAATATATGTGTTTATCTATATTCCCGTCCCTGCGGTCAGAACCTCCTCCTCACACGAATTAGCTCATTCAGCCAGCTCGCTGCCAGCTCACGGCTCTACCCTGACTTCCCCAAACCTCTGTGACCCACAGGCACCCACACAATGCCATGACCTAGGAACATGAGAAGCGGACAACTGCGAAAAAGGACCTCTGCTCCATCACTTGATGGCCCAGATGGGGAGGGTGGGGTTAGGGCTGCCCCATCAGGAAGTCCCCAGCCCCACAGACGATGACAAGCGGTCCTCCCTGCCCCAGACCTGGGCTGTCACTGAGCTGAGCCGCTGCCGGTGATTTTTTGGCACAAAGATGTCCTCGGTCCCACTCATAAAAAAACCAACAAACCCCAAACACAACAGTTGCTTAAAAAAAAACCCAAAAACCAAAACCAACCAAACAAAAGAAAAGATGCAATCTCTGCCCCTTTTCACTCATTGCACCAAAAATCCAGGGCAGGCTTCGATTTGGGGTGGGATTTTTGGTGCATAAGCGGTTTCGGGGCTGGTGCTCCCCCCCGCCACCTCGCCGTCCCCAGGCTTTGGAGGCCCGGTGCTGCGGGATGCTCCCCTCCTACCAACGAAGGGGGAGAGGCGGGGGGGGGGCAACCAGCCGGGGGGCCCTGCCTGCGTCCCCCCGCCTTGCACCGGTTTTGGGGGGGTGGGGGATTGGCGGGGAAGGGCTGGGCAGGGGGAAAGCGGGGATGCGCGGGAGGGATGCAGGAGCGAGCGCGGGGGGGGGGGGAGCCGGGGGGGCGGGCTGCCGGCAGTCGCCAGGGCAACCTGCCTCCATCTCCTGCCTCGCCCGGGCGGGGACACCCCGCCGGCCCCCGGAGGGAGCCGCCGGTGCGAGGGGGGATGCGAAGGCGGGGTGCGCAGGGGGTGGGGGGCCCGTCCCTCCCGCCCCTCCGCGGCGCCCGGACTGCAGCAGCCCGCCCGCCCGCCCGCCCGCCGCAGTGCCCGCAGCACCGGGAACGGGCCGGGCCGGCCGGAGGGCTCCGGAGGACGGTGCGTCCCCTCGCCGTGGTGCCAGCCAGCGGAACGCCGCGCAGCTAAGGGAGGAGGGGGAAGGGTACGTCTGCTGCTTGATTTTCAATCGGAAAGCGGAGAGCGTAAACCAGAAACTTGGATTTATTTTTAACGGGGAAGCTGGTTTTGGTGGCATAGGTGATGGGGGCGAGGGCGAACGGCCCGGATTCCCGTCCGGCGAGCGCGGTCTGTCTTTCGCTTTAAAAGGTCCGGATCCTTCTGGTCATCCGATTCGGGTCAAGCAGGACTTTGCATTGCCCACAGCCTGCGGATCCCACCGGAGCGGCTCCCGCGCCTGCCGCCGCCCCCCGGGAGGGAGGTGGGATGCTCTTTCAGTCCCTGGAGGATTGAGAGGTAAAATAGCTCCAGCTCGGTTTCTCCTTCCGTTTGCTTTCCCGGCAGGGGTTAATGAAACCACTGAGATTCGTGGAGGTTCGTTAAGGCGCATGGCGACATTGATTCCCAGGCCGCCCCGTGGGTTCGCCGCCGTGGCCCCGCGCACGGTTAATGCGCGCCCCGCGCCTACGGCCCCCGCCACCCCGAAAGGCCGGGGTGCTCCCGCCTGGAGAGCGATGCTGCTGCCCTGAGGAGTGACGTGAAGGTGCCCGGGCAGGGAGGGGGGTGGGTGCAGGGAGCAGGGGGCCCACGGCCCGAGCTGCCCGACACATGGCCGTGATCCAAGGGGAAAGGCAGGGGAGCGTGCTTTGCGTCTGCTGCGCGCCGCAGCTCTCACCCCCTTCTCTCTCTGCCCGCGCCCTGCCCGCAGGCTGGCCCCTGTCCCCGGCGGCGTCCCGTCCATGGACCACCTCCCAGCATGAGCGCCGACGCTGAGCAGGTCCCGGCAGGGGCCCAGGTGGCCAGCGTGCCCCTCTGGACAGTATCCAGCTGGGCCGCCTCCGAGGTGCCCCCCAACACCAGCGCGGCTGCGGGGGAGGCCGGCCGGCAGCAGGGGCAGGCGGAGTGGGGCGGCAAGGCGGGCGAGATCGCGGGCATGGTGGTGATCCAGTGCATCTACGCCCTGGTGTGCCTGCTGGGGCTGCTGGGCAACTCCCTGGTGATCTTCGTCATCCTGCGCTACGCCAAGATGAAGACGGCCACCAACATCTACCTGCTCAACCTGGCCATCGCCGACGAACTCTTCATGCTCAGCATCCCCTTCGTGGCCACGTCGGCCGCCCTGCACCACTGGCCCTTCGGCCGGGCCCTGTGCCGCACCGTGCTGGGCGTCGACGGGCTCAACATGTTCACCAGCGTCTTCTGCTTGACCGTCCTCAGCCTGGACCGCTACATCGCGGTGGTGCACCCGCTGCGGGCAGCCACCTACCGCCGTCCTCGGGTGGCCAAGATGGTCAACGGGGGGGTGTGGCTCCTCTCCTTGCTGGTGGCTTCGCCCATCCCCATCTTCGCCGGCACGGCAACCACCCGCGATGGCCAAGCGGTGGCCTGCAACCTCCTGTGGCCGAGCCCGGCCTGGTCGGCCGCTTTTGTGGTCTACACCACCTTGCTGGGCTTCTTGCTGCCGGTGTTGGCCATGGGGCTGTGCTACCTGCTGATCGTGGGCAAGATGCGGGCGGTGGCACAGCGGGTGGGCTGGCAGCAGCGCCGGCGCTCCGAGGGCAAGTTGACGCGCCTGGTGCTGATGGTGGTCGCCATGTTCGTGGTCTGCTGGATGCCCTTCTACGTGGTGCAGCTGGTCAACCTCCTGCTGCCCGGCCGCCTGGATGCCACCGTCAACAACGCCTCCCTCATCCTCAGCTACTCCAACAGCTGCGCCAACCCCATCCTCTACGGCTTCCTCTCCGAAAATTTCCGGCACTCCTTCCACGGCGTGCTGCGCCGCTGCCTCGACGCCAGCCTGTGCTGCTGCCACGCCGGGGAGGGGGCTGCCGAGGAGGAGGAGGAGGAGGAAGAGCCCCTCGACTACTGCACCGCTCCCCGGGGGGACGACAAGGGCAAGGGCTGCATGTGTCCACCCCTGCCCTGCCAGCAGGAGCCTGTGCACCCTGAGCCCTGCTGCAAGTCCGGACCCCTCCTCACAAAGACCACTGCCTTCTAGGGTGCCCCCGGACGGGCGTCTCTACCAGGCACGGGCAAAGGGGACAAACCACCATGCCCCGGGCTGCCGGTCCTCGCTTGTGCTGTGCAGTTCAACAAAATAAAAAGCCATAAGACTGGCCTGTGATACAGTTAATTACATCAACTGAGTAATTATTGCCGTTACCTTCGGCAGCGAGGAGCCTCCGCTGGGATCAGGGACGGTGAGGATTTCAAAATGCATTAGTGAACAGCGACTAGCCGCAGGGCAGGTGCCCCTCCGGAATAATAAAACACAACCTTTCCCATTCCCTCCCAAGATGTGCTCTGAAAGACGGAGAAAAGTCCTAAAACCCATCAGCCCCGCTACGCCTATAGCGGAGTGAGGGGTTAGGACCAGACTGGACTTCTGCATCAGCTCTACGAGGCGTTGAGAGCATAGAATCAACGTGACCCCCTTTGGGTTCCTCTTACGTAAAAACCAAAGGGGGTTCTGAACGACTGAGATCAGAGCTCGAGACTACGCAAACTGAACCTCGGCAGGTGCCAGGGAGTCCCAGACCTCCCTTCAGCTAATGGGAAAAGGAAAAAAAACATAGGTCCCGCCAATAAACTCCCCCCCCCCCCCCCCGAAATTCCCAGGCAGAGGGATTTTAGCACACACAGGACCAAAATCGTATTTTCCACAAGAAAACCCAGGAGAACCGAATCCCACTCTCCTTGCCACAGGAAAACATCACCTCTAAATGGTACTTGAAACACATACCCACAGCAACTTCAGCTGAGGAACAGCACTGGGGCTACACCGCCTTGGCCGCACTGAGGTAGCATTAAACTAGCCATTTCCAGCTTATTTGGTTTTAACTTTGTCCTTTTAATGTTATTCTTGTTCTCCATTATTTATGGCTCATTCCTTCTATTTTAATCACACTGGTGAAATAACCGGCAGGGCAATGTTTTCAGCCTGATGCTCCGCTAAGAGCCCACAGCTCCTTGGGGTTTTTTTTGCTCCAGTGGGGTTTGTGACTTCTGGAGCTCTGGCTGCGAGACGGGCCGGTGCTCAGTGAGGAAAAACTGTCCTTTTAGGGAAGGGGAGAAAGAATATTTCATTAGCAGCTTTCTATAAACCAGACTGTAAAAGCTTTATTGGTCTACACACAAAATCACCATGTGATTGTGCATTGCGTAGGGTATATTTCCAATAAATAAATAAGTATTTACAAATGTGCCGGGTGTATAAAACAGCGGGTTGAACCATTTACATTAGGAAAGCTACGGTTCATACAACGCATATCTTTTTATTTTCCTTGGAGGCTGCAACGTAGCTCTATCGTATCGGGGCGGGGAGGGGGGAAATGCCGCGTGACAGCAAGCTCACTTAGCACGTAAGGGGGGGGATGTGGGGGGACACAAGCCCCCGAGTTCTGCAGCCCCTCTGCAGCATCCAGCCCTCCCAACTTCTGACCCCAGGCTTGCAAAACTTCCCACGGGAAAGCCAAGCGCTGCTGCAGGCTGATATTTCACGGGCATAAAGCTGTCAGCACCCGCTCCGCCGCTCACCCCGTGCCCGCACCAACAGCCGCCGGCTTCATCCCACCACGGCTGCCGGAGCAGGACCCCCTGGCCCCGCCAGCTCTGCCCGGCAGCGTGCTGTTTTTGCAGAGCTGCCCCTTGTCTCCCCGCCGAGGGATTGAGCTGGAAAAACACATAAAATACTTTTCCAGATCTCTCCCCCCAATCCATGGCTGGAAAGTAAGCTGCGGGCTGGATCGTGCCCCCCCCCCGGGAAAGTTTTGCCGCAAGCTTCAACATGGATTAGACTCAGCCCTGGACAAGATTAAAGGAAAAACAGGAAAAAACCCTATGGACAGGAGGGGTCGGTTAGGCGGGTTTGAGAAAAAAAAAAAGACCCAAAGATTTTAACCCAACAATGGCAGAAAATCGCGGAAGAAATTGTGTGAGGAACACAAGGCTCCCCGGCGCTGCAAACGACCTTTCCTACCATGGACAAAATTACCCTGGCCTTCTCGGTATCCCCATTTAACCTCTCCGCCCCCGAAAAAGCCCTGAAATGGTACAAGGGAATAGAAATTGGGCATTTTAGCCCACACATGGTGATGCTTCAGCGGGGTCCCCACTGTTGCTAGTGATTTTAGGTGAAAAGTGCTCAGCTGTCAGAGGTGAGAGGCAAAAGATGGGGTGGGAGGGGGGAACAAAAACTGAGATTTCTGCTGCTGAGGCAGAGGGGGGTAGAGGAGTGAGGCAAAGTGCTGACTGTGAGATCTTTGCTCCTTCTTCCATCACCCATCAGTTTAAAAAAACCCTAAACTGAACCCAGACAAAGGCAGGAGCATCCCAGCTTGTCGCCACCCCGGGAAAACCATCATCTCCAGCCCAGCGACACACTTCCCAGACGACAGGAGGGGTACTTTTTGGGGCCAGGCGACCTTCCACAGTCTGCGACAACTCAGCCAGCTGCGGCAGGTGTGCTCCTGTCCTGTGGTCGATGAGGATTTAAACAGTCAGTGCCAGACAGAGACATCCCTCCTGTAACACACACACACGTTTTTCCTTGAAGCCCCCCCCCCCCCCGATCGCTGGCTCGGGAAAAGGAAAGCCGAACGCCTGCCGCTGCCTGTGAAGGGAGCTGAAAGGGAGCAGCACTCCATGTCTTCCACTTTCCTCGCTCTCTGGCGTGAGTATTGCAAGAGCCGGTTGGAAAGCAGTGAGTATTTTTGGAAGGGGGGTGATCACAGCTTTTCCCGAATTTTCTTCATCATTAAAAAATTGTGGGGGCAAGGCAGGGGAGGGGGGGAGTAAATGTTACCCAGCTCCGTCCACCTCCGTCTCTCCATCCTGCCCGGTCTCCCTACAGTTTCTGGCCGGAGGCAGCACACCCCGAGGCGACCGGCTGAAGTCCCATCTCCTTTTCGTGGGGGCCGCCGCACTTGTAATCCATGGTGGCGGGGGTCCTGCAGCGCTTCTTCGTCAGGTGGTACCCCAGGGCCAGCAGGCTGAGGGCCGCGGAGAGGGCACCCACGGCGATGCCCACCAGCACGCCGGGGTGGAGGTGCTCTGCCTTCGGTGGGGTCTGGCTGGGGATGGGCACCTGGGTAGAGGGCCCAAAATCCCCCGAGTAGGCTCCCTCCCCGTCCTCCTCCAGGATTTTCACGCAGTGGTTCTTGTCGAGGAGCCGGTAGCCGGCGTGGCAGCGGCACTCGTAGCCGCCGGGGTGGTTGGTGCAGTTGTGTGGGCAGTAGTTCATGTCGCACTCATCCACGTCCACGCAGACCCGCCTGCCGTCGGTATCGTCGTCCAGCAAGAAGCCGTCGGGGCACTCGCAGGACAGGGTGTGCGGGTCGCACTCGGCCGGGCACTGGCTGCGGTTGCAGTAGAGCTGGCAGCGGGTGGGCGCCTGCGGGTCGACGGTGTAGCCGGGGTAGCAGCTGCAGCGGTACCCGCCGGCCGTGTCCTCGCATCGCTGCTCGCAGGGCGCCTCGTAGCAGCGGGAGACGGGCCGGCAGCGCCCTTGCAGCATCTCGTAGCCCTGGTGGCAGTGGCACTCGAAGCCGCCCTCGGTGTTGACGCAGACCTGTTCGCACAGCCTCGGCACCACGGCGCAGTCGTCGTCGTCCTCGCAGCTGCTGCCGTCGGCGGCCAGCCGGTAGCCCGAATCGCACATGCAGACGAAGGTGGTACCGGTGACGACGCAGTGATGCTGGCAGGGCGCGCGGGCGCAGGGCGAGCCGCAGGCGCGGCCGTCGGGGGCCAGCGCCTTGCCGTCGGGGCAGGAGCAGGCCGGCCGGCCGCCCTCCTCGCCGCAAGCCCCCTCGCAGCCCCCGTTAGCCAGGCGGCAGGGCCAGGCTCCCGGCGCGGCGCGGCCCCAGCGCGGCCCCCCGCCTTCCCCGTCCTCGTCGCAGCGCAGCTCCAGCCCCGCGGCCGGGACGACGGCGGAGCTGCGGGGCGGCAGAGCCAGAAAGTCCCCGCCGCGGGCTCCGAAGGGGGTGGCGTAGGTGACGGGCAGCCCCTCGGCGGCCGGCAGGCGCGGGCAGCTGCCCGCGTAGTTGTACTCGCAGAGGAAGCCGTCGGCCGGCGCGTCGCAGCGCCGCTCCTCCCAGCGCAGCTCCCGCGACACGGTCACGCAGAGCTCCCCGCACCGCCGCCTCGACGGCGCCCAGTTGGCGTAGTCGGTGCGGCGGTCGCCCGTCACCCACTGGAAGCCGCGGAGGCGCTGGGCCGGGTCGGTGCAGGAGAGGGGCAGGCGCAGCCCCAGCCACAGCCGCCCGGCGCGGTTCTGGAGCAGCAGGGCGATGGCGTCCTCCGCCACCGTGGAGCGGACGGTCATCAGGTGCCCGCCGCCCCGCTCGCACGCCGCGCTGGCCTCCGCGAAGGACCGCGGCGCCCAGAAGATGCCGAAGCAGTCGTGCTCCAGGCACTGCGCTCCCGAGGGGGCGGCCGGCTCCGGGTCCCGCTCCGGCTCCCCCCCGAGCCCCAGCCCCAGCCCGGCCAGCAGCAGCGGCAGCGGCAGCGGGAGCCGCCGCATGGCGGGCGGCGGAGGGGCCGGCCGGCGCCGCAAATCTCTGGCATACCGTCTGCCCGCCCGCCCGCCGGATTTATAGGCTCTCCGGCCCTCCCCGCCGCCCGCTGCAGGAAGGAAGCGTCTCCGGGGACGGGCCGCCGCCGCCGCCGTACGGAGTGATTGCGGCAGGGGCGGCCCCGGCGGCGGGTAAATCCCGGCCGCGGGGCGGGGGCTTCTCTCGGGGGGGCAGCCGTCCAGCCGGTGTTCCCCCGCCTCCGCCGCCCGGCCGTCGTGTCCCGTGTCCCGTCCCCCCCCCCCCCGCTTCGCCCCGGCTTCTGCCGGCTCCTCCCCGCCGAGCCGGGAACCGGGCCCGCCCGGGCCCGGGGAGGGGGGGCGCGGAGAGCGGTACCGGGGTGGGGGGGGGGCACCCGCGGCAGCGTGGGGACGGGGGCTTAGGGGCTGAGCGGGGCCGGGAAAAAGAAGTTTTCTCCTGGCGCCGAGGGCTGGAGGGCCAGCCGCTCGCTGAAGGGCACCTCAGGAGGGAACACTGCCCCTCCGAGCTTCAGTGTCCCGATTTCACATCAATCCTTCCTGCCTCCTCCGAGGGAGGCCGCCGCTCTGCAGCGGACCCCGCAGGACCACCAGATACCTTTGCCCCCTCAAGGCAGCCAGCATCAGGGGGGATCAGGATCGGAGGCTACAGGGCGGGTGGCCGTGCCTGCCCGCCCCTTGGCCTCTTCCCAACCCTTGCCCTTCTCCAGGGGGGAGGCAGGGTCCCCAAGAGATGGGGGCACAGCGCAGGGGTGATGTCTACTGCTGGCAGTAGGTGGCATGTGGCTGGGAGGCCGCAGTGGGCACGCACGCTGCCGGGAAGAGGACCTCCGCCACTCTGGACCGCAGACCTGTAGCGACGGCACCTCCCCGTTGTTAGAAGTTACGACGAAAATTTGTACGCCAGCCCCGGGATAATCCAATCAAGGTTTACTGTAGCAAGCAACAAGCAGGCAAAACAGCGCTGGGTGGCCGGGGAGTCTCCGCTGCACCAACGGCACACACCCGATGTGGTAACGCGTGTCACAGTTAAACAGTTAAGTGTTACACATGCATGGGAATTCCAGGTACGCCTATACATATTCATGACCTGTTCCCGCTTTGCATTAAAATTAATTCCAGGAGGTATTATAATTAATTAATTCCAAAAGGTATTACAATTAGTTCCAAGAGGTCACTCCCTCAAGTTTATCTATCCAAGCGATGGAATCGGCCTTAGCCGGTTTCTGGGACCAGTTCCTTATTTTCTCAGAAAACTGCTCTTGAGGAGCTATATGGTAAGGTAAGAAAAACTGCTCTTGAGGAGCTATATGATAAGGTAACCAAGACAGGCACATCCTGCTTACTTAGCTCAATATCTAGTTTCTACACTTCTTACTGTGGTTATTATGGTTAAAAGCAGCTTAGTTACTAAGTTGTAGAAATCAATATATTTTAACAATCAACAGGTTTGATTAACAGATTGGTTATGCAAAGTTTATTACACCGTGATTAGTTGTGCATTAAAGATGTGCTAGAGCGAAGGCAGGGGTGAGGCTGCCAGTCCTTCCAGGACAAAGTCAGACTTCAAAGAAAAAAACTGGGTTTTTCAAAGAGGAAAGAAATTCTGAGACGTCCCCAGGGATTTACTGATTTTTGCTGTAGCAGTGAGGGACTTGGGAGAGTCCTTCCCTGTGCTTGAAGGACGTGGTATTAACAGCAACGAACGCCCATCTCTGTGTGCCTCGCAATTTGCAGCCCAGCAAAGCAGTTCCAGAGGATTTGAGGTAAGATGGGACACCAGAAAAAACGTGGGATTTCCCCCGGGCTTTGCAAATCAGCCCCCAGTTGTGCGTATAAACAGGGCTGGCATGGCCTTGCTCTCGAAATTAGAGAAAATCGGTGTGGAGAGGCCGGCAGCGCGCTGCGCCCTGCTTAGGGACAGCATCCTGGCTCCTACGCTGCCCGAGAGCTGGGGCTGAGCCTCGGGAGAGGGGTCCCATCCCTGATGCCCCTTCCCGGCCGGGGCGGACTCACCCTGGGGGTGCCGGCTCCCCTTCCTCGCGGGTGCCTCTGCTGCTGTTTTCTGAACAGCTGTACCCTTTCCGTGGTTTTATCTTTGCAGGAGCCGCCTCTGCTGTCAGAACATAGCCAAGAGCAAAATAAGAATGAAAAGCAAACATCCAAAGCCTCGCCACTCAAAGGAAAGGGTATTTGACCCTTTTTTTTTTTCAATTTTGAGAGCAGTGGTTTTACCGTAAGATTCAGTCACTGCAATTAGCCCTTGGGATCCCCTGCGGAGAAGCAAATCCATACTTCCTTGCTTCACTCATTGCAAGGAGGTTACTTTATTAAACTCTTATGGTTTGTCTTGTCCTCTTCCAGCCCCGTGTGGTTTGTGTAGCTCACGCGAGGCTGTGGGCTGTGGAGAAAAGGAAAGATGGAGAAAAGAGGAATGATAATCCTTAATAACAGTTTAAAAAAAAAAAATCACTAAAAAAGCTGTGCTGTTTGGTAGCTGCAAAGCTAGCCTGATGGAAATGGGAGCAGAGGAGCTCATGCTCTTTACCAGACCCCTTTCCCCCTGCCTGTCTTCAGCCTCTTCCACGCCTTCCATTGCCTCTCTGGTAAGGGGAATATCAAGGAAATGCCATTTTCTGCTCGGACTGCAGGAGGAGCAATGGGCAGCTCAGATCTTGGCCTACAGAGCATTCAAAGCTATCATTTCTCCCCCGTGAAAATTTCAGCTCGATCACCTACACGGGAAATCAATGTCTGGGTTTTAATTTCATTGGCCAGGATGTTCCCCGAGCAGAAAGGCCGGCTGGGGTACAGCGCAGGGCAGGTTCGTTTTCTGCGCTAATGAAGCCCATGGCAAGGGCTGGGCTCAGGCCGGGGTTCCCTAATCTCAACCCAAAGCCATCATCTCCTCCTCGTGACACATGTCCTGTAAGTCTGATCTGCCATTCCTCTGACCTCTGGGAAGGGGGGAGAAATTAGTGTATATGGGTGAGCTTGCAATGTGCCAGTCACTTCCTGGATAAAATAATTCACCCAAGAAGAGCTCAGTTGCTCTTCATCACCACAAGTTGTGTAAATGGGATAATTGCCAGAAGTTTCCCGGAGGGCTTGGTAACGCCAGCCTTTCCTTGCTTTAGTAAAACCTGTTGTTTCCCCAGTTTTCATTTCATTTTTTTAACTTCTGGTGGTCTTTTTTTCTTTTTCTGTTTTCAGTAGCAAAACAGCAAAATAAGGGGGGAAAGGTCAGGACAAACAACGGAAAAAGAAAGAAGACAGAATGTAATGGGTGGAAAAGAAAAAAAAAGCCAATAGATTTCTGTTCTTGGTTTTTTTTTTTAAGTAAGTATAAAAACAGATTAAAATTTCCTTTTCAAGGCTGCATAATGAGAAATATTTTTACAATTTCCAGGAAAAAATATAGTACTCCCCAAACAATGATTTCTCAGATTATTGTGCTGATGTCCTTGCCCTGCCGACAACAGTTTGCAGGGTTGATCTTGCCAGTGGAAGGGAAAGATAATCAGGGCAGGAGAAACGAGATTAATCATGTTTTAATAACTCTTTTTTATTCCAATGATCTTCTCCCTCGGTTGCCTCAAGGCATGACGGGCGTTGGCCGATGTGGCCCTGACGGGCTGACTCACAGATACAGAAATGCCCTTCCTGCTGACATACTGCTTTTCCTTTATAAAAGCTGATTAATCATGCTCCTCTGCAATGCAAAGTTATTGCAAGACATTACCGGCTGGCCGCTGCGATAACAGGAGGGAGACCTTTCACTTTACTTGAGTCTGACTCATCTGAAATGTCATTGTCATCCTTCAGCCAGAGGAATGCTGATAGAGGGTATTTTGAATATTTCTTTTGACCTGTGGTTATGGGGCGGGGGGTGTGTCACGGATTTTCTTTGCTTGTTTGTTGGATTTTGGAAATGAGGTTCCTAATGTCAGAATGCTGACAATTATACACAATTTAATATAAGGTAATATAATGTAATATAATATATTATAATATAACATAGTTGATATAGTTAATATAATAAATATAACAAATATAATATAATATAAATAACAATATAATCTTAAATTGTTATGTCAAGATTTAAAAAAAATTAAAAGCAGACCATTAAGTAGCATATAGGTGCTTTCCCATCTACACACGATCTGCGTGTGATCCCACTTGGGATCATTAAAACTGCACGGGGCTCCCTTCTCCCTGATTTGGGCAATCTGCTTGGGGTTTCGTGGTGTCTACCGGCTGCGTACGACAGCAAGTAATGACAGCGCCAGACAAATAAATACATCAAAAAATAAGACTTAATGCCCGGCCAAGCACCCAGGCAAGGTAGGGACCTGCAAGTGGGGGGTTGCTGCACAGCCGCAGGGAGGATGCTTAATTGGCTGTATATTAATTAAGAGCACTACTTAGGGCAGTTTTGCCTGGAGGGAGCTTTGTTAGCAATGGCCTTGGAGAAGGCAGGGCTGGGGAGGTCACGCCAGGTGGTGAGTGAGTCTTCTTTCTTGTTAAAACTGGGAAAATAAGTTTTCTCCACAGGTGCCCTCCTATCTCCATGGTCTGTTACAGCCACAAGTTTCAGTCCGGATACAGAAAATACACTTGAGGGTAGTGGTAGGGCTGAGCTAGGTCCTGCAAGCATGCCTGGTACTTTTTTTCCTCTGGCTCATAGTTTTATGTGAATTCTTGGACTACAACCAGGGAAACCAGCTGGTGCCGTTTCCCACAGGGCTTAAGCCTCCCGAGGCTGGGTGTTTTGGATATCTGGCATGGCAAGTGTGTGACTTCTCCTCCTACCATCACCTTCACCTGGCGCCCTGCCTTTACACCCTGTCCCACCCCTCTGCCCCTGCCCCAAGCCAGCGCAGCTGAATTAATTGGCATTTTCTGTACATGATGGCTCACACGTAGCTCAATTCACAGGGGATGGACCTTGTCAGGACCCCAGCAGGGAAAATATTGGAAATTTTGCTTATTTAGGGGCATTAGACTCTTATGCTTCTCCATGAGCTTCCTGTTGAGCCTTGCAACATCTCCGAGACATGCACTTGCCCAGCAGCTTGAGGGACCTGGGTTTTCCCTTAGGAAAGCCAAAGGATCTTCCCTCTGCCGCAGGCTGGCTTTTCCACGTTGTCACCGCCACTGCTCCGATCTGCTCGGCGAGGCGTGAACTTCGCTTAGCGGCCTTGAAAGGGCTCAGGAGAACCAAATGCCAAGAAATATTTAAAAGATAAAAATAATAAAAAGAGGAAATGAGCAGACATTTAAAGCATTTGTTTTTCCAGTGGCTGAGTCTTTGTGGGATTTGAAGGAAGGAGTGTGGTATTTTGTAGATTATATTTTAACATTAGTCAGTACCTTTTCTCTGAATTCTTCTGGTGGACGCCGTTTACTTGCTGCACCTTTCCCAGAAATGGGGAAAAATTATATCCCGGGGGATGGCTGAATTACTATGTTGCGCTCCTTCGCTTTGGTTTATCAGGTTAGCCGTGAGGCTCTTGCAGGGGGAACTCCGTCCAACGTGCCCCAACCTCAGCAGGGCAAAATAAATAGGATTAGGGGTAACAGCAGGCTGGCTGTCTCTCACCACGCTCTGGCTAAGAGCAGTGTTCCTGCTAAAATAGAACCGTCGTCCCACCCTTGGCAGCTCCTTGCGCTCGACGGGGACCCCCCTGCTCCCTGCACGGACGCTGCCGGCAAATGTTGCATGGCTGGTGCCTTATCCCCATGGGTGCTTTCCAGGGCAGGCAGAACAACTCTGGGAATGCTCTTTGTAGTTTGATGTGTGGAGGCACCAAACATCCATCATGAGGTGTAGTGTCCTTTTTTTTTTGTTTTCTTGTATTGAATCACTATTTAAGGCAAATGTTAATGACTGATAAAACACCACATGAATGCCATTGCAGACATGGGTGATATGAGTGGGGTTTTGTGTCCTTGAGGTTTTTTCCCCCATCTTTGTGACCTCTTAAGGATGGCCTTTCTTTGGTGGTGCATGTCGTGGAGGCAGCTCTAGCCACCAGCAATCCCACAGTTTGAATTCATCGAGTGACTTCTGTGCCTGGTTGCTGCCCAGAGCCAGAAAAGCAGATCTCTGCCCTCACACAGAGCAACGCTGAAATCAGCGGGATTGCTTGCAGGCTTAGGGCCTTGCTCGTGGGCTTAGGACTTTGCTCATGGGCTTAGGATCCAACCGAGATCATCCCAGTGCCCCTACCCCATGGCCTTGGTAGATATGGAGTGAATGGCCCTCGCTCAGGCAGCAGTGCCTACGAAAGGCTGAGACCCCACTGACTTCACTACACGCAGGATGAGCACCGATAGAGCATTTGTTAGCACCGTCCACCACTGCAGGTAATGCAAGGATTACATGTACCAAATCAATAGGTTTTGATATTGTATATGTTTATTAAAAACCACTGAAGATGCATTCTGTTTAGATTTTATCGGTGTTTCGTCAGGAAAGCAACATACAGTGTTATTCAACGTGTGGGATAACCTTATTCTTTTAGTCGAAGGTAACTGCAAGGCTGTGGTGCTGTGCCATTGCCGTGCATATGACAAAGTAAAATCCAGTCCTGACGTGCCATTTCCGCAAAGGATGAGGCGTGTCTTAATTCTGGACCATAAAAATATAACACTTACTTCATTACAAACCAGTTGATATGTACAAAGCATTTCAGACATGTCAGCTAGCCCGTCCTGCCATGGTGACAGCAGGACAGTTATAGGTCTTGCTTATAATGGCACTTCATTGATACGGCGGGAACGGGGAGCAGAGGTAGCTGCCCTGGGCACCACAGTAAAACCCCCTTGGGCCAGGATGAACATCCCGTCTCCTCTGACTGTAAGACGGGGTACCGAACTATCTGGTCCCATCCCTGTTTGCTTTAGGCCATGGGATTCACCGGGCCCTAAATAACTCCCTAACAAGGATGCAGATCAAAATGTTCCTGTGGGGTTCGGGGCAGGAAGAAAGGGAGACATGAGATTATCCAGGTGTAATTGCACCAGTGTGAAGGATGCTACATCAGGAAATATTCCACCAGAGAGAACCCAAACTAAACCTAGACACAAATTAGTGTCTTCCCCAGGCTGGACCCACTACCACACTCCATTGGTAATATAGTACGCATACTGGAATACACAAAGGTCGTAACAGAGATCAGGATTATAGGTTTTACTGAGGAATTTCTGAAATAAATAACACCTCTCAGATTTGTACCAGCTCTGAGCCCACACTTATGCTTCCTTTTCCCTTTTTCATAGTGGAATAAGCATTATATACGATGATTAATTGATACCTTAACAGAAGAATAAGGCAGAACCACTCCTGAGACATCAATGTGTGGAAAATGCCTCTGCTTTTGATAAAGCAAACCAAGTAGTCCCTGCAATGCAAGGCACGTCGCTGTGACTGGCTTTTCCCCATACAGACCCCGAGTCGGCATAGCCCAACAGCGCAGGCATAATTTTATGTATGTAGGTTGTCCCACTGATTTCAGTAGGATTATTCGTTTGCTTAATTTATTCATATATTCAGAGTGCTTTGCTGGCTTGTCATAACACAGACAGGGTATGAATTTTCTGCGGGACTTCCAAGAATGCCGCTGCTGCATTCACTGCTTCTCCCAGCCACTGTGAGGAGAAAAGGAAGCAGGGACAGAACAGTAAAAACACTTCTATCAGCTACATCGGCCTGTGTTGTTTTGTTTGGTTTTGTTGTTTGGTTTTTTTAATTTTACAATGGAGAAATGAAGACAAAAAAAACAGCAGGAAAGGGTTTTCCTCCACACATGGAAGAACAGGATGCAGGTCGCTGCCTACAGCAAACTCCTTTGTGTTCAGTTCCCATTTCTGTAGCAATTAAGCCTCAAGTATACAATAAAACCAGCAGAAACTTCAGGAAACTTATGTGCTGTTCAAATCACATGCCTGTTCTTTTCTAGCACCTTTTTACCTTGGAGAGCATGGATAAATAATGAAGCTGGCACTGCTTGATGGGAAGCAGGAATGGCCCCTGTGCCCCTCAGTTTTTGGGGGAGGATTCCCGCTGAAACAGCTCAGAGAGGCTTCATGGTCAGGAGTGGCCGAGTATAAGCAGCTCTCTGAAGTTAGGTACCTGGGGAAGACTGGGTAACAATTTGCCCTGAGAAGGCATTTGCTTTGAAGCGGGGTTAAAAGTTTTATACATAATAATTAGCAAATATATAACATCCAGTGTATTCTTTACAGGGGGAGGAATGGAAAATGCACTCAGCCTGGACCCCCAGCAGTTGGGAAGGGGTCCTGCCCCAAAAGTATGATCCAACAGGAAAAGTCTGGTCTCTCATGCAGCTGCATTTGAAGGAGAGCATTGTTTTCTGTATTTTGCAAGTGGTTTTAAACTGAATACACCAGAAATGGGTAGGTGGCTTTTCTAAACATAGTTTTTCATACCTTTTTACCGTATATTCTCTGCCTTGGCCCCTTGCCTACAAGGCTGGATCGCACAGATTTCCCCATGCTGTGCACGTCCTGGGTCAAGGTCTCGCCCTTCCGGGGCTCGATGCCTTGGGGGAAGCATCGCTGTCTCACTGCTCCAAACCCAGGGCAATCGTGCAGGCTCCTGCAACAGGTCTGGGGAGCTGCAGGGATGATATAGCTCCACTAACCTTACGGTGCCTGCTCCCCTGAAAAAGCTCTCTGCTGCTGTAGTTTTAAAAAGGCTTATTCAGTTACCTCTGATGTGACTTTTTTCTTAAAAAAAACCCCAAAACCAAACCAAACCAACATTGAAAAAAAAGCCCTGCTTGTGGCTGCAGAGACCAATTCTTGCCCTGGTGAAACACACAAGTATTTCAAACCCATTTCAATGAGAACAAGGCAAAACCAAGGGTTGAATGCAGGCTGGCTGCTGCCAGGCAGGCGAGGGGGTGGACTAGCATTGCTTTGGGGATGGCAGAGAATTGGGGGGGGTGCGGGGACAGGGCAGGGAAGCTGCTGCTTTTGCAGGTTGGCATTTCAAATACAGGTAGGGGAGGCCAAATGAGAATGGAAATTAATTGTTTTCCTGTAGGAAGACGAATCAATACTTCTAATTTGCTATTTTTAAGCACAGTGAGGTTCTGCAGAGCTGAGGAGCAGCCCCGGCAGGTGACTTCAACCCCATCCCTTCCCAACCTTGCAGCACTGTCCCTGTTAACCCTTTCCTCCGAGGACCGGTGGCTGGTTTATAAACCGCAGGACGGATTTGGGCTGCCGTCCCACCCAGCACCGAGACCTGCTTTGCGGGGGTGAGGGGGGTGAGCTCCCGCTTTGCAAGGAACTCCAGGACAGGCTCTTGGACACGCAAAACCATGTCGAACAGACAGCATCACACCCCCCCTCCCTTTTATTTTTCTTTTTAATTTGCAAAAACGTTCTCTGCTGCTCAAGGCTCTGCCTCCCCCCTCGCTGCCCCGGGTGCCGTTACCTGCGCTCGCCGCCTGCCCCGCGGCTCTCCGGCTGCTCAGGCACCCAGCAGTAGTTGTCCGCCGCGTTTTTGGCCGGCTGCTTCTCCCGCTTGGCCGCCCTCCTCCTGCAGGCCAGCAGGGCCAGGGCAAAGGCCAGCAGCAGCAGAATGGCTACCAGGCTGCCCAGGATGTAGTAGAGGAGCAGCCTGGGGCCGTCGGTGCTGTGCTCGGGGCCGGGTGCTGACCCTACTGCTGTGGGGGCCGGCGGCGTCACCCTGACGGGGATGCCCAGGGTCTGGGGGATGCCCGTGGTCCATGGGGCACCCGTGGTCCGGAGGACGCCCGTGGTCCGCAGGGCGCCCGTGGTCCGCGAGATGCCCGTGGTCCGCAGGGTGCTGTTGGGGGCCCCCGCGGGCTGCTCTCCAGCCGTGGGTGCGGCGCGGCAGCCGTGTCCATCCTCCTCCGTGAGGAAGCCGGGCGGGCAGAGGCACTCGAAGCTGCCGGGCAGGTTGCGGCAGGGCCCGGGGCAGGGGTCCCGCAGGCACTCGTCCACGTCCAGGCAGGCATTGCCACTGCCGGGCTGGCGCTGGTAGCCGGGCCGGCAGGCGCAGTGGAAGGAGCCGGGGACGTTGAGGCAGAGCTGGGGGCAGACGCCGGGCGAGGCACACTCATCCTCGTCGAGGCAGCGGCGGCCGCCCGGCCCCGTCAGCTGGTAGCCGGGCCGGCAGAGGCAGAAGAAGCTGCCGGCCGTGTTGTGGCACTCGTGCTGGCAGGGCCTGTCCCGGCACTCATCCACGTCCAGGCAGCGGCGGCCGTCGGGCGCCAGGGCGTAGCCGGCCTCGCAGCCGCACTCGAAGCCGCTGGGCAGGGTCCGGCAGGTGCCCTGGCAGGGGTTGGGGTGGCAGGCGTCCTCGGGCAGGCAGGAGGCCATGTCAGGCGCTAGGACGTAGCCGGGATGGCAGGCGCAGCGCGGGGTCTCCCCCGGTGCCTCCAGGCAGCGATGCTGGCAGCCCCCGTTGCGGTGGGCGCAGGCGGTAGGGCAGAGGGGCCCGGGGGGGTGCCAGGCGAAGCCGCCCCCCTCCAGCGGCCCCTTGCAGACGGCGAAGGCCTGGCTCCCGCCCCCCTCGCAGTCGGCCTCCGCCAGCGTGCCGAAGGGGGCAGCCGCCAGCCGGGAGCTGC
The DNA here is from genome assembly GCF_964188355.1 of Buteo buteo. Lineage (NCBI taxonomy): Eukaryota > Metazoa > Chordata > Aves > Accipitriformes > Accipitridae > Buteo > Buteo buteo. The sequence continues at coordinate 9,791,847 of NC_134179.1, forward strand.
GCACCCCGAAGGGGGTGGTGTAGCTGACCCGGCCGGGCCCGGCCAGCGGCGGGGGTCCGCACATCCCCCGAAAGCTGAACTTGCAGAGGAAGGCGGTCAGCAGGGCCCGGCAGGGACGGTCGGCCCAGCCGGCGGTGCCGGAGGGCCCAGCCGGCCGCAAGCTGACGCAGCGGGAGGTGACGCAGGTGACGGCGGGCTCGGACAGCCAGGCCGAGTAGTTACCGGGCTCCCCGCCGGCCGCCCAGGTGAAGCCCCTCAGAGGTTCCTGCGGCTGGATGCACTGGCCCCGTGACAGAGACAGCCCGATCCAGGCCGGGCCCGGCCAGCCGGCGGCCGCCATCAGCTCCCGCAGCCGCTGGGCCTCGTCGGGGCTGCGTACCGGAGCCAGGTTGCCGCCGTTGTGCCGGCAGCGTTCCTGGGCGGCGCTCCAGCCCAGCTCGGCCCGGTGCAGGGTGTAGCAGGCGGTGCCGGCGCAGACCACCTCGGCGTCCTCCCCACCGGACCCCCGAGCCAGCAAGAGCAGCAGCAGCAGCAGCAGCCGGGCGATGGCCATCCCGCCGGCTGGACGGACGGAGGGGAGGATGGAAGGACTCGTCAGCCTCCGGCTCACATCCCCTCGTCCCGCCGAGCTCGCCCTACGTGCATCCTGTGTTCCCGGGTCTCCTATTTATCACCGGAGGCTACGGCTTCCTGTAGCGTGGTCTGGCTTGTTAGAAGTTACGACGAAAATTTGTACGCCAGCCCGGGGATAATCCAATCAAGGTTTACTGTAGCAAGCAACAAGCAGGCAAAACAGCGCTGGGTGGCTGGGGAGTCTCCGCTGCACCAACGGCACACACCTGATGTGGTAACGTGTTTCACAGTTAAACAGTTAAGTGTCACATATGTATGGGAATTCCAGGTACAACTATACATATTCATGACCTATTCCTACTTTGTATTAAAATTAATTCCAAGAGGTATTATAATTAATTCCAAGAGGACACTCCCTCAAGTTTATCTATCCAAGCCACGGAATCGGCCTTGGCCAGTTTCTGGGACCAGTTCCTTATTATCTCAGAAAACTGCTCTTGAGGAGCTATATGATAAGGTAATCAAGACAGGCACATCCTGCTTACTTAGCTCAATATCTAGTTTCTGCACTTCTTACTGTGGTTATTACAGTTAAAAGCAGCTTAGTTACTAAGTTGTAGAGATCAATCTATTTTAACAATCAACAGGTTTGATGAACAAATTTGTTATGCAAAGTTTATTACATGGCTCACCGATTGTTGGTGGCAGCCCTGGCGGTCGCCTCGTTGGCCTCCCCTTCCCCCCCGTCGCAGCGGGCTCTTCGCTCCCATCCTAAAGCTGTGGCTGCGAAGGGGCTCACTGCGCTTCAGCTGGTGATGCTTTTCTGCGGGAGAAACTAGCCGGGTTCCTGCTTTTTGTTGTTGTTGTTTTCAAGGGCTTGATCTGCTCACTCACCCAGCCGAAGATTTTTCTAATCCCTAATAGGGCCTGATAGTTTTCAAGCACGTATTGCTAAAAAGGAGGGGGGGGGGGGAACCCAACAAAAATAAAAAGCCGTGGGATCCCTTGCTATCGGCCTCTAGAAGAAACTGAGTATTTGGCATGGTGTCTCATGCGCATGCTACATTTCCAGTGCATTTTTCCCCTTCTTCGTGCGCTTTAAATAGATGGACAAGCCCTGAAATAGGAGCTAGGTCGTGGGAAGGTCCAGGCTGCCAGGAGAGAGCCAAGCTTGGCCGGTCCCTGATGCTGTCCAGAGCAAACCCTCCATGTCAGGGGAAGCGCTGGCCAGACGCTGCCCCAGCATCATGCGGGTGAGGGTTGATGCTGTGATGCTCCGCGTTAATAACTTGCTAATCACTTGACCCCGATCCAGTGTAGTGCAGAGAATCACTTGGCCTTGGCTGATGCTGGTGGTTCTGCAGAAAGCCATTAGAGAAAGGGCAAAGGCATTAATATAGCACACTGTAATGTTTAAACAAACACTAACATTGCAAAAGCCCCTAAAAGGGCTTGAAGCAACTTCTCTGCAACAGTGTTTTAGGATCCAAGAGCATTTTAGCAGCGTGATTGAAATTTAATTATTTTTCAATATTGAAAATAAATATTTACTGGTGCAGGATTTGCTTTGGTTATCCTTTTTCAGACCAGGCGATGCCAAGCAACACAGTGACTTCTTTTCTGCCCCAGCGCTGCAGCGGGTGTGCTCGCTGTTGGGTGCCGCAGCCACACACATAACGTGGCTGTGCACGTATGCAAACCAGCATTTTGCACACCTGAGCGCCTCTGGGCACGTCCTGGTTTGGACCCATCTTTTTTTATTTTACTGTAAAGCTGTCCTTTTCAAGCAGATTCCTGCCTGCAGAGCAGAGTCTGCAGAGAGGTCAGGATGGTGACAGTGTTATAGAGGGTGAAGATTAATGGACTGTCCCGAAGATGGGAGGACTGCGGCAGAGGGTCTCTAGACAGGGTCCTCCTTGCGCTTTCTGCTTGCTCTTTGGAGACCCTTGGATGAAGACAAGCGGGTAGAGCGGTTTGGTGACACATGTTGTACACATGTCAAGTAACATGGGGCAGTTTATTTGCACAGTCATCAGAATACATGGTAGTGGGAGGGGAGGGGATAGCAAATGAGCAAAAAGCTAATGAGTTTAAAAAAAACTAATCCCGGTGCCCTTGCTGACAGTCCACTCACCCTTCTGCATCCCCAGGAGCTACCCTCTTGCAGCAGCTAATTCAGACTTTAACCCCTTGACCCGCAAGTCTGTCTTATCTTTTCCTGCTTAGCAGGCATCTGTCATAACCATGAATTCACTGTTCATTCCAGTAATCTTCCTATTTGTTGATTTATCTGGGTTTTGTGTGCTGAGTTAGCTCAGTAACGTGGTAGTGAGTGACAGCAATCCAACCGGGGAACCGAAACAAGAAGCCCCCCTGTTCGCATACCCTAAATAGAAGTTTCCAAAAATCCCAGTCCTGAAGACTACAGATTTCTGTTGTCCTTCCCCAGACCTGTTTATGTACACCGTTCCTGGAAGAGCCCTGGTCGCTGGGATGTCCTCTGGCCAGCAGCAGGGACTGGGGCTGGGGTTTGGGTCTTGGCACATACAAAGGCTGCAAAGACCTTTGATGCAAAGGAGAAGGGAGTAGGAGCTGGAGACCCTTCACCAACCTCTCCTGTACCCTACAATTTGGCAAGCTACTGGATGGTACTGGCTTCACTAAAAAAAAAAAAAAGAGAAGCATCATTTGGGTGATGCAAGGTTGTCACTCCTCTCTGGGCTAAGACTAAGATGTAGGGTGTCACATCTAATACTCTGAAACCAGAGCCTTTTGGGTCAGCTGCCACACCAAAAAAACTGTGTTGGGAGGAAAAAAATACTTTGATGCCATCTCAAATTGGTTTTACTCAGAATTTCCTACTGGAAGAAATGGGGGGAATTTTCTTTTGACTTGTACAAAATAAAAGAGCTCAACACAAAAGCATTTCCTTTCTGCTAAACCAGTACATGTCTTTGCTTTTATACAAACACTGCTAGTGTCTTCTCTTTCCAGCTGAAATGGTCAAACAAGCTGAGTGCTCAACTGGCAATTTATTTCAGCAACCCAAATGAGCATTTTTTGTCCAACCAAGGTCCATGGACAAAAAATGGCCATTTCTAACTATAGCTCCTCTGGACATTTCCAAGCTGGGGTTATGGACAAAACCAAAAATACTTAAAAATAATTTCTAGGTGCATATCTAAGAGGTCATTCCAGCAGAGTAATTAATGAATTGCTGGTGATACCCTTCATTAGGATGTGTATGAGGTCTAATGAGGTAGAAGTGAGGGGTCCTGTCCCAGGGAAGAGAACTTCTTTTTCAAGACCGCGGTGTCAGATCCTTTCTTTTGATTTGCAAGAATATAGCTAATAACTTTTTCCAGTGGCCTTTTTTTTTTCTCCAATAAAAGTTTGTATGTTCCTGCCAGAGCTGTTTACGGGCTGGTTACAATTTCACGGACAGGAACACCCCCCCCCACACACACACACCACTTTTTAGTGAGATCTTCATCTGCAAAGCTTATACTGAAATTTTTACCCACAGTTTTGGCAAGGGAGTAGTTTTTGGTAACTTAAAACCACATCGTGCTTCTATTGTTTTTATTAAATATGCCATGCTTTTTAAATTTTCTTCTCAGTTGGGCTGATGTTCCCATTTGAAAATCAATCAAAGTGCCGGTTCCCAAGTTAAAAGGGGTTTCGTTTCTCAACCCCCACAGCTGAACATATCTATAAGCCCCTGTTTCAGATAATAATCAGAACCAAATTATCTTCTGGAGACCAGAAATCCTGCTGAGTGGCATACCGCACTTAAAAAAAAAAAATTAAATTAAAAAAAAAAATCAGCTTGCTGAAGGAACTGGTTAAAAAATGTTTCTCCAAGGCCAAAGAAGGAAACATGTACTGTCTGCTTGACATCAGCCACGGCTGTTTGTGCAAACCCCAAGGCTAGGACGAGGGACAATGGGACCAGGGGAGGGACACCTGTGCCAGCAGCAGCTGGAGAAGAATAGGAGGAACTAGACTTCCTCTGGGGACATCCTCAAGGACATCGCGTCAGGTCGGTGGTGTGCAGTAAACCGCCCGCTCCCCCAGGCAAGGAGCAGGGCCTGGCAGCCCCAGCACAGTGAGCAGGCTCTTGGGACGGGGTAGACACTTTTTGCATATGAAATTTTGGGGAATTTGGGCAATGTGGAACTGGGTTGACTCTTGCTAATGCCAAATGCAGGCACTGGAGAGGCTGCGGTGTGTTTGCATGAGTGCACTTCAGTTTTGATGACTTACAGCAACACGTTATTGGGTATGAGGATTTTTGTCATCTGCTTTTAAAGTAAGAAAATCTTAATACTATCAGAGCTGATTTTCCATAGCTAAATATTTCTGAAGGATGAAGCTCAGTGGCCAGTGTTGGAGTCCCTTGCTAACAATCAGGAATTAGCAGGGCTGTAACGGAAACAAAATCCAAAGTGCCAGGAACAGGACGTTGCTTTATTTAGTTTCAGCTACCGTTGTGATTGTATTTATGGCAACAGTAGGTGTGTTTGCTTTCATGCCTTGGAGTCAGGTAAAGAAGAATACTGATTTTTGCTAAGGGTCTCATCATTATGGAGCCAAGGCATGTCACTAGCTTGCTCGTTCAGCAACTGAAAGCAACTATTTCTGATGTACTTTTCGGATGCAGCTGGGTATGGGGACGTGTTCCACCTTCCCTGCTCCCGCTCTGCCAGGCTTGCCCTCCTGGCAGGGTCAGCAGAGCCCCGGGTATTGAGACGAGCACCAGGAGTCATGAAGCTGGTCGCTTAACGCTTTACCCAAGCTGCTGGAGACCCTGAGAGTTATTTAAAAACGCCTGGAAGGAAGTAGAAAAGCAAACAACATTGAATACAAGGGGAGAGGGGGGGAGAAAAACCAGTTCCAAAACCCGGAGCGTAACAGCATGGATGGAGAAAAGCTTTGCAAACAGCCACAAGCGCCGAAGCCGGCTACTGGGAAACTTCCCTGCGACAGGGAGGGGAGCAAGCAGGGTCTTGCCCTCGGAGGGGATCCATCTGCACCAGGTCCTCGTCTCATCCTTGTATTCTTCTCCTCAAACTGCAGATTTAAAAGTTACAAGCCTGGTTCGCTGTCACCCAGGAGTGGGCCGAGCCTGCATTTCAAGGGAGCACAGCACAGTCAACAACAGGACTTGGTGCCACAGTTTATTCATTAATGCAATACTTGTCTTTGCAGGAAATATATATCCTCTTCAGTTATTAATTTTTTAATATATATTACAATATTATACACACATATGCATACTTCATATACAGATTTAGAAACCTTATTCTACATATTTTTATCAACAGGTATATTAGAATTCCTTTTGGGCTACAGTAGGTTCTCCTAAAACTGACTGAGAAATATCACACTCCACAAATCCTCCCAGGATTTTTGCAGGGGCCTTTACGCAGAGAAGGAAAAATACTCCCTGTGAACAAATGCAACAAAGTCAACTTTATAAGAAAAGCAAATGAAAATAATTCACATTCTTTAGTGGTAATCACTTGGAATTATTTTTGTAAGACCTTCTTTTAGTGCTGTTAGTTTTTCTAAGTGGCTGTAACAAAGAGAGAGCCTCAGCGTGGAGGGGAAGGATGTGCTTCCACCTTGCTTTCAGTTGCTAAAACAGCTGGGAAGGCTCGTGAAGCACTAGTACGGTGTACGTTCCCCACCAGGATAGCAGAGGTGCTGCAAAAAGTCACTGCCAATGGCAGGAGGAGGAGGCTGAGTAGCCAGCCAGCACCGGGCCATGGATGGGACCATGGCCAGTGTTATTCTGGTTTATTCTGGAGCCGACGGACTGCAGAGCCCCAGAGATGCAGTTACCCCCAGTGCCGAAGAGCATCGGCTTCGGGCATCGGGTCCACAAAGCCATTTCTGCATCAGGCTACACAAATCCCACAGTCACCAGGACCTGGATGCTTTTGAACAGCAAGGGGTTTTTAAAATATGACATTAACAGCAGCCCACATGAAAGGCAGCCCCATGAAGAGAGCACTTCCCTCTCCCGCGAGTCTCTCCGGCTTCAACCGCCCGCCCGGCGGAGAAGAAACGGTGCCTTTTATCCCCAAAGGCTGGGGCCGGGCATCGTGCTGCGCGCCTCTGTTTATTTGTCCTGCCTTTCCCTCTGTGCTGCAGACGATGCCGCCCCTTCGAGGTGCAATGCTGGAACAGGGGGGGTCTAGATAAAAGGGGGGTGCTGGGGTGGGGATGCTCGAAACCTAAACAGGCTTTTCAGCAGGAAAGCGGTGTGGCAGGCTGAGGGTGAGGACATGGGGCCGGATCCCGTGTCCTACAAAGCTAGCGGGTTTTTTACAGGCTCTGCTAGTTGCAGAGTGGAGCCCTTCACAAGCAAATGCAGGTGATAACTGTGGAGTGGCAAAGCGTTATTTGATGGTTGTGGGCCAGTAGCTGTGGCCAGGGAAAATGCAGCTCGTGTGCCAGCCTCTGCCACTCTTCTGGGAAAAACTGTGTTGCCCTGGGATGGTTTTTCACCTTCAGGAACAACTTTTCCCCCTCCTCCTGAGGAAGGGATTACTGAGGGCCAGCAGCAATCTGCTCTGGTTTTAATCCCCTTCTGCAAAGATCCCTGCAGGAAGTGGCCACCATTTCCAGAGCAAATGAACTCCTGTTTAAAATGGCATTTACTTTGAAAAGTTACCGTAATTTGGCAAGCTGGCCCTATTTCATGATAATGAAGGTAATCATTTGCTTATGTGTATGAAGGTGGCACCAGGGAGCCTCATTCACGGCTGAGCACTGCCATGCAGTCACAAGAGAAGAAGGCATCCCCATCTGCACAGCACCCAGGTCTCCATCCTCATATTGCCATGTGTCCTGCCTTCTGGAAAACTGCACAGAAACATCAATCCCATGCCCAAAAACCACTTGGACCACCTGAGACTAATAAATAGTCTTCTTTTATTGAGTGGTGGTCCCAGCAAAACTTTGGAGATTCAGTAAAAAAAAAAAAAGCAAAACCAACCAACCAAACAAAAACCCCACCAAAGTATTATTGATTTAAAAAAACACCAAAGTATTATTGATTTATTAAGTGAAGAGGGTGTTTGGGTTCCAGCTAGGAGTGTGTTGGTGGGCTGGGTGGGAGGACTTCAAGACCTTACATCTCCGCTGCTGTAATGCAATTGCCTGGGTGCTGCCATGTTCTCCATGGTTTTCTTTCCCCTGGGCTCTCCTGGGTTTTAGGAGAAGTATGACTGATTGCTTAGTCAAGGTGTGCATTGCGCAAGCTACAGCTAAAGCAACTAATTTTATTTTTTCCTTTCCAAAGTGATGGGTTTTGTGGGTTTTCCCTTTGTGGCTGACTCTTAGCTTATTTCATATAGGTGATACCTGCAAAGAGCAGCTGGGTCCTTCAGCAAGCAGCCCTAGCCCGGGTAGCACGTCTGCCCAGGACAAGGACCATGGCAGGATGCTCCGGATTGCAGACAGGAGGGCACAGGGATCGTCCCGGGGACGGGACTGAAGGCAAAGCGGGGTTAAGTTGAATATATTAGCCCTCCTCCTGCAGTCTTAGTGAGGAGAGCACCATGTTTTGTCTCCCTGGGAAGAGGAGTACAATAAGGACAGGAGTGGGAGGAAAATTAAAACACATGTGGCGAGGACAAGATGGGAGGGAGAGGCAGCATGCATCCAAACTCATAAACTGTCCTCTTTTCACTTGTTTTTACTGCCTTCATTTATTTCCCTGGGTATGAGTTTCTCATGTAAATTGTGTGTCTGTCTTTATTGGCAACTGGGGAATGGCTCCAAAATGTTATTTTTATGAAGTTTGTTTCCCTATCAAATGGGTGGTTTAAAGGGCAGATGGTTACCAGGGCTGGGTTTCTCATCGCTCTGTCCTCTCTTCTGCGATCTCAATGGTCATGGTGGATCTATACATTTTTTCTGGGGAGCTGCTTATACTACTTCATTCCTAAAACTATCAAGTCTGGGATCTGTACTTATTTTTCCGTATATAAAAGGCTTTGCTGCTGTTATTTACATGTAGTGCAGCCAAACCAAGTGGTCCTGAGCTGGACTTGGGCTCTGCTGTGGCTGGTTTTGTACGTACCCAGAGCAATGAAAAAAATCCCTTGCTTGGAAATATTTGTAATCTACACAAATTCTATCTGAACAGAAAGGTTAAATCCAGTGGAAGGGTTTCCCTTTGCAGCCGGGGGCTGAAGCAACAGAAGGTGAAGGTCCCTGCCCCTGTGCCACTGCAGCAGCCCCCCTCTGCTCCTGTGCCCTCCTGCCCACACAGGAGCTATACTACCCTCCTTCAGCATGGTCATGGAAAGCATCTGCTCCATCACAATGAAGATATATCACCTATATATAAATATATGTATCAGCTAGAAAGATGCTGTTCCTACAACAGCACCTTCTCCATCCCTCTCTCACTGCTGGTGCTGTAAGGATGCTGTTCCTACAGGGTGGAAAGCTGAGCTTGGGGACGGCAGCCTGCACCCGCCACCCAGGGCCACCTGTGTATGCACATGCAAGGGGGTCAGCACATGGAAAGGGGTCAGCACGGCGGGTTTTGGAAAGCACAGCATGTAAAGCCAGCCTGCCTAAGTCACGCTGCAAAGCTTCCTTCCCCGCAGGAGACCTGGCCCCATGGTCCCCGTCCTTCTCGCGATGGCACTTATGCTTCCCTGGGTGGGTGATAATCTCCTCCCTCTGTCCTGGGTCAAGACTTAAATCACAGCAAGGGAGATTTAAGTTAAATATTTGGAGAATTATTTAACTAAAGATTCCTGGCTGGGAGGCAGATGAGGTGTCTTGCTGGGGCCCTCCTCAGGCATCCTTTCTATGTGCACTTCTGTGGACCTGCGGCACTGGGACTTGCGCTGCGTGCAAAGTTAAACCACGTGTCTGAGCATTGGCAGAACCAGAGCCTGGATGTGTCCCTCCAAAAGGCTCGGCGACAGCCTCGTCCCAAGCCTCAGCTGCAGCTCAGCGTGCTCACGGCTGGCAGGCAGAGGAGAAGGGGTGTTCGCAACCCCTGGCTCAAAGTCATGGCCACAAAGCCATGTCTTTTAAAAGAGAGCAAAAAGGTGCTTTTGGATGCAAAATGTCTTCTGGGGGCTGTTCTGAAAGTCTTTTCAAAAATAACGTGTTTTGCATTCCAGCAGCTCTGATGTGGCTCCCCAGGAGCCTGGAAAGCAAGATTAAAAATTTGATAGTTTGATTGACAAATGCTGGATCAAATCCAACAGGGCAGGGTCCAAAAGCCTTACTGATCTGACCTGGCGCTGAACCGCAGCACTGAAATCAGAAGATCCACAGCGTCAAGTTATATTTCCTACATGCACACTATTGATTTTGAGGTCTCTCTGTACTCTGTTACCTGCCGGGATTTTTATAAGTGTATATGTGTTCCTGTGTCATGCATACCATAAGCAATAATTCATAATAAAATTGCGCGCTTTTCTGTTTTTATTGTAAAGGAGTTTCTATCTTGCCCCCGCAGCCTCGCAGGCTTTCGTTTCTTTTCTAGGGGACTCCCTGAGTGCTAGCTGAAGGGCTTATTACTCAATATTTAAAGAAAGAACTGAGATGTCAGGGATGTGGTCACAGTCACACCTTCAGACGCCTGTGAAACCTGGGGCTGTATCATCCCCTGGAAGGAGTGGACATCATTAGGGCAGATCGATGTAATTAATCTTTCTGGGAGGACATCCTCTGCTTCTGATTCTCCTTCTAAAGGCTGCTGCTTGTTTATTTTCCAATTAAATTTAGCAGGAAGGGGGCAATTAAAAGAAAAGCATGAAAGCCCAGCGGCTTAGTTGGTATCAGATGCTGCAGCGCAATGGAGCTGCGTTATCTCCATCTCCCCTGGCTCTGCACTCCACAGATAAAGATTTTCTTTTACTTCCCATTTAGTGAATGGAACTATCATGGCCCACAATCTCCATCTTCCTCTTCTCCTCGCCCCGACGTATTGCTGTTCGCTTTCTACAGCACCACTCTCCCAGGGGACCGAGAGCGATCACTGTTATCAAGCATTCTCCTCCTCCTCCTCTCACCCGCAGCACCTTTCCCCTAGTCATTAGTCTGTGGCTAAGCCTTTGGGATGGCCCCTGCTTTAACGAGCCGGGGAAGCAGGGATGCAAACCATGTGGGATGGAGGCCAGCAAGCAGAGCACAGCAGCACCAGAATGAACACAGAGCTTCAAACCCCATCCCGGTGCTATACAGGGAGGCTTTGGGGGGCCGCTACTTCCTTTTTGGGATGCCTGTAACAGTTAAATAAGGCTTGCTTTGCTGCTTGCCTGTTGCACTCTGTCCCGTTGGATGAACTCACTGTCTGCATGCCAACGGAGTGCATTTTCCAGCCAGCATGGCTGGGTGACACCTAGCTGCATCTGCTAGCCCAGATAAAATAATTCCGTAACTTGGGATATACTCTGCAGGGCTTGATTTCATAGGGTTCAGCTGAGGAGCCAACCCAGCTACTCCTTGCTTATTAATGACCGGGCTAAGTGCCTCCCCCTAACACCTGCACAGGCTGTTTGCAGGGAGCCCATTGCCCCTAGCATCCCTGAAAGGCTGGCACCATCATCTCAGAGCAGGGCTCAGAGGAGGGCACCATCAGGGACAAGCTGGGTATCTGTGCTGCCCACACCACGCTGTCACGACACAGGCACAATGGGCAGCAGCTCCTTGGGTTTTCTTGGGTTGCTGCACCTGGGTGGAGCACTCTTCCCCAGGTGGGGGGGATCAGGCAGCCCCCGGGCTGTGCTCCTTGGGGCTTGATGGGAATCAGGCTTGTCCAGTTGCAGCTATTTCACCTGGCTGCTCCCCCAGTATACTTCTTCTGAGAGCTTGGGCTATGAGGACCTTCTCTGTGCTGTGTATCAAATATTGCTCCAAATGCAATGTATGTTGGTCCTATGGACTCCAGGTGAGCATCCATGGGCTTTGCTACAGGAGGTAGGGAATGAAATAGGTGAACCGCATGTTGCTAAATGGGCTGGTGAAGCTTCTCAGAGGTTTTTGTCTTGGCTCTGGTGGTGCTGTAGCTGCTGGCTGGTAATTCCCAAGTAGCTGTTTTGGTGGAGATTGCTGTGGGACTGAGTTTTGGTGCATTCTGGACTGCTGTGCCCAAGCTGCTGCTGTCGCGTTGGAGGGTTTGAGATGCCAGGCTCAGGGTTATGAGACCAATTGCTGCCTTAAGGTAATGGGCAAGGCTTCAGCTGGCTTACGGTGACTTACCGAGGGCTGCAACAGGATTGTCTTGGAAGAGCCTGAACCTACAGCCGCCCTCTCCAGCTAACAACACCAGCCTCTTCTAAGGAGAAGGGAGGTGAAGTAGTCCAGCTCCTCAGGGGAGGCTTCCCTGGTGGGTTTGCCTCTGGCGAGGGTGATGGGTAGCGCTGGTTCTTTGTTGGGGGCCACAGAAAAATGAGTTGCCTGTTGCTGGTTAAATGCTTACTGTTGGTATTTTGGACTGTTCTCTTGGAGAATGTCCTGTTTGGGAAAGTGCAGGGGAAATGGGGCCCCAACCATGTATTTTTATGGGCTCCTAGCTGTACAGCAAGATCAATGTCATGTTCGCATGGTGCTTCAGTGTATTTATGCAACGTGTTGGCAAAAGGCAGGTCAAAATGTTCCCGTGTTCGCCTTTTATTTAACCGCAAAAAGATGTGACAGTTCCTCTTCCCAGAAACAGTGTTAATGGTCTGCAGAAAGGACAGCATAGTAAATAAAAGCATGGAACCTCGAGGGTGGATCCTGGCTGTATGATTTGGTTTCTGGATAGCACAAGGAACTTAAATGGTTTTCTACTGTACCAAAAAACAAAGTGATCTTGCTAAAGGACAAAAAAAAAAATTAAAAAAAAAAGAAAGCTTGGCATAAATCTCCTCTAACTAAATGCATTAGCAGAAGTAAAATAAGCTGGGCAAAACTGGAACAAACCAGCAGGATTCACATGTGATACAAAGGCTTCTAGTATCTACGTGGCAATATGGTGTTTAACTTGCATAATTTTTTTCATCAATACACTGTTTCTGTTTAATTGTGGTGAAACAAGCACAGATGTGAACTCCCCGCTTTGAGCACCCAAAGCTTGTGGTGTCCTTTAATGGGCTGAAAACCTTGTTATTCATTAAGTAAGTACAACTAGCCCAACAGATGCTGTGTGATTTAATGACTGGAAGGGCTGTTACATGGTGAATCAGAACACTGAGGAGGGGGACTTGGAGACAGAGGTGGGCTCCTGGAGCTGGCCTCTTTCTGGTTCCTGCATCTTTTGCTCCCTGGTTGCTACACTGTTCAAAACCAGCTCTTATGGAGAGGTTTATCCTTTGGCCCTTTTACCCTGTGGTAGGAAAATCCTTGTTCTATCACAGTGCAATTGCCAAGCAGAGGTGACTTTTTTTGACGGAGTAAGTGAATGCCTGCCTGGATGGAAGGAAACGGCGAGCAAGGAAAGGAAGGAGCAGTTCCCACCCAAATATCCCGTCCCTTCTGAGCACCAGCACAGTGTGTGTCTCTCTTCATTCCTCCCCTTTTTCTTTTTACAGGAGGAGGGCAGATTTGCTGTTTGCGTGGCAGTGCAGATTTATGGGCTGATGTTTTTAATCCTGGCAGCGTGCAGTCTAATGACCCTCCCTGCAGCTTTATCAGCTTTTGCCGTTTCTTGCTGTTGTCGACGTTTCTCCAATGTTGAAGCAACTTCCAGGCTAAAGCTGGGGGGTGAGATTTGGGCGGATTTTTTAACCTTCCTGACAGCAGATGCGATCAGGAGGCTGAGCTCGAGGCGGTGCCCAGCCCTGCTCACTGGTTGTGCCCACGCAGGGGGTTATTCCCCACATGATGCTCTGTCCCCTGGGTGGCTGAGCAGTTTGCAGCTCTCCTGGGGTCGGTGGAGGCGATTGGCACGGGGTCCCACCCACGTGGGCTTTGAATGCCTCCTGCTTTTCAGCATCAAAAGCAGTTTTCCCACCCATTTCTGAGCAGTTTCCAGCAAAGCAGCTTAGCTGTGTAGGTACTTGATGTTCAAAACAACCTCATTATCAAATCAAGTGGTTTCACATTTCTTGCAGATAAAACCCAGGCTGCTCTTGCCCTTATCTTCTATGTGGGCCTTTGCTTGCTTGGGCAGTGTGGGTCGGTGCTCCTCCCGGCCGTGCCCTGGTCCAGCTCCTCTGCACCCAAAATCCTTTGAGCATCCTCCAGTGGGCAGGTGCGGGGGGGCTCCCAGGTCTGGTTGGAGCATGAGGTGCTGAGCTGGCAGCGTGCAAGGGGAAGACCAGGAGTTGGTGGCAGCTAAAAGGATGTGCAGCGTCTCTGTTAGCAGGACATCTCTGGGCAAAATAGCAACAGCTGTTGGGGATGAGATAGTGCTGCGAGCTGCTGGTGGCACCGGCTGAAGTTCCTTGTCGTCTGTGTACTTCTCTAGTGGGATCCCTGTGTGTTGGCTGTACCTCCCTGTGCTGGCTTGCTTGGGTGAGACATTTGCAGGTGCTATGTGGGGTCTCTGCCAGGTGGGAGGGAGCTGATGCAGTGTGTTATTAGCAGCTCTAGTGATAATGGGGAATGTATGCTGCTGGAGGTCAAATAAGGACACACGTCGCTGCCTTTGGGCTGAAATCCTCCCCAGCTGGGGAGCTCAGAGGCAGGATACACCCCGCAGAGGAAGGCTGACCTATGGTGCTGGGCTCCCTGGACTTGCTGAGCAGTTTTTGTGCTGTGCCTTGATGAGCGGCCGTCTAACCCCGCACGCAGGGCTGTGCTCGGCAGTGGGACTAACTGTGCTGCAAAATGCATCTGCTTGCGTGCTGATGTATGCTCACCTGTTGTCGTGGTTTAACCCCAGCCAGCAACTAAGCACCACGCAGCCGCTCACTCACTTCCCCCCCATCCAGTGGGATGGGGGAGAAAATCAGGAAAAGAAGTAAAACTCCTGGGTTGAGATAAGAACGGTTTAATAGAACAGAAAAGAAGAAACTAATAATGATAATGATAACACTAATAAAATGACAACAGTAAGTAATAAAAGGATTGAAATGTACAAATGATGCACAGGGCAATTGCCCACCACCCGCCGACCGACACCCAGCCAGTCCCCGAGCGGCCAAAAAAAAAAACTGCCTCCCCCCCCTTCCCAGTTCCTAAACTAGATGGGACGTCCCATGGTATGGAATACACTGTTGGCCAGTTTGGGTCAGGTGCCCTGGCTGGGCATGAGAAGCTGAAAATCCTTGACTATAGTCTAAACACTACTGAGCAACAACTGAAAACATCAGTGTTATCAACATTCTTCACATACTGAACTCAAAACATAGCACTGTACCAGCTACTAGGAAGACAGTTAACTCCATCCCGGCTGAAACCAGGACACCTGTGTTGCCCACCCTCTCCCAGGGGACAGCTCCAGCTGCAGTGGTCCCACATCGGTCTAGTTTTTGTTCTCTCTGTGCTTTCTCCATACGGAGGAAGCGGTGGTGGTCAGACCTCAGCGGTGCCAGCCCACCTCGCCCCTTGGGCTTGGACCCTGTGCGTTTAAACCCAGACTTTTCAAACATTGTTTCTCTTTCTTCTTCTCCATTTTAATATGGGCACTGATAATCTCTTGCTGGGTAATAAATCACGTAGTGCAACAATGATAACAATAGCTTAAAAAAAAAAAAAAAGTAATGTTAAGAGTTCCCAGTCTCCAAAAGCAACTTGTGCTGCAGCCTCAGGAAGGAGCTGAGTAAACGGAGGGCTCTGGCTGCTGTCCCCAAGGGGCTGCCAGCCACCCTGCTGCCACAACTAGGGAAGCCAGTGGCATCCCATGGGGAGCAGGCTGAGCCCTGGGGCGGGTGGCAGGGGTGCACACAGGGCTGCTGGACCTTGGGGTCTGAGCTCTGCTCTCTGCAGGCTTTGGCTGTGTCTGGCTGTCTGCTGGAGGTGTTCAAGGGCTGCAGGCTGAGCATCCAGGGAGGTGAAAACATGCTGAATGCCAAGAGATAAATTCTGAGTGTGCAGGGGTTTTAAGTTGTTTTCGGTTACATATGGGGCACTCTTCCGAAGCTCTTTTTTCCTGTAAGTGGAAGGACTGGACCGTAGCTGGAATATGAGGTGCTCATAGAAATGATCTGGTAGCAGCAGCAGTGCCACTAAGAAAACTGGAAAGCATTACCCCAAAAGCCATAATAAAGCTGCCCGAGCTGGCAGAGCTCTGTATTGCCACAGATTTGTTTACATGCAAGCCTGTGCAAAAGGAAAGGCTCCCCAGATGCTTACGGGAATAGGATGTGAGCGGGCATTCGTCCTGGGAACCCTGCCGGGGCTGGGGACTTGCCTCCTGGGAGCACCAGGCTCCTTGCAGGACAAAGGGCAGAGTCCAGATTAACTCACACCAAGGGATGTTTTGCCTCTTAACTGGTTGCTGTAACTTGCTGTTACAGTGATTTTTTTTTTTTTAATTTTTTTTCTCATGTCCAAAAGCTCTGTGTAGTGCCTTGCAAGTGCTGAAACTGCTGACTAGTTTGTATTGGGTGGTCTGGGGCAGCATATCGATGGGGTGTATAAAATGCAGTGTAGTAATAACCTCTTGCCATGTCTTCCTCACAGATGGAGCATATTTAAGAAAATGAGAATTAAATTAGATGCTGTCCCTTAGTGCTTGCATGCAGAGGGATCTCTCCTCCCACTGATGTACTGGTAGGGTGAGCAATATTATACAACAAATACTTCTGGGGGAGTTACTCTGTAGTGGGGGGAAGGTGAAGAAGAGGACAGATGTAAAAAAAGCCCAACAACCCCTCCTTTTAATTTCAGAGGGAGATTTAGGGATATTAATGTTGGAATCCCACCAGGACACCTGGCTAGTGCACACACCCTCTGGCTGCAAAAATAAACCGTGGGATTTCTACAACCAAACAATCCAACCCATTCTGTTAAGTTTGGTCTGGGATTTTGAGCTTGGAGAAGTTGGAGTGAGTGGTAATTTGCCTGCTGATGGCTTGCTATCTGGATATCTGCTTTCTCCACTTGGATGGTGGGGTGTGACCTTCTGACACTCGGGGTGCGGGAGACCTGGGTTTCACCGCCAGCACCCTGGCGTGGGCTTTTACTCTGCCATCACTGCAAAAAAATGCTTCAACTCTGCTGAATACCCTGTTATTTCTGAATTTCGTAATATATCCTGGTCATCTGCTTTGTTGGGCAAGCCATTAGATAATTTGGCAATGTGGGGAGGGTTGTGCTGCTCAGCATCTGCGAGGCTGTTCCTGAAGCAGCGGTTGGAGCAAAGTAGCCAGGGGGAATTGCAATACGCTTTCCCAACCAGGGGTTGCCTATGTAAAGGAAAATTGGGCCATTTCATCTGCTCCTGCAATTACTGGCCCTGAAAGACAAACTGGTGAAAGATAATTGCTAATTGTAAAAGCTTGGGGAAGTTTTGCATGTTTCTCCCCCTAAGTTGTGTGCCTGTTCTTTGTGGGGAGCTGGCTGCAAGGGCAAAACATGGTGAGAATATTTTTAGCATACTCTAATGGCGGGGGGGGAGGGGGGGTGGCATAGCTTGGGATTCTCCCCTTTCAATAAATGCTGGAAGGGATTTCCATTTTAGTTCATTCTGTTTGGCGGCTGCAGTTTTTTTTTCCCCAGTGTGAATGAATAAAGGTTATGAAATACTCATAGCAAGGACTGTGAAGTACTGATATGGATACTGGAAATTCAGACACGTGCCTGCTTTTCAGAGCCTGCAACAGCCCTTGTGCAAAACTTGGCCTGATTTTTAAAAAATAAAAAAAAAGTAAAAATAATTTAAAAACCCACCCTAAACCCACAAAACACCCTAAGCAGAAGTGAGATAAGCGTGCCCAGGCGAGGACATGGCCATGGTTCCTGGCTTAGGCAGGGGCCAAGGGCAGGATCATGGGCTGAGCATCCCTGCTCCCTCTGCAGAGGTGCCTTTGCTAGTCCCAGTTTTGGGCAACATTTTCCCCTCTCTGCAGCTGCTTTAGCCTGTCCAGCTCCTCTTGTGTGGAGCAGGAGCATGGTGTGAAGGCCTGTAACCCCACTGCTCCTGCTCCCCACACTGCACAGCAGCATGAGGTTGTAGTATTTGATAGCGATGATGCTTCAACAGTGTTATGTTGCATTTCAAAATAAGAGGCAAAGCATTGCTTTGCTTAGAAAATGTTGGGGGCTCCTACGTTTGCTTTGGTCTCCATGTGCCTCAGAGCCAGGCGTGGGGAGAAATGGCTTCAGTAATGGTTTTTTTTCTGAAGTTTTTCCTTTTCCTCCCCACCCGACCCCCCTTCAAATTGTAAAACTTCAGCAGAACTTAAGACTGCAGGCTCAGAGCTTGAGGTTTTCCTCAGTAAACAGATACTACTTTCAAAGCTGTTATTCTCCAGTATATTGAGGAAAATATTGCACAAGGGAAATATTGTACAAGTATGGGAGAAGAGAAAAGCAGGGGTGTACCCAAGCTGCTCACTGTACTGAGGTGTAATAAGGAGCTTACTGTGCACCCACAGCTTCTCCACACCTCCTGTTCCTGCCTGCAAATGCGGCACAGGTACCTTAATTCATTGCAGCCTCCAAAGTGCTATAAAGGTGAATAATACACATTGACCGGGAGCCACAGTGGTGATGCTGGCTGTGTTCCCGCAGAGAGTGTGGCATATGGACATGGGGCAGCATCCTCTCTAATAACCCTGCCTAAAACCCAAGTGGATCAAGCACTATCCTAATCAGCTCTCGTTACTGCTGGACTATAATGACATATTTCATTGCAAATGGCTTTTTCCAGCACAGATTTGACACCTCTCCTGTGCTGGTAGATGTCCAGCACTCATCATCCAGAGCCGGGCTTGCTGAGGGCTGCCGGGAGCCCTCCGAGGCTGGCTGAGCCGGAGAGTGGAGGTGGGTGGGTGGGTGAGCGAGTTGCTGCCTGTCTAAATATTGAATTAAAGTGGAAAGAAAGTATTGCACCATTTCTCTCTCAGGTGATCTGCGAGGACTTGTTTCCCTCTATAAGGTTTCTTTCCCATGGAAAAAATGTCCTTATTACATGGGAATGACAAGCTGTGGGAAACATCTTTGACCTGGAGCTGAGCTCGGGTGGGGTGGCAGGCAATGCAGACAAGCCTTGGAGGTGACATCAGCTTCAGCTTTTGGTTTTCTTCTTGGAGTAGGAATGGAAATAAATGGGTCTCCGTTAAGGCTGCAAACAAGACTGAAGTTGAACGAAGTGGAGCGTGTTGTAGGGCTGGCTGTCCTTGCCCTCCCGGGGACACAGAGAGCCACAGCCCAGTGAGGCTGGTTGCACACCACTGGCACAGTACCCTGTTTTCACTTAAAACTGGGAGCGGGGCAGGGTCTGAGGTGTCGCCCGTACTCTGTGTCCTCCCACTTTGGTGCCGGGGGGGAATCCCGAAGGAAGCGCTATCATCCCTTGCACTCACAGATGATCCCACCAGTGGGGACGGTTGGGTCCAGAAAGGGCAGTGGGGTCCAGGGTGGAGGTTTTGGGGGTTCTTGTTGACTTTTGGGGACTCTTGTTGACATTTAGGACAGTCACGCACATGCATAAATGAAGGTGTCTCTACATGTCTGTGGCTTCCTCTTTGGAGCAGAGCCATGGGAGTGGTGGGCTTTTTTTATTAAATATTAATTTCCTCTCTTTATAGACTGTTTACTTATAATGCACAATTTCCTGCCTGCTTTCCCTCGCCCTCCTGTCAGACTTTCTGTGTTTGTGGCTTTGCCCCCAAATATCCAGACTGAGCTTTTCTGCCTGGTAACCCAAAGTGTGAAACATCCAGATGGGAAAGAATTCAGGTGGCACAAACTGGCTGAAATAGGGTATCGGCTGGCTCCAGCTTTGCAACCCAAACACCAACATCTTGCTGCTGAGCAAAGCGTGATTTATTTGTCATTCCCACACCCTGTGGGTCCCAGAGGGATGGCTGTGACTCAGTGGAGTGGGCGCTGGTGGCACTGTCCCTCCGCCTCCATCTCCAACACACCCAGCTGGGTTGTTTCTTATTTTTCTTTTTTTTTTTTTTTTTTTTTTTTTTGCTGTCCCAGCCCAGCTGCATTGAATTGCTTTTCCTCTCCCCATTACCTCCTGCTGATGCACTTGTTCATGTGAAGGAGATGGGTTTGGAGGCAGCAGAAACCTGCCTGAGGGAAATGTGAAGGAAAAGGCAGGGTTGTAAACAAACTGGGGGCTTGGGGAGGGACGGGTGTTGCCCTGCTTGGGCAGCAATAGCTGGAAGGAAAGGGAAGGTGGAAATCATCCGACAGGATGAGCAGCTCCCCTGGACTCTCCCTGACTCACAGGAGCATCGCTTGGTGCTCGGTCTGGTGGCGTGGGATGTACTTGCTTCTTCCTCCCTCCTCTACCACCTGGAGAACCGGTTAAAAAATTAATACAGCCCAAATGACCAGGGATTGATCAAGAGATGTGGTGCGACAAGGTCATGAAATTCAACCTTCAGTGGGAAAAGAAAAATAATTAATTTCTTGCTTCAAAAGTGGTGATATTCTACTAATAATACTTCTGCAAGCAAATTGGTCTTCTATGCCCAGAAAGATAACATTTGCTGCCCCTTTGGGGGACTCTTGGTGGTCACTGGCGGGGGGAACAGAGATCCTATAGAAAAAAGGGGTGTTACAAAATGCTGTCATTAACTGGGGAGTATGGAGCTGCTGATCCGCTACCAGCAGTGCAGGGAGGTTGACAGCCCCCCACTATCGGATGCGGTCGTCCCAGCCCCTCTCCCCATCTGCTGCCAAGGAGAGGTCCCGTTGGGGGGTGCGTTAATAAGGAAGATGAGCCTAAAGCTCAAATACTTTTTTGAAAACTTTGGCAGAAAACTATCTCGTAGTGCATGAAAACATTGAGGTCATCCCCCTGGGGACCCCATGCAGAAGGAGCTGATCTGAGCAATGTGCGGACTGCTCTTGCCAAGAGCTTCATGATTCATGCCTTCCAGAACTGGGCTCTTTTCAAGGTTATTTCTTTAGTTATACCCAGCAAATGTTCGTCTTCGAAAGAGGAGGAGGATGGACAGACTGCCCAGGAGGGGCAGGTGCCTTGGGTTTGCCCTGGGAGTGAGAGTGCAGTGACAGCAGTGCTTGCCATTCCAGTGACATGAGAGCAACCCCAAGAAAAATCTGTTTTCCTTTCTGCTAATGAAGTTTGTTGCTCAGAGGTGAGAGAAATTGGATATTTATAGCTGACATGCAGCGTGAGGAGCTGAAAGAAAGATTAGCCCAACTGGCTTTCTGCTTCCCCACTGTGAGCATGGATGCTGACTCTGGGCATCTCTTCCATGGTACCTCTAACTGGGAATAGCATGGGCTTTTTACTCCTCTTTTTTTCCCCTCTTTCTCCCCCCCCCCCCGCCCCCCCCCCTTTCTTTGCAAATTCAGAATTAGGTTCTGGGAAAGAGCATTGCTTTTGGTAGCTCTAGCCTGTGCCCTTCTGCGGCCACGTGCTTTTGCAGAGCATGCCCCTGGGTTTCGGTCAAGCTTCATGTGTGCCCATCTCTCAGCAAGAAGCTGCTTTGGCTTTTTGCAGGGAGCTCAGCAGAAGTTACGGATGTGTCAGGAGCCAGCTGGTAAGCATTGCTGGAGCTTTATTTCTAGTGTCATCAAAGCTGGCTGAATCCAGTATAAACAAGTGAGTTATCTTTAGCTAACATTATTCAATATAAGCCTCATAATACAACCATATATAAACAGAAAGTCAAGGGGAAGCCAAAGATAAGCCCTGTCCATGTGAGCTGGTCCCCATTTTTTGATGGTTTTGTTTTTCTAAGGCACAGGGTTCAGCTGGAAGTCACGCTTAAGGTAGCAAGAAGTGGCTGGTGCTTCATTCCTGAGAGCCTGGATGCTGGGAGGGCTCTGGGTTTAAACTCCAAAGGTTTGGATCCCAAGTTCAGCAAATGCACTGGAATAACCGTTCCCTTCATTCCTCCCCCTGTTTCTAGTTCGCATCCCCTGGGATTCAGGCCTCAGAGGCTGCGAAAGCTGCTGCTGGGTCTGCTTTCTCACCCAGGACGTGTGATGCTGTAGCTCCCAGTGTGAGGAAGTCCTGGTCGTTCCCTGCCCTGCGGTATGTGGAGCGTGGTCCTGCTCTGACCCACTTCTCAAATGCATAGAAATCCCTAAACTAGTAATTTACCTGCTGACTGCATTCGCTCATGTAGGAGGTATTGCGCTTAACTGCAGGCAAGCAACAAACTGCAAAGATTTTGTGAAGTGGGAAATAAACGTCTGTTTCCACCCAGGCCAAAATAAGTAAATAAATCTGTAAATATTTCCTTCACATCTCAGTCCCTGGAATTGCATGATGATTCAGGTTTCGTTTCAAAAACCCCAAAGTTTTTTGTTGTGGAGAAATGCTCAGAAACCCACCCTGTCCTTCCACTTAAAACCTGAAAAGCAAATAAAATGGAGCTAAATAAAAAAAAGCTAAAAAAAGATTACAAAATGCTATCAGCATGATCTGAAGTCATAGCTCTGAGCAGAAGTTAGGCTGTGACTCATGCAGTGCCCAAAGAAGCGGGCGATGCTAACCCAGCCTTCCCTGGGCAGGGGCTGCCCCTTTCCTTCCAGACCCAGGGGAGTATCTCCCCACACCGCCACCTCTTTAGGAATAATAGCCAGGCTGGAAACTCTCCACTTCAGTGGTTTTAACTGAAACCCATGTGTGGCCGGACACCTTACAAAGTAAATCTCGAGCAGGTTGGGATCTCTGTTCTGCAGCCAGGGCAGACATGCCCTCTTCTGGCTGAGCTTCACAGAGGCCATCGAGTCTCGCTGAGCGTGGGATCGCTAACGAGAGAGAGACTCGCAGGGATTGCGTGGTCCTTCTTGCAGGATCCAAGCATTAAGTGTGTGTCCTGCATCATTTTGAGAGCTGATGTAATTACAGAAGTCCTGGAGAGTCTCCATTCTGGGGGGTGAAAAGATCTGCCTTTCACCCACTACTTTTTTTTTTTTTTTTTTTTTTAAAGCCAGCACGATGACCACATGCAGGCTCTCCTTGAGCTCCTGGGAGGTATATTTTGACAGCGGTTTTCATAGCTTGTGGTAGAGCAGATGGGTTAAAAAAAACCACAACCAAAACATGTAAAACAGGAGGGAAGCAAAAGTTTTGTGCTGTTACAAGCTGTTGTTTACCTTAGCAATGATGACATGGTTTGGGGGGGGAGGGGGGGAACACAAAAAAACCAACCCCTTTTTGCATGGAAAAGGAACACTGAGTTGCACTCCTGAGTACAGCTTGGGAGAACTGCTGTGACCTGGTGGAATATACAGAGCAATTCCAACATGGTTTTCATTTTCCATCTACTCAAGTTGGTCCAAGTTTTCTTTCCTTTGGTGGTTTTTTCATTTACCTCTTTTACCACTTACATCTCATATTTACCCACGGAAATGGGGCTGCTCGGCATTTCAATGGCAGGAAGGCAGGAGCTGCCGAGCCCCGCGCGGCATCGCTGTCTGCCGAAAGGTCAGACCTCTGCATCCGTCTTATTATTGTGCCGCTCGCGACGCTGGCGGTGGGATCCTGAGGTGCTTCCTTACATTTAAATAGGATGGAGGAGTAATCGCCTCTGAGCTGGGCTGCCTCCCCATCACCACCACACTTACCCTTGGCTGCAGAACTGATGTAGGGCTCAGAAAAACTCCTTAGAGCTGGAGTGCCTTTGCCAAGCTTCTGCTCTAAGGCACACTGACAGCTAGGGAGTTGGTGTCTTTTGGGGAGGAGGGAAAAAAAAAAAACCAAACTCCAAAACCACGGGGAAGAGGTCAAGCAAGGTTTTATTTTCTTGCTTTGACTCTGGGCAGAAGCAAATCCCACCCCATTTGAAGCACCACTGGGATCTCAGGTCTTCCAGAGCGGATGCTGGTACAAGATGCCCTTTGCTCAGCATCACTGTTGATTTGTGTGTGAATAAAGCCCAGGTCCTGCCCCCGGGGTGCTTTGAGCTGCTGAAACAGGCTGGGCTGGCACTAAGTGGTGAGCTGGAGAGCTAGCAAGAGGGTGTGCTTTAATCTGCTCCCAAGCCATCTCGCTGGGGATCGGGCTCGAAGGGACAGCATCGCGGCTCTGCAGGAGGAAGACCTCCAGGTGCAGGAGGTGGCACCGAAAAATGTCAGTAAATCTTCCTGCAATAGTTGACGAAACAGAACGGATCTCACCCGGAGGTAACCACCACTGGGGTAGAAACTTCTGCTCTTTGGATTGGGTCCATGATTAACTTGCTCTACGACTGCATTTCCATAGGAGACTAATAACCGGTGACCTGCGGCGCAGGGAGCCCCTTCCCTCGCCCCAGCTCCTTGCCCCACAGGAGGCGATGAGAGGCGAGACGTGCAGATAGGATGGATCTGTGCGATGACGGCTGTCTCCATCCGACAGCAGCTTGCAGGTGGGTAATGACCCCATCTGCAGTATTAGTTAGTCTGGTAAAGCAATTAGTTATTAGCAGTGGTCCTCACTGTCATAGTGCCTGAGGGTTAAATGAGTAAAAGGGCACTGGTTGCGCTGCTTACAGCAAGGCAGAGGTAAATGAATAAAAAGCCTCTGTGCCCCAAATTGAGGCACAGGTTGACAGGATTTGGGGATCAGGTCCCTGGTCTTGAGCCTGACTTAATTTACTGGAGCTGCCAAGCTCTGCTTTAAACCACCTCTGAGTTTTTCCTTAGTAGCACTGCTTTGGAAAACAAGGGTCGCGCTGCCTTTTTTTCCTCCTCTGTGGACAAGGTGAAATCTCTCTTTCCTCCGGCCCGGTGCCAGCGGTGGGGTGTTGGCAGCAGAGGGCAGAGGCGAGGGCTGGCTCCCCGCCGGGATTTTGCAGGAAAGCGAGGCTCTCTGCAGTACAATGCATTATTTCCTACAGGGAGGGACCCCGCAATACAGGAAAACATCAGCAGTTTTCTGCAATCATTGCTCGGGTGCTGGCTGGCCCTGAGCTGTCCTGCCTCCCCGGTAACTGTGTGCCCCCCGCACACGGTCGAGGCTGGGACCCCCGAGGCTGCACCCCATGGGTACCCAGGCAGCATTAGGGCAGGGAGGAAGGGTGTCAGAAGTTTTTTGCCATTGCTGTAACAATGCATATTGCAACTATTTTTTTCTTTTTTAATAGTTAAGCAAGGCGAGATTATTTTTTTGGCTTGAATTGACCTGTTGTTCATACTCGTAGCACAGTACCTTGCCTCCCTGCTGAGCTCAGACAGGGCTGCACCCAACGCGAGTGTGCAGGTATCTGGTGCATCCGAGGCTGGCCTCGCTGCATGTGGATGCTGGAGGCAGCCTTGTTTATCATTATTAACCTCCAGGATAAGAACTTCATAAATAAAAGATGGGGATGTGGCGATTGTTCGTAACACGGGCTATAAAGATAAGAGCTGGAAAGGTTGCGCAAAGCCTGCCCGGACCATTCTCCGGCCGGCTGGAGGACACGTACCCTTTGTCTGGTGTCTGCGTTCCTCCCTCCTTATCGTCGTGCGGCAGGAGCGGGGTGCTGGTGCCAGGGGATGTGCTGGCTGCCTGCGTTTAGGTGCTCAAGCTGAAACACTGCCACTTTAGCAAAAACCAAAAAAAGTAAATAAAGTAAATAGCCCCTTGTCTGGTGTTGCTCTGCACTGGGAGGGTGAAGGGCTGGGCTCTAGGGTGCATCTCAGCTGAAGGAAAACCTCCCCTTGACTCTGGACTGGGCTCCAGTTGGGGTTTTATTCTTGGGGGTTTTTTTGTTTGTTTGTTTTTTCACACCCTGTATTAAACTGCCAAAAGCAGTGAAGAAAATGCTTACTCAGGGGTTTAAAACAAAGGCACTTTATCTCTTTTACAGCACTATTTATTTGCGTCCCCATAGGCAGGCTCCTCCCCTGTGCTATGATAAACATGTGTCTTATAGGCATCCGCTGCTTGATTCGCTTACCACAGGGACGGCTGATTAACGGAGCCAGGGGCTGAGGTCACTGGTATTTTGGGGCTTTGATGCAGCTATATCCTGAGACGCTGGCACCAGGCAAAAAATGTAAACAGCGACAAGTAAGAGGTATTGGGCTCCAGCGTCCATCTCCAGAGATGCCACAATGTCATTATTGTTTCCAAATCACTTGCTAATCTTCTTGGGGATTCGGATATTCACGGGACAGAGAGATGTCCCATCTTGGCTTTGGGAAGGGTAAACCCACTGGCTGCTGCCAGCAGAGCTGCAGGGATCGGGGCCGTAACCAGACCTTCTGCGGGCCGCATCCTGCCAACAGCACCACGTGGAGGTGGGATGCTCCCCCTTTCTGAAGCTTAATGTTTTCCCATATTTCAGCGATTCATCAACAGGTCAAAGTTGCGTCTGTGTGCGCCTTACCATAGCTGCAGCTGGTATGGGATTTTGTTGCCATCTGGTTAAATAATGGCTAACCTCACCTAATTCTCAGGTTTATAATTTGGTTGAGATGAAGAAGAAATCTTGTAGATGTCTCGGGCATTCCCTCTCCTGCAGTAGGTCTCAGGCTTTTTCTTTCCCAGGAGCTGCACTCTCTGTGGATGCTTTTTGAGCATCCACGTGGATTTCGGTGAAGGACAGCATGGCCTGGGGATGGACTAGCATCCCACTGGAAGCGGGGTGGTGGTGGGAAGAGCCCTGCAGATAAGCATCTGGATCCTGCAATTGTTATCCAAAAAGGAGCAGTGGGAGGAGAAAGGTGGGGAGGAACAAGGGATGGTCCGGGGGGCAGAGAGGGGCTGAGTGTGGGCTTGCAGAGGATGGGACTGTTGTGGGGGTGTTTGCAAACCGCTGCGAGGCCTTGGGGGTGCGAAAAGAAAAATCCCGGCTGTGCTGTGATGCCTCGTCCCTCCCAGACACCTGCACGGCCTGGCCTGATCCAAACCCAGCTGGAGGCAAGTGCAGCCTTTCCACTGACCTCACTGGGGAAATATTCCCTCCCCCCCTGGTTTTGCAGGAAGGAAAGGATTGGGGAATGAGACTGGACACACAGAAGGATTTAAGGAAAAATGTGTGCCCTTGGCTGTGGCAAAACACGATGAACTTGTGCCTAAAAGCTTAGCCTGTCTCCAAAGCACTCTTGGGATTTCCCAACAAGCCGGCACCCCCTTTTCTTGCTGCTGAGACCCTGTCAGGGCTCCTACTGAGATTGGGGCTGTCTCCAAGATGGACACCTTTGGCTACAGAAGGTCTGGGGGTCAGCCTGCCCCCAAAGTAAAAGCTTCAAATTCTCCCCCCCCCCCCCCCCAAGGCTGCCCTTTGGGACCAAGTGAAAGCGCTGTGCTGCGGCTGGGCTTCCTGTTAACCCCTCCCAACGAAGCTGATTCATGTCTCTGTTGAACAACTCATTCTGGATGATTTGGTGCCGTATTCAGAAAATTATCGTGAAACACTGGAAAAGCCTTATCAGGCAGCTCTGCCTATTGATATTGCAACACAATGATCAGACAGCCAGAGCTGGGGGTTCACTGCGCCAGGCAGAAATAGTAACCCCCAGGTTATTCTTAGGCAGGTGTGTTTGCACCGGTGGGGAAGCAGGTTGCACCACGTGTGCACTGTAAACTAGGCAATTCGAAAATAAAA
This sequence comes from Buteo buteo, assembly GCF_964188355.1. Lineage (NCBI taxonomy): Eukaryota > Metazoa > Chordata > Aves > Accipitriformes > Accipitridae > Buteo > Buteo buteo. The sequence goes on from NC_134179.1 coordinate 9,819,008, forward strand.
AGAATATGATTCCCATCTTGCAAAGAAACAGAGGGCAAAGTTACTTTCCCAAATAGATGCGGTCAGAGTTGTAATATTACCGGCATTACTGCAGCACCCAGGCTTGGGTGCAAGTCTGTGCTCCCCTTTCCGCTGGTGCAGCAAACCCTGCACCCGATGTGGAGCTGGGGCAGCTCGCCCTCTCTGCTCCTCTGAACTGCTGTGGCTACAGTGGGTGGGTGAGTCACTATCACTATGCAAGACGTTTAATTGCATTTTTGTATTGGCAGAATTTAAAACCGGCAACATCAACTTGACCCTTTAAAGGGCAGGGGTGGAAATGCAGCATCCCACGGTTCAGCTCGTGGTTGTAGGAATGTGCAGTGCTGGCGCCATCCTCCTCCTCTTTCCTGCCCTGTTTCTCAAGCTTGTTTTATTTATTTATCATTTTTACTATTAATGGATGGCACCAAGAACAGCAAAGCTGTGGGGTGACGGTGTAACACTGCTCCTGGTGACATCCCACTTTACCCAAGTAGCAAAGTCAGTAACAGAGCCCCATCCAAACCACAAATTCCCTTCTAGGTGATGATAAACTTCCCCTGCTGAAATTATAACCTCTTTATGATATGATCTGCATGTCTTCTGAGAAAGAGAGTTTTTTAATGTAAGACAGTACTCCTTTATTTATCCTCAGCAAATTCCCATCTTGGCTCCTCGGAGCAGATTCCTGCAGTCCCCCCAGTTTATGTACAAAAGCCACAAATCACTGGATGCGTTGTAACGCTACAGACTGAATCTCGGATATGATCTTGCTCGTATGTGTGTCTCACAGTTCATAGCCTTCGGGACTGACCTCCTGTGTAACTCAGGCTATAAATTTCATCCAGCAGTTTTGGCGCTGAGTGAGAATAATGTGTGTTTGAACTCTCACCTAGCTTTAAAAAGGCATTTGTTCTTGATTAAAATACTGTAAGGGTGGAGAATCCACCACATCCCTGCACGATCTGTCTTGGGGTGGAAGGGCTGCAGCTCCAGTAAGGGGGAGAAGAGGAACAAATGTTTTATTTATGTGTGATCAGTCTGTGCACATTGGCCCCAGCATCTGTCTCCAGGTGTTCCAGCTGCAGCCGCTTACTGAAAACACCAGCACACATATTTGGGGATAGCCAGCGCTATGCAATGGCCTGACTCCTGCCCAAACCTTTTGTTGCCGGCACAAAGCAAACTCCTATTTTGCTGATAGGGCATACAGCTTCTTTCTTTGTGTAAATCATCCCGTACGTTTATTATGGCCACAAACTTGGAAGGAAGGAATACTGAAGCTTTGCTGTTTCCAAATTTAAGTCACAAGTTTTTTTGTGGGAATCTCATGCACGTGCTGTGTGTGGCTTTGGTGGTGTGGCCAGCCTGCCAAGCTCAGGGTTTTGGAGAGCAGAAATGCCATGCTGCTGCTATGCCATTCCTATGCCGTTGCTTCTCTGTCCTCCTAACCCCACTGCTTCATTTAGTGCTCTGCAGGATCCCGACCCCATGAGCATTTTCCATGGAGTCTAAGTGGAAAGCATCCCTGAAAAGTGCTTTTTTTTTTTTTTTTCCCCCCTCTGTTTATGCACTTGCACTGTGTTGAGCTATCCCTCCTTTCCTTGCAGGCTGGTTGGGATATTCTTCACTTATCTAGGACTCTTAGGGCCTGTGCAATCCTCTTCAGGGCTCACGGCTGAGCTGGCTGCACTTGAAGCACGTGAGCATCCTCCATGGCTCTTGGTGCCAAAGCAAGAGAGAGAGCAAACCTCCCCCAGCCCCGTGAGAACAAGCTCTCTGGTATGAATCAGGAGCTGCTGAGATCACGCTGGAAAAATACATGTTGTGGTCCTTGCTCTGTTGCCATGGCAATGAGCTCTTGGTTTACATCAGCAGAGCTGGATGGGGTCATCTGTGGTTTGCCTGCCTGCCCAAGGAGCTTCCATCTCCAGCCAGGCCACCTTCAGCCCCAAACCCTGCCAGGGCAGATCCCGTTTGGTTAATGAGATGGCAAATAGAGCTGCACCGCCCTAGCTTTTTGTGATAAAAGCTGGTCGGCACAAAGGAGCTCAGAGACGAAGGTAGGCGGGGGCCCAAATTACAAGTTCGAGCTGGAAGGAAGGGGCACCCTGTACACCCTGTCTGGACCCTCCCAGGTCTGTTCCGGGGGAGCCCCACCATCCAGGTGGGAAACCCATCGGGACGAGTCAATGGAATTGGCTCTGTAGGCACCTCTGGGATCAGGGCGTCACTTCTGTGGGGTGTGGGGTGCCTTAGGGCATGCAGGGGACGAGCATTTAGGGGGACTTGTTATGTGCTTAAAGCAAAATGTGTGTTTATGTCAGGTGGAAGCATGCCCTGGGCATAAATCAGTAACAATTTGGACCCTGAGGGCTGGCAGCAAGAATGAGGGTGTGCCTTTTCTCTTCTTGCTGCACCTCTTATGGGAAGACTCCTCCTCTGCGCCTTGCCATGGGCTGCACCCCTCTGCACCTCCTCATCCTCCTCTCCCCTGCCTTCGCCTCTGTTGGCATCCACTTCTTCTCTTGGCTCACTGGCCGGACAGCAGCACAGACGAGGGTGCAGGGTGTGCATTGCACTGGGAATCCGCAGACATCTTTGCGAGGCGCCTGAGGCAAATGCACCCCTTCCTGGTGCACGCTCTTGCCTATAGAGGTGAAAAAATCCCCCAGAATTGTGCTCAGGATATTAATACCTTGGTGGGGAATTGGAAGCATCTTGACATCTGCGAGTAAAATATTTTAATTAAAAAGCCAACTGCATTCTTTCTCCTTGCTTATGCTCATTAGTCCTAATCTAAGGAAAAGATGGATTATACTGCCTGCAGCAGCCCCTCAGAAACACAGGGAGCAGCAGGCAGCAAGCAATGGGAGGCACCTGCTCTGTTTTGGGCTGCTCTCACAGGCTCTCGCTATCCCTTCTGCTGATACAAGATCCCAAGATCACACTAGAAAAATGAAGTTATTTTTGGATATCTGTGAAAACAGCTTTAAACTGGCAAAGGGGATGGAAAAATCATGAAATGAGGATGTGCTCCAGTATTCCTTTCAAGCATCCCAATCATCTCTGGGAGGAATGTCAGAGGAGCTGTACCAGCCTCTGATGCTGGAGGCAGGGGTGGGATCTGTCGATCACTCTCTGTCTGCTCCTGCCAGGTGGATTTGCAGAGGCACTGCAGTGGCAGGGCAGGCTCAGAGCAGCCAGGGGGGCTTTTCAGGAAAAGCTTTTCCATCTTCAAGTAGCATGGAGGGGATTAGAGGGAGAAGCCTCTTTCCTTCAGGGAAACAGCATGAACATACAAACTCCAACTCTTGCAAACATTTCAAATTCGGGACAGCTTGAAAGGATTACAGAAAATCAGCGAACGCAGGTCCCCCACAAGGGCGTTCGAGGCGGCGTGATTGCCTTGCTCCGTCACAGCTTGCATGCTGCCTTCGTCATCCTAGCCTGTCTGACTTCCAGCTTACTAATGGGTTAAGTACAGCATTTGTGGTGTGTGAGTCCACATGTGTCACGGGTGGGAAACCCCTGGGACAGTATCTCTTGTCTGGCAGAGCTGCTTTGGCGGGAGGATGGGTGTCTCAGCACAGCCAAATTTATCAGCTACTTCCGAGCACAAAGCACTGCCCACCAGCCCATGATTGTCCAGCTGTGATGACCTTGCTGTATTTTTACGAAACCTAGATAAGCAGAACTACTGTGTATAACTGCTGGGCTCTGGGTGGGCAGCCCATTTGGAGGGAGAGCAGATTTTGTGCCGATGTCACGTTAGCCCCCAGGTACTGGTGTCTTTGCACTTGGGCTGTGGTTTTGGGGCAGGCAGTGCGGTTCCCCTAAAAACACAGCCCCAGAAGCATGTGGGGATGTGCCTGCAGTGCACATGGGGTTGCAGAGAGGGCCTGACATCTTTATCAGTGGTTTGGAGGCACAAACTCCACCCCAGCTAGCACAGCCCTGCCAAAATAAACAGGCGGGCTGCATGGTGCTGCCCAAAGGCACCGAGGAAAAGGGAATTCCCAGGCTCGTCTTTGGAAGCAGCATGTTTGTGCTGCTGCTTGAGGGAAGAAGGGTCCTCTGGGAGGGGGCCTCTGCTTGCATGACACCCCTCCCCCAAGTTGCCATGGCTGAAACAGCAGCCTTTGCTGGGCGTGATGCTTTGGGTGGGATGCACCAGCTGAAGAAAGCGCATCCCTGATGCACACCAAGAGCGTTTCAGGGGCGAGCAGTCACTTGGCTCTTTCCAAGGGTGCCACAGGTGCGAGGCCGTGGGGGAGGCTTGCAGCAAGGCATGGAGATCTTCCAGCCTCTTGGTTTTATCCTTCCGGTTTGCGTTTCCCTGCAAAATAAGCCAAATGACTTTTTCAGCCCCATTTAGAAAGTTCAGAGGAGGGGAGCAGAGCAGAGCGTGCCAAGCCATCTTCCTCTGCTCCTTCCCTGCCAGAGAGTTAGACACCCAGCTGCTCGACATCGTGGTGCAGGTGCTGCACCCTGTCCTTTAAATAAAAGGGTGAGGTTACTGCTTTGTTCTGCATAGAAGAAAAGATGGGATGTTCCTTCCCATGCACTAACATTTTCCAGAGGAACAAAATTCCCACCCTGATCCTTGTGGATCAACCTGCAGTGACGGGTATGGTGTGAGTTCGTGCACCTTGTCCTGCTGCTGACGGGTCTCTCACTGGCTGGTTAGCACCGGAAAAAGGCAGAAAACATTAGCACAGCCCAACGGTTGGCATTTACTGACGTGAGATTTCTGGGCTTATAAATGGCTGTTTGCTCATATCTCGGTTCTAGGTGTGTGTCTTGAACTCCCAACCTCTTGCTCTGGAGAGGAAAGTGCTATTTGCGGAGCCACACTCACACAGATCCACTCATAAACTTTTCCATAACCTCTGTCAACAAGTGCATGGTTCCCTTGGGAAGTTTTAAATATCATGTTGTGCATCCGCCACAACTCCCGGCAGCACGGGGTGAGGAAAGGTCTGCTGTGTTCAGAGGCAGCCGGTCTGCTCCTTGGCCCTGGAGCCAAGGAGTGCATCCAGGCAAGATGGTCTTAAAAATGAAAGGCTTTAAGTGATTTGCCCAAGACCGTAAAGTCTTTAACAGAGTAGGAAAAGCATCTGGTGTGCTCCAAGTGCAGCACCTCTGCTCCCAGAGCACCTCGACCCTGTGCATGTATGGGTGGTGCATGCCACCATGGTGACAATTTCCAGCAAGAAACCAGGTGATGCCGGGAGAATATCTGGGTTCAGAAGGAAACTGATGTATAACCATTGCTGGCACCAAATGGTTGAATTCTAGAGACGGTCAGCCCTCCAGGGCTGTGAACAAATGCAGAAAGAATCTGGGAGGGCAGTCATTTCTGGTGGCTTTCAGCGGCCTCTGATTTTCCTCTGCTTTACTGTGCCACCAGCATGTGCCGAGGGGGAACTCTGCTTCTTGGCCTTTCAACATGTTGTGGCAAGATGTGCCCTTGGAGGTCTCTGGCTGAGCTGCAATAACTCATGAGATTAGCTTAAAAAGTAGTCTTGGATCTTTTTTTACTTCCTTTTGGCTTCTGAGTCTTGCTAAGGCATTTAGGTCTCTGCCAGATTTTTCTCTGATGCTTTAAGGATATAGCCTGTTGTCTTTTCTTCTTTTTTTTTTTTTTTTCTTAAAGGACAGGTTTTTCATGTCTTCGTGTGTCTGAGAGAAAGGGCTTAAAAATACAGACGCATTGGATTTTGGGATGTTCTTTAGCCACCCAAAGCAAGCCTGGGCTTGGCTCAGGTGCACCCCGAGCAGTCCCACTTCCAGTCCTACAGCTCTACAGCAGCCCCATGACTGTGGCCAGACTGGCACCATCCCTGCGCTCACGAACACCTCCCGGGGACCACAGAGCTGCAGCAGCAGAGATTTTGGCTAGTTGTGCGTGCCGAGGAGACGTGTTTATTTACCCACCGACACGATCGGAAAAGCAGGGAGCGGGGTCAGCGCAGCAAGCTGTGCTTCACTTGCAGTCTAAGCCTGGGGTGGGAAACAGGTTGCATATGTCTCCCAAGGAGAGAGAGAGGAAAGGCGGGATGTTCAGGACAGCCTTTGATGAGGGAAGCATCCTGCGTGGGAGCGGGGACGCGGCCAGACCTGCCCGGGGTGGTGCAGGAAGGCTGCGGCACGGCTGGCACGCACGGCCAGCGCACCCTGCCCTTCCTCCCGCCCCGGCTGTCATGCACAATGCCCTCACCCTGCCGTCTCCTCGCCGGGGTCCCCCAAAACTGGGGGCAGACAGCTCATCTCAGAACGGAGCCCACCGGTAAAACAGCGGTGGGCTTCAGAAAGGGAAAGCCTTTAGCAGGATTGCCAGCTCCTCTGTAACAAAGTGCATTAATAGTTTCCTTTGCTTTCCGCTAGTGGCAATCTGCTGCAGAGTGGCCAGGAATGGTAAAATTCCAGAAAAGAGGCTCTGCCCCGCATAGAGCAGCGGGGCTGCGGCTTGCAGCGCTTCCCTGTGCTGTCAGGCAGGGTGCGAGTGAGCTGGAGGGACTGCGGTGGGGATTGGGATTCCTCGCTCCCACCGGGCTTCCAGGAATCCAGGTCTTCTCCTGGGAAGCCTGCAGCAGCCTGGTGACACCACACAACGGCCTCCGGCCGAGGCGGTCCCCTTCATCAGAGCTGAAAATCGCCCTGTAGCAACAGCGATAGCAAGTTTGGAAACCTCGCGTTCATCATTTTACCTTCAACAAGTGAAACATCTCCAGGGTCGCCAGCATTAGTCAGTGTGGGGTGGGTGGAGAGAAGACAGCCTAGCAACTGAGCAGCGTGCCAGCGGGACTCCTGTCACCTCCCTTGTCTTTCAGGAGCACGCAAGTCACGCGGGATCCGTCTTTGAAATGATACGACTGTGTAATGTGTTACTGTGAGTGGCGACAGCTTGTAATTGCTTCAGAGATGCGGAAAGCCCTTGCCGTCCTGCAGCACTTTTGCGGCTCAGCTGCTGGTGGGGGAAGATGACTAAAGTTCCTCTTCTTCCTCGCCCGTCATGGTTTTGAAAGGCTCGTCCCCCTCAGCCGTGCGGTGATACTGCATGGCTGGCTCGGGATGGGATGCTCACCACGGCTCGAGTGCTGTGCGTGCCCGGGAGCATCCCTCCTTGCAAAACCTCTGTGGGCTGAAAGAGCGAGTTTGGGATGCTCTGCTGGCATAAATAGTGCTCCGTAAATCTGTCGTCAGGCTCTCTGTGTAAGTGCAGTTGGGATACTCTGGCACATCCGTAATAAATATAATTACACTAGCAGTAGGCACCTGGTGCTGATGAGTGCTTTGCAACCATGACCTAATTCATCTTCATTATATTTCAGTGTGACAGGTGAAAAATTTTCTTCCTCTACATAAAAGCATGCTGCTCAACGTGCTTAGAGAGCCTCCTGGAATAAGAGCAGCACAGCTCCAGGAGAGGTCTGTTGTTTGCGGAGGCCATGGCAATGTCTGGCATGTCTCCATTTCCACCTTGACCTGCTACCAAGATCACAGGTACGTGGGGCCAGCTCTCCGGCCACTGGAAATCCTTGCAACCCCATGCACTCCTCTGAAGTTGAGTGCTCTGACAATTTCTGAGCTGCAAAAATAGACGCACAAAATGTCACTTGCCTTTTTTGTCACCTTTCAGACACCGGGGGGACCCGGTCTCTCTGCCAGTATGATTCCTTTCCAAAAAAAAAAAAAAAAAAGTTTTGATCAAAATAGATGTCCTTTGTCAGGCCTGCATTGTTCTACAAGCCAGTATAAAACATGGTTTTCTCCTCCAGTGGTTTCATTATGTTGTCCAGCTTCTACAGGAACTGGTAATTCAAGCTGATTTATACAGATTCTTAATGTAATTTTTACAGCTTTCAAACCATGAGATAATTGCACCCTCCAGACCATGTGGCAATTAAAAATACATTTTTATAAAGTGACACAACTACTTAGAGAGCCTACCATTAATGTCAGAACACTTTATTGCTGACGTGGCTCAAGCATGAAGATGGAGAGGAGCGTTAGAAAGACGACATGCACCTAGTTGTATTTAACCAAAAGCCCCTGTATTTGCCCCATTTCTGAGGGCACTTAGAAATAAATCAAACCAAATCAAGCTGAGGTTTTTGCACGTGTTTGGGTGGCGTGGCAGGGGGGCTGCAGCTCATTATAATTCTTGAGAATATTCGTTTTGCTGTGTGAGTTTATAGAAATGGTGTGTTAGCTGAGTGAGGGGGGTGACCAAAGGAGGGAGACAGATCGGCCCAGCCCAGGATGATGAATGAGAGCCCTGGCCTTCACTTTATTTCAGAGCTTCTGGCAGGGAGTTTTGTTTTGATTATTTTGAGAGCAATAATAGAGAAATGAAGCAAACCACAGCTCCGAGGCGCAATGCACATTCTCAAAACAAATGAGAAATCTCAGCCCAATATAAGCTGATATTGCTCCATCTAACATCACCACTGCTGTCATTTATCCGTGGGTTTTTTCAACTAGTGAAAAAGGCAGGAGTTTCCAAGCTGCGATTGCAGGAGGGTCAGGGTGTGTTTAAGCCAGCATGGTGACTTGGCAGTATTGCTGGTTTCGTGTAGCTCGGTGCAATGTGGATTCTCCTCCCTGCAGGTGGGAGGTGGAGGGAGCAGTAATAACAATACCCCAGACCACTCCAGCTGCGCAGAGTGTCACGGTTCATTTTCCAATTAAGCAGAGCCGACTAATAAATTAACAGATGTTAGGTACAGGATAGGGAGCTGCCTGGTCGTGGCCACGATATCTGTAATTGTTCAGTGGTCCTTCCTTCCCGGCCAGCCTCGGCTTAGCCCCTCTTCTCGCTGGGTTTTCCTTCCAAATTACATCAGCAGCATCCAACTGACCGTACCTAAAGGTCCTTGTTGTGAGGGAATTCAAGTAAAGCTGATGCTGTATGCATTTCAACTTTTTCCCTGCAAAACTCTGTGCCTGCAGTGCTGTCTCCTGTGCGTTGCAGCATTGCTCGCACCCTTGTCTGACATTGTCTCCCCTCGGTTTGTTTACAGTCTCCAGCCAGCACAGTCTAGGGACTGACTGAATTTACATCTTTTCGTATTGATATGTGGGATTAAGAAAGCAAACCACACTGGCAGTGTCGTTGCCAGTTGCTCAGCAAGTCTATACACACAAAACAGGGTTGCTTTGCTCATATTTATGCTCGGAGAAATTGCTTTTTCCCTATGAGTGCACTCTATTTGGGGTGAGGGAGATGGAAGGAGAGGTCAGCGTAGGAAAGGTCAGATCCATACCTTTAGGCACTAGAGTTCATTTTCCCCGTGCCTATCCCAGTAAACTCAGCTTCACTCGGAGCCTTCTCCAGCCCCGTGCCCAGCTGCCTGGGCTGGTCTGCATCCCTGCTGTTAAGACTCTCCCCTTGCAAAGCTCAGCATATACAAGCTGCCTTCAGTTCCTCCTCAATCTAAGGCCTTCCCAAAGCATCCGTGTATACTCGGGTGCTGCCTTGTTTAGGCAGTCACTTCAATAAGGTCCATCTTCAGACAAATCCTGACCTTGGACAGGCGAGCTTGGCCCCACTCGCAAACAGGGGAAGCCGAGCTGCGCCACGTATACGCAGTACAATTCCTCCTTCAGGTACGAAACGTTTGGGCTTGCATTACAGTTCCTGCGAGAGTGTGTTTGCAGCAACACTGTTTTCTTATTTCTCTGCAATACTAGTTTATAATCATACAAAGAGTAATGAAATAAGAATGCAAAAGTGCATCAGCGCACAATGTTCTGGGATTTTAACTAAGGTGAAGTAAAACTTTGTAAACTCAAACTCTGCCCAAAGGAGTATTTTTACTTTCTCCACTCTGGCATTTCTAGAGCTCTTGAATTTGTGCATTTCTGGTGCTCTACAATCATTAAATATCCTGAAGTAAAAGCAGATGCTTTTAACAAAGAGCTCATGGCCTGAACAAAATTTACCACTGCTATACTGAAGGCCGTATGGCCTCTTTCTAGCTCTATCGCTATTTAGGAGTATTAATTTTTTTTAATGGTAGTTGGGGAAGCATTCTTTTTAAAAAAAAAATCACTTATTTGTCTGGAAACATTTCTGTATATTTATTTTGTATGTTTGAAGAGCAAGATGGCCATCATTCTGCAGTGGACAGCAGGAGATCTGAGCCGAGCTTACGCTTGGTCCTGCTTCCAGCAATGAAAACTGCCCCTGAGATTTAGTACCATGTAATTATTTGAAATAAGCAGAAAGCTGGTAAACTATTGTGACCTTGGTGAAAAACTCTGCAACCCTTCTCCTCCTCCTTCAGCTGGAGTTAATAAAGCCCCTTGTCTTAGATGTGGATTAATTTTGACTTTCACGATTTACAAAGCAAGCCGTATCTTGACAAAAACAGATGTAAAAACCAGTCTTCAGTTCAAGCTGTTGTTCTGCCTGTTCATTCCATTAACTCCTGCACAGGCTACACTGCGTTTCACTGACCCCTTGTTAATCTCCTTAGATCAGTCCTCCTTTTTATTAATTATTCACATGCTCAGGCAGTGAGCGGCCCCATGGACGGACGGCAAGCAGGGGTAACGCAGAGCAAGCCCTTGGCGAGGCAAGCGCCGTTTGCTGACCTGGAAGATAAGCAGTTCTATAGCCAAGGATATGAGCTGTGAAAACAACGGGAAAAGAGGTAAAAAAACCCCAGAGCTCGGAGAACCAAACAGCCAGAGGTCCTCTCCTCAACCCACTCTTTTAACCCCATGGCTGGCATAAGCCTGAGCTACAAATGGGTACCCTGCCCGCGAGAGATCACTGGAAATGCCTGCTGCCATCTGCCCACTTGCGCCGTCAGAGCCACAAGACTCTCAGACTATGCCTGTACTAAGCAATTTAATCATGCTCGAGACCTGTTCTGGGACCGATGTGGGACCAGCCTGCATCCATGGCACTAAACTCTCCATTACCCACACAGGTGGGCCTTTTGGCATGTCCAAGCCTCATTCCCCCGTTGTTTGGTTTTTAAGCTTTTCTGGCAATTCAGGAAAGGTGGTAATCTCAGATTGCTCCAGTTTTTATCATAATTAATATCTGCAAGAGCAAACAGTCCCATCTACACTGACAGCTCCTGCAGAAGTGGGACATCACTGCAGCTCCACCATGGCTGGAGCAAAGGACCAGGTCTGCCCGTTCCCACTCTCCCAGGAGGGCTGGACCTGCCTCCTCATCAAGCAGAACAACGTTCTCATTTATTTCCATTACTTCTCTTTGCTGTTATTCTACGAGTGAAATAATGAATTATTTCCCATCCAAACATGGAGCCTTGGGGACTGGAGAGGGCAAGGACGGCTTAGGGGAAAAGCAAAACTCTCTGGGAGAAGTCCAAAAATAACCAATTTGTTAACTTCCAGCACAAAACTTCCCTCCTCCTTTTCTGTGTTTAATGACCATGCTGGGAACAAATATTGATGGTTAAAAGGGGATTAATTGTGTTTTTAATGAGCTTGAACATTCCATTTGCGCAGAAACTGAAGCCCGCTGCGGACTGTGAAGAGATCACGATGTTCCATCAGCATTTTCTGTTAGCGGTGACAAGGACAGATCTCGGCATGGCCCTTCTTCAGGCAGGACAGCTGAAAGGAGCATACAAAGACGGAATAAAAGATGAAAGCAGATGAGAAAACTGCATTGGGCTGATTCTGCATCCAGGAAACCTGAGGCAGGTCTCCACACTAGTGAAGTATTGCAGCTAGACTAAATGCATCATATGCTTCCATTTATATTAGTCTGTTATCTAATTACCCCTACAGGAAACATAAAGCCAATATTATTTAAGTAGTCTAAAGAAGTTTTTCATGTCTCTTTTTTCCGTTTGATAGCTGGTAGATAACCATGTCCAGTGCTGTACTGAGAGCTCTTGATACTATCAGAGGAGATACTGCAAATTACAAAATCTCTGGAGTTAGGCTCAACAGATAATTTGATAAACTGTTGAAAACAAAAACAGAGGCTAGAAAGGTATTGCTGTTTGGTATCTATGTGAATCACGTATTTAAAAGGCAGGCTTTGTTCCCAGTCCGGCGCTAGTAAACATGATGTGCTTCATGAGCAGCCACTGCATGAAACAGCAATTTGTTGCCAAGAGTTCCTGTTGCCTTCTTTGCAGTGCTGCTGTAATTTGCCACAAAATTGTCTCTCTGAAGCAAGAAGCAGTGTGAGAACTCATTTATCTGCAGGTTTATGAGAAGGAAGAGCATTCTCCGAGTCTGACAACAAATGCTTCTGATCTCCAGTTGCAGCTGTGAGATGACAGATCTATCTGATTCAAAGATATCTCCTGTCAATAAAAATTGGGGCTTTCAGGCTGCATCTTCCTGGCACGTGGCTGGGTGAAGCCCACCAGCCCCACCTGGTGCAGTTTTCCCAAGGCAGCGAATGCAGAGGTGGTACTGGTATATAAATACAGAGTTTATTCTCTGAACCAACTCCAACCCCTGCTTGAGCAGGGTCACCCAGAGCTGGTTTCCAGGACCATGTCTGGATGGCTTTTGAATATCTCCAAGGATGGAGACTGCACAGCCTCTCTGGGCAGCCTGCTTCAGCGTTTGACCACCCTCGCAGTGAAAAAAGGAGATTTTTCTCTGACCACCTCCAGGACAAAGTGGCTGGAGCTCAGTGGCCAGCAGCAGGGCTCCCAGAGCCAGGGGAAGACATGGATCACTGCTGAAAGTTTTAACGGGGCAGCTTTCCTTCCCGTGTACCAGCTGAAATGGCTTGCCCTCAACTTCTCCCTCTCTTTCTTTGCTGCAGCATCTCCGTCTTCTGGTGTGTCTCCTCTGTGTTGTCTCTTCTTTCCCCGTCCGCAGTGTGCTTGCTTGTTTATTTGTATTTCAAAGTATACGTACCACGTTTCTTGGATGAAATCCCAGAGCTCCACATGTGGCTACTTGTGCTGACTTTAACCCAGATTTCTGGCCAAAGGAAGAACGTGGCGCTGCAGGACCTGGTAGTTATGACCAGGGATTGTCTGCTCCCATGGCAATGACCGCTTCCCACCCAGTATTTTGGACACCCACCACAGAAGGGTTGCTACCTGCTTTGGAGGGAGCTGCTCGAAACCCAGAGCAACCCTCAGATGATATTTCAGATGCACTTAGTAGTTAAAGTTCATACCTGCCGTGCCTTGGCAAGTCCTCAAGAACAGGCTTTGTTTTCAGACTGCAAGACGCCCCGCACATGTGCTTGCATATTTCCAGGTAGCTGCACCTTCAAGTCCATTCTCACCTCCTCACAGAGATTCAACGGTTGGGCAATTTACATGCATGTAAATTCACACAAATGTGCTCTGACCAACAACATCGGTCCATCAGCTCTGACCAAAACACCTTGGTTGTCTTGTGATGGTTTGTTCCCCAAAGCTACTACCAACTGATGTAGGAAAGAGACAACTTTAGGCCAGCATCCATGCTGGAAATCTGTGGCTATGTTAATGTACAAAACCCATTGACTACAGATGCAGCCTCCAGGAATGCTCCCCATGACCCAAGCTACGCAGCTGGGGTCTGACCTTCACAAACACACAGACAATGACTAATCGTGAAATGTCTAAAAATATTTTGCCAGGTGTTTATTTCTCTGGGCAGCTGCCTTTTGCATGTTTGCTCATTGCAGGCAAAGACTCCACGCCCAATCTGCTGATAAAAAGGGCACTTTCTCATCACAGGCAGGGAATAAGCAATAGCAGTTGGAGGTATGAATACGCCCACAGCAAAAAGTTCAGAGCCAGATCATAGCTCCCTGAAGACACTCAAGTCCAGGACATCGGTTCTACCCCTCCAGAGAAAGCAACCAGATGCAAACCTAAATTCTCATCTTTTTCCAAATAATTTGGATTCTCAGATCATGATGAGGGCCTATCACTATGGAAAATAATCACGGTGGGGAAAAAATACATTATCGCTATGAAGACAGGAGATGTGTACATATTAAAAAAATGTATAGGCTAACTCAGGTGTCTAAAAGTCAAGGGGCTTCTCTAAGATAATATGGAGGGGGCGGACCCTTCCCAGGGGTGCATCTGTTCTTTTGGATGCATTCCCGTCTGCTGTATGTGAAACACCACGGGCTGGCTCACGCCAGGGCTGACATGGTGTGGGTACAGGAACATGACTTGAGTCCTTGGCTAAATCAATGGCGGCATTATCATTACAATACTGAATTATGGTCAGAGGCAAGGAAAGAGGCACAATTGTCTTTTTTTTTTCTTATGGTAGAAAAACCTTGGTTGAGGAAGAGCTGTAGGAAGGTACCCAGGTCTTGGCTTGCCCCATCATTGCCTGGTCCCAAGCAGGAGCCCACCTTCTAGGGATCCACATTGGCGCACAGTGGGGATTTAGATGCCCGATGTAGCCTGCAGGCACCAGGCGATGCTTTGCTGCTTGACTGGGCATCACAGGAGGGTTTTGGCACCAGTTTCAGTGAGTTTGGAGTCTTGCAAGGCAACGCTGCTTTCTGGGGATCAAGGGAAAATAAAGCTAGTCAATGCAAAACAGCCCTTGTCTAATGTATTTGGACTTACTTCTTTTCTTTAAAATTCTCATCAGTTGACAGCTGGGAGCTGGTGGAGTTTGTCTGGCATCACGTTCCTCAAATCGGCAGCTATTTTGATAGAAGTCTTGGTCAAAATAAAGGATGATAACATCAACAAAGGCTGGGACTGTAAATCTGGCAAGAAATTGCTACTTTCTTGCCATTAAGAATAACTTTGGGTTTTTTGCTTTATTTCTTTTGGCTGAGAGCAAGGTGCTAATATTAATTTATTCTCTGTGATCCTCTGCAATCTATTTGGCCTTATGTAGGAAAAAAAAGAAGCAGCTTTTTTTTTTTCTCCTCTGCTGACTGCGTATTTTTTTATATTTAAGTGCCTGTAACTAAACAGGAGGCAGTTTGTTTCCAAGGGGAGAAAGTGCTAGCATTCTGCAGATATCAGTAGTGTCTGCTAGCCAGAGACTAAACATCATCCACCTGCTTTGTAGATTCTTGACAGAGAAACCAGATCTTTATAACCTTTCACAAAGCCACAAACTCAGCAAACTATTAGAATATAAGCTTGACTGGAAACGTGAAGAGTTATGGAGTTTAAAAAGGGTTTGCTTACAGAGCGAAAGCTTGCCTGAGCTCTCCAGAGCTGCATCAGACCTTCAATATTACCTGGAAGGTGACAGAAAATCATATGCTTCCAAAAGCAATTGCTGGTTTTGATGCCTACAGTTTAGCACGGGTTAAAATATTTTGCTTCTCTGGAAGGTATAGAGAGAACCAGAAGTTTACAATGTGCCAAAGGCTTAAATATGTGTAATAAACAAGGGCACGTAACAAACGAGCTGTGTGGGGGATTTATTTGGTAACAAAGGGAAACCATCCGCCGATGTACTTCTTACATTTGGTTTTCCATTGACCTAACAGGCCACTTGTCAACAGCATGGTGTCAGGATTGTAGTGAATTAACTCAAAAGCAGCCCCCCCAAAGCTGTGGGAATATATCCTATCGCAAATGCCTAAATGCAGGAATGAGCTGCAAAGAAAAATTAGATGGGAAAAGTGTTGCTCTGCAACAGTAATTCACAAGCGAGAACCAAAATCGCAGATGCCCTAATGCCAATCAGGTGATGCTGACCTGGCTCCAAGTTCATTTCTGAAAGACCTTCTCAAATAAGGGTCTTTCCCCAGGCCCTTGACCTCGGTGGGAGTCCTTCCAGTGACTTTTATAGGCTTTGGATGTGTTCCCACATCCATAACGTGAAGTTAATATCAAAACTGTTGGCTCCATAGCACAAGGGAACAAGAAGTGGTGAAAAGAGCTTTTCCCACCAGTCCAGCGCACCAGACCCCTCTTCACAACCCCTGCACAAAAGCAGGGATGGTTTAGCAGGTTTTTTTCTTTCCTACGCAGCAGCACCCAAAATTTACTGCATGGGTTAAAGTAAGCCCCATAGCAGGAACGTGCACTAAACTACCTGATAGTCCAATATCAGAAAGGTGACAAACACTGTTATGTTTTCCAAGTGACAACTTAGCAAATGATTATTCATCATCTTGGTACCAGATGAAGGCAGACGTTAAGGTCTTCAGCTTTGTAAAGCCACAAGTTCTTGTGATGGAGCCAAGCCTCAGGTAGGAAGGGATCATGATTTTAACCACCCAGTTGAACTGACTCATCTAGCACAGGCTTGGAGAACAACATAGATCTTACACAATCTACATAATTTATACGTTCATAGATTTTCAAAGCTAGTAGGGGCTGTTAGTCCATCTAGTCTGATCTCACTTACCACCAACCAAAAAATGTTATCCAGTCACTGAGTGCAGTTGTGGCTATCTAAAGCTTTTCCTCTGGAAGGGCACTTGAAACCATCTGGAGATGAGGAAGTCACTATTACCTTTTGGTTTGCTCCAGTGGCCAGTCTCTCTTCAGTGAAACAAACTGTACCTTGCTGAGAATTAAATTTTGCTTGTCTTTAGTATTGTAATATCTCCTTTTTAAGACAAAAAATGCATAAGAACTTTTATCAATTCATATGTTTTTCAAGTGACACCAAGATCTTGGAATTTTTTGCCAGAATATGTATAACTCCTGCTTCTTGAGACTTAACATATAAGCAGCATAAGGGGGAGTATATATGGTATGTTTGATTTGTAGCAAAATCATATGCCAAAATGTATTATGCAGAATAGCATTAGAGGCTAACCAGTACGCACCACTGACATATAGACCAAGAGCCTGCTGTTTGTTTTTCATTAGGATTTTGTCTGGAATTTGCATTTTTAGACTATGCTGAAAGCTCCGTCTCTGTTTTGGGGACAACACTAAGGTTTGCTGAGTGGTGGCTTGGCTCCCATTCAGGAGAGCTTCAGTTTCATCAGCTCCAAACTTGGGAAAAACGCATTTTGAAGCCCTCTCCTCCTCAAAGGCCCTGCAGACATGTGGTCAGATTCCTCCCGATGTAACGGTCAGTTGAACAGCATGGGGGATGAAGTGGTCCACCACGGGAAACTATTCAAATTGGCCTTTTTCTAGCCTTCCCAAAATATTTTCACTCCAGGCTCCTTAAATATTTAACCCGCCTTTTTCCTTTCTCCCTGGCAAAGGGGAAGCCCAGCACAGACTGGGCTCCTGCTGCAAGGGTGTCACGTAAGGATACCCTTCGGAGATCTGCTCCTACCCTGCACAGGTCTGGCAGGCACTCCCTGCCTGCGAATCTGGGAATGCTACCAGCGCACGGGAGTGAGGCAGGGCATCTGGTGGGACCAAGCCCACAAGCTAGTGGGGAAAGGCCAGCAGGAGCTGGTGGTGACCCCGAGCAAAGCTGCAGGGTTAGTTTCTCTGATTGCAAGCACGTTCCAGTCGTTTCATCTTGCACGTGAAGAGGCCAAGGTTATGTCAGCAAGCGACCGGCCACAGATTTCTGGGTCCTGGAAAGGATGAGCAGGGCTGCAGTCTGGGCTGCTCTTTCCAAAGTCTGCAGCATCCTCTGGCGGAGCCGCAAGGAAAGGATGGCCGTCCAGGGGAGAGGCACCGAGAGGTTTCATCTCGCATTGCCAGGGCAGGGTTTGGGGCCTCCAATAATGTACCCCAGCTTCGCTCATACGCAACGTGACTGGGAAGAGCCAAAATTGCAAACGCCCTAATGCCAACCAGCTGATGTTGTGTATGGGGAGCTACCCCCTGTGCTCCAGAGAGGAAGAGGCAGGCCAGCAATCAGCCTGGGATTTGGGGACTACGTTTCCATTCCTTGCTTTGCTGAAGGTGTCCCGGATGACCTTGGGCAAGCATCTGCAAATTTCTGATGGTTCAGTGCTGCAGAAGCAGAGCCTGTATCCAGAGTGGAGTAACCGGGCTGGCAGAGCTGCTTCCCAGCTTCTCCCCTTTTCCTGGTCTTAGTCACCACGATCAAAGACTGAGGTGTTCCTTCACTCCCAGCCAAAGGAAGTACTCAGATAAAATCTGGCTTCCCAGGCTACAATTCTTTCCTGGACTTTGCTATGTTTTGGCTTAAAAGGCAAAATGGGTTGTTGCATCCTGTTTTATTACAACAGCCCTGCATCTGGAGCGCTTGCCCCATGCACGGGGCACCCGGGTTCAGCATCTTAGGATTCAGACACCTCTCTGCTGCCTCCCAACTGTTTTATCCCTCCTGTTGAAACTGTGCAGAAAAGAATTAATGATTCAGAGTGAGTAAGACACCCTTCCATCCCCCCCCCCCCCCCCAGCAATCAGGACAGTCATCAGGGATGAGGGAGATGGGGCTCAGTCTTCTGCTCTAGGAAGCCACAGGGTAACATTCACCCCTGAAGGGCATCTGAGCACCCAGGACATTTGGAGAATCAAATTCATCTTCTTTAGCCTGAGAAATAAGACTGGTGGCAGCAGGTAGTGTGAAATCCAGCCTGGAGTCACGCAGCCGCCGGCGTGCTGAAGGAGCGTTGGGAGAATCCCTCCTGGGCAGCTCCGCAAAGATTGACACGCCAATACAACCCAGCGCAACAGTGCTGCCAACTTCTGCAGCAATTCACTCAATCCTTATGAAAGCAAGACTAAATTGGACAGGAGCCTGCACTTCATCTTCTCTCCCAACTCCTCTGGGTGAGAACTGTTGAGCAGACCAGGTTTCCGATAAAGTAAAAGCAAACACCATTCCCTTGTGCTAAGATACAGGAATATTATCCTGACATTTTAGCATGGATCACTCATATTGCTGTTCGTTCTCTCCACTCCTAGAGCTGTGTCTTGACAATAGAAACATTCCCCGAATACAAACAAAATAATCAGGGTTGAAAACCAAATTCATGGTGGAAGCATGCACTCTTCAGTGGGAACTCTCTCAGGCTAGATTTGCCTCTTGGCCTATACGAGTCTAAGCAAGTTGAGTCTGCGCTAGTTATTTTTATTCTAAATATTTTTATTCTGTCTTTCCTATGGTACTCTTGTTTTCACATAAATGTGTGAACATTTTCTAATATCTGGCCAGCAGCCTGGTAATTATAGGATCCGGGCTCAAATTGGTATGACAGCAGTATAGAAAAGAAAGGTAAATAGCATATTAACTTTCAGTGATATCTGACTCTTCCTGGTGTTTTTTTTTTAATGGAGGAATTTATTTTACATTACCTTGAGGAGTTACAATCATCATCCAACATTTTTACAAGCCATTAAAATTCAAAGATTAAAACCTGCACTTAAGTAAAAAATGTTTCCAGGGAGGAATTCATGTGTCATTCGCCTTGGCAACAAGATTTGTGTGCTTAAGTACTTGGCAGCCCACAGAGTGACTTGTCCCATCCATTGGCTGTTTAAAATCACTTCACGTGATAAATGACGGCAATACGGGGTCACCAGTGAGAAACAGCAGCTCGTCCTGCAGGAACAGCAGTTCTGGCAGATGTGAGGCCCTATCTGTGCTTCTCCTAAGCCCAGATTTACCCCACCAAAGTTCAGACCTTTAAGTTAATTCCTATAAACCTCTCTCTCAACGCTGGCAATAATCTGCCAGTATCCATACTGCAAGATGGTGAGGAGCTGGATCTAGCTGGCAGAGCAAACTGGGCTGCAAGGTAAGTAAAGTAATTTAATGCACCTGAGGAACAAACCCACCGCAGACAGCCATTGGCAACAGCAGCAATTTAACCTGATCAAACACTGAGACACCGTGCTTCGCAAATGTAAAAACAAATTGTTTTGACTTGATTGGAATTTTTTTCAGTTTTGTGGAAACAGGTAAGCACAAGCCACAAAAATTCATGTATTTCTTTTAAGCAGCTCTTCCTAATGAAGATGTGGATGAAACACTGGAACAACAAAGCTCCCACAGAAATTGTTAATTTTACTGTAGTCCTGCCTGGAGATGTAGAGAGACATTACTGTACCACACCTGAGTGAACTGAGCCTGGTAGCCAGCTTGAATCGGTTTTCAGGTCTGGGGCCCTGAAACCTGATCTGCTGTGAGACTGGAGCAAAGCTGGCTTGCCTTCTCACAGGAAACGCCCTTGTCACACAACTCGCACAGAAACCCGAGATTTTCTTTTGCCCGAGGTGGCTACCTGCCACGAAATAAATCTATGGGCTGGCCCATGTGAATAGGCACAAGCAAGGCCTGGCACCCTGTGATATTCCTGACCGCAGGCCTCTGCTTGCAGGGGGGAGATGCTGCAGTTTCTTGAAAGAAAGTAACTAACAGCGTAGCAGGAGGCACTGCAAGTAACGGGGAAAAACTGACCCCCGCCTGCAATTTTTTGAGGGCTTCGTCAGGAGAGCGTGCCCAGCAGCGCCTCTCCTCAAAGACCGTGGGAACACCAGCTGCGCGGGCCCCCTGCCCGCGCCCAAGATGGCCACCCACTCCCGCCCCGCCGCCTCCCTCACTCAAGATGGCTGCAAAAGGCAGGCGGCCGATGTGGCGAAGCCGCGGCGGCCATGTTGTTTTCGGGCAGCAGAGCCCGGCCGGGCAGGCCTTCCCTCCGCCGTACCATCCCGCTGAGGAGGGGGGGGGCGGGGGAGAAGCGGTGGTATCGCCCGGGGGCGGTGCCCGGGCGGGAGGAGCGCGGCGGGCGCGGCTGAGGCGGGAGCGGGGCGTCCCGCCTGGCAGGGTAAGGGCGGGCGGGGGCCGTGGGGTGCGGGGCCGGGCGGCGGGGAGGCGCTCTCGGGAGCTGCCGGGAGGCCGGGGAGGGGGTCCGGCTACTACTGCTGCAGCTACCACCGCCACCCTGCCCGGCGGGAGGGTGACCGCCACCCTTGGGGCGCAGGCCGGGCCTCGACGCCTCACGAGCGGGCATGGCGGCGGCGAGGCCTCACCCGGGGTTGGGGCGTGGGGCGGCCTTGCGGTGTCCCTGGGGAGGTGACCTGTCCCCCTGCGCGGGTGGCGGGTGACAGCCGGCCTGCCTCGCGTCTCCGCATCGGTGGCGTTCGGATCTCCGGCCGCCTGCTGTGCCGTGAGGAGACTCACGCTCTTGTCAAGCGCGGGGAGAAACGTCTTTGGCTTCTGATTTCCTTGCAGGGCTCAGGGGTGAGCTGTGCGTGCTGCAGGCCGTTACGCGTGTAGAAATCCGTTGGCCACGCAAAGTAAACGGTAAAAACCAGAAGACGGTCACAACTGCGTTTTGTCGTTGGTGTGAGGAATAACACAGTGCGGTATCTTTCAGATAGGATTGTGTCAGTGCTGTTCCACCTGTAAAGTGTGGTCAGCCTTGATTTTCTCATGTGAGCAGCATTTCCAGCTGTGTCTCAAAGGTAATGTACTTGGTTTTTAGTAAGGCAGAAATCAAAGTTCAATACATTTAAAAAAAAAAAAAGACCCAAACAACTTTAAATGACTCTTGGAGGAATTTGGCCAGCAGCGTGCTGGAGGTTAAATTGGGATGCTCTGGATGGCAATTCCTCAGCTTACCCAGCAGTGTACTGCTGCCCAGAAACTGTGGCAGGAGAGGTGCTATTGTTGTTACTGTTAGCTTGGTGTCCTGCCGTACCTAACTTTATGTATCTGCATCATGTGGGAATTTATGTAAATGAGCTTAATTTTCCAGATGATTAATACAGTTGAGTAACTCCAGCTGTTATGCCCTCGTAATGCTCTTTTTCACCTATGTTAGCTTATTATCTCACTGCTATTAATGTATTTTTATCACCACAATCCATCTTTAAGAGAGGCAAATGTTATCTGATTTTACAGGAAAAAAACAAAGCAAAAATCAGAAAAAATATCATGGGTATAGCTCATTTAAGAACTGAAGCTAGGTCTTGTGCATCTGCGGCAATGAGTCTAATTGCTCTTTACTTGGGGCAGTTTATGTGCTCTTAAATATTCTGCCTGTTGTACTGCAGTTCTGGTTGTTTAGTCTGATCTCTTGAGCGGTTCATTTTATTGGCCAGGGTCTAGGGTGTTGTACTGCTGTTACTATCTACCCATGTTGGTCTTATTTTGCCAAGTGGTAGCCCAGGCATCAAGAGGAGCAATTACATGCTCTTACGCCATGCTAGCACTTCAAAGAGATACTTGGGCAGTTTCTGCAGAGGATAAAGGTGATCAAGAGCATATCAGGGCTCTTGCCCTCTCCCCCCCAGCACCCTAACACCATCAATATTTCAAGGGTTCTCATTTTGATCACTGTCGGGGCCCTTTGTTGTACATGTACATGCAGCTATTGAGAGTTTAACGGAACCCCTCCTGGGAAAATAAGTTAAGGAAGAATTTCCTCCTCGCTTCTCTGAAGAGAAACTTAAGATCTAATTAAAAAGGATTGGGGAAAGTCAAGCGACCAAAAGATTATGTATACTTTGCAAAAAGCAGGGCATATTTATGTGAAACAGCGGAATTTTTTAGAAGTATGCAATTCAATTTCTTCGACTTACTGGGTTTTTCTCCCCCAGATACTTGGGTGTATAAATCAGTGTACCTTCACTGCCTTCACTTCAAAAGGGCTATACCATATCACACCAGTTAATGCTCTCGCCCGTAGAAATTGCAAAGTAGATGTGAACAGTGAAAGTCCAAGAAACAGTGATGTTTTAGAAAGATTTACTCTCCTTCCTACAAATGTCTTCATTTATTGTACTAAAAAATTATTCTGAATTAGAGAGCTGCTATTGGCTGTGTCATTGCATCATTAAAAAAAAAGCGCTATAGCACAGAACAAATATAAATCTCTTCTTGGAGGTTGGAAGCCACTGTTAGGCTTTATTTTTTAAAACAGTTGTACTTATTCCAGCGGCCTTATCAGGAGCTGCAATTGAATTGAAATACCTTTTGGCTTTTGCAGCGGTTCTGTTAGATTAATTATGTTTTCTGTAAATCTTGCATAGATGCAAATTCTTTAAAGTATTTATTCCCTTATTAGTGGGCAAAAAGCTGAAAGACATTACAAAAAAACCTGTAAAATGCAGTACGTGGAAAAAATGTTGCTTTCATTTAAATCTTCCCATTGAAGTCAGTGTCTCGGAGACTAGCAACTTGCTGTTTTCAGAAGTAGCTTCAGGATACAGCAGAATGATGTCTATTAGGGCTGTTAACCTCTAACCAGCTCCTTTTTACTTCCTGGTTTCCTAAGTGGCAACGGGTTTGTGATGACCTGCAGTGATCAGTGGTATCTTTCTCCCAGTGGGCTGTGAACCTTGCCGCCTCCCAGGAGCAACTCTGAGAGGGTTTCTGAGGGTGTGAGAAAATAGCAGAGGGGTTGTGGAGCGGCTGAACATGCTCCTCATGCTACGCTGCACTTTTTCCGCCTTCTTGACCATCCTGTGTCACCACTTGGGAGCTTGTTCTGCCAGGTTAGGGTGGTGTGTTTGCAGTGGAGCAGAAGAGAGGAGTGCCAATTGTTTTGAGATTTGGGCTGGGTAGAGCGCTGGAAAGTGAAAGAGATGGGATTCAGCTCTGGGAGTGCTTGGTTTATGGATGCAGCTGGGAGCGAAAGTTAGGATTATGAAGACCCGGGTGCCCTGTGTTCATAAATGGAGGGATAGAATTAAACCTATTAGTGATGTTACCATTATTTTTCCTATTCGATTACTGGTGGTAATTTCAAGCCAACGTTAACCTGCAATTAGAACTTATGTCCTTCTCTGATTCAATAACTGGGTGATTTACTGCAACATTTGTCATCCTCATTCCTGTCGCTGTGGATGGGAGTCCCTCAAGAATCTTCTCTTGTCATTAAGTGTTAATGAAGTGGAAAGAGTAAGGAGAAAATAGCTTTCTTAATCCATTAGGGATAAGAAGCTGCTTCCTTACCCTCAAAATGAAAGCAAAATACTTGGAAATCTTCTATTACTTCAACTTTTTTTGAGGAAAAAGAAAATAATCTTATATACTATTTTATACCCCTGAAACACTGTGTTCTACTCTCAATCTCGTGAAACTGTAAAACATGAAAACAAACTGTATACAACACAACTTCAGAAAACTAAAGACAGACCAGTTTCCTCTCCCAGTAACAAAAAGTACAGTCTCATTTTTTCTGAAGAAAAAAAATTTGTGACAATGGATTAATTTGTGGCATTTTTCACTGGGAAGTCATTCCAGTAAACCATTTCTGGGCTGATTTAATCTAGAACCAGCTGAACTAAAGAGATGATGTTGGAACGTACCTCTCCATTTGGCTTAGTATCAGATATTAGTGTTAGCAGAGCTCACGTGGGAGCGTATCAAGAATTTATCACAGATGGGGATCTTAAAAAAGAGGAGGAGGAAATTAGCACATGCTCTGCTCATTGATTTCTTTAAGCGCTACTGATCAGTGAGCTTTGCAATGCTGGGGTCAGTTCTGCACAGAAATGAAGAAGGATATCCTGTTGGAAAACATTAAGAAGGGCAAACCAAGGGACAGATTAAGTGGGAGCTTTTGTGAATTTGTGGGCTGAATTTGGTATTAACCTCTGGATCTGCGCTTCTTTCTGCAGCCTGCAAGTGTGCCGTAGGAGCTGTTAGGATTATGTCTCCGCATAGGTGGTGGTCACTGGTAGGGAATAGTTGGCAGATGTTGACTTGGGAGCATTTTAAAGATGCCTGCTGGCCAGAATTCATAAGGCAGTGGCTGTGATAATTATACATTTGCAGGAGTCTGGATGCGAGCAGTCATTTCCTGATAGAATTTAGACAATGCTATTTTGCACATACCCCCCACCCCCACCAGTTTCTAGCTTCTATGGGATGTTTCAACACATAGTTTGTCTTTTTCTTCTAGTTACTTTTCCTAAGTATTTTTCCTGTAGTCGTATTTTTGTTTTCTTTTTTCTGAGTAATCATCTTTGAACTTGCTAGCAGCGAGGAGGTTCTGCACCAGCTAGGTGAGAAGGCTGAGATCCCCAGCAGTCCCATTGATTGGACTGGCACTTCTCCCAGGAGCTCATCGAGTACTCAGGATCAAACCCCCAGTTAAGTACAAATATTTGAGGTTCTGTATAACTCAAATTTACAGACATTTTCTATCTAGTAGAAATCCTGTCTATTTCCTACAAACACAGGAGTACACATTCAAGTGGCACATAATGGGGTCATTAGAAAATCAGTTTAAACCTTTAAATGCAGTTTTTAAAACATGATTTGGGGTGTCACAAGCATTGAGTGACTTATGCCTTGCAGATTAGAAGATGATTATCCTCTGCCATGCTTGCTGCAGTAGCTTGTACTAGGAAGAGTATTCTCAAAGCTATCTCTTAAGTTTGCTATTCAAACCTATTCACTCTAGGCTATGTATTGTGTTTGACTTCCTGGTACTTTATGTTGAAGACACATTTGTCTTATTAATCAGACAGTTTATATCTGCCAGGAATGTATTTAATATAATGTCAAATATAATTTAGATGAGAAGTGAAAGTACAGTTTGGTGTCATTTTCTGCCAACCATTATTATTGTGAGAGGGAAGCACAGCAAGCCAAGCTTAAACGGAGCCTTTAAGCAATAACAAACTGATTCGTCTGTTTATTTTGGCCTAATGTTCTTCCCTTGGTTACAAAGCTGTTGTAAGTATGTGCTAAACAACAGGCATTTAAAAATTATGCTAGATCAGGAATATCAGCTTAGAGGATCAGATCAGAGCATCCAAAGGCCTCAGTAAGGTTGACAGCATTGTTGTTGTGCTTTATGGGCAAGGGTAAATGAGACTTCTTGTTCCAGCGGTGTAGGTGTCATATGCAGGTTGAGACAGGAAAGCCATGGAGTTCTCAGGCATCGGATTTACTCTAATAATAGCTAGTGTCTGCCTCTAGAGCTGGTGGGGAAATGCAACTTGTTCTTTGTGAAAGTGTCAGAAAACTTCTGACCCCTCTGTCGATTGAGAAGGAGCAGTTTTGAAATATTTTTCAAATAAAACACTATTACCTTTTCAAAAAATCTGTAGCTATTTCTAGATATGTAGTTTGTCCCTGTATATTATTTAAGTGGCCAAATACAATAGAAGCTTACTAACTATCATTATTAACCCCTAGGTCTGATTGTTTACTTGGGGAATAAAAACAGAAACAAAATTGAATGAGATTCAAAGATTTATCCCCCTGCTTTGGCACAAGGGGCTGCTGGGGGCAGCGAGTGGAGCTTGGTACAGGACTGTGAAAACACAGGCTCTATTTCAACACCAGCCTGGAAGCAATCGGAAGTGAAGTGACTTGCTATGCTTCAGTTCCCCCTTTGTACAAGAGTGGGGAAAGATGCTTGTTTCTACCATAAACTGGTGTGACCTCTACTGTTGAAAAACGCTTGTATGAAGAGTGTTTTATTATTAAGCTGGGCCAATCATGTTAATCGTATTCTTTTACTGTTGCCATCTGTGCTACAGAACATTCACTCTGGAGGATTATTCTAGAGCGTAAATCTAAGTCTGTGCCTCATAAACCAAGTGTATTTGCTGATGACGGTTGCGTTGATAGAAGCAACCTTGAGGTCTTTGACACATCTTGTAAATGAGGAATTAGGACACGGATCTCCACTGAGCTTTTTGTGTAAGTGACTGATGTCGTATATGAATGAAAAGGTAGCTCATGGAAGAGGAAGAGCAAGCACTCAAACATTTGTCTGTTTTTCTGGCAGGATGGAGAAAAAGAAAATTCTAATGAAATCCAAGGTTGCTGCTCCTAACCTCCTGAGGGCCCTGCATTCTCTGTACCAGTTCGGTCACCTCTGTGATGTGACAGTTCACACACAACATCTCGGAATTCAGGAGGAGTTTCTGGTTCATAAAGCTGTCTTGGCAGCTTCCAGCAACTATTTCAAGGGGCTTTTCCTGCATGATGAGATGCTGGACACCAAGAATTGCACAGTGACTCTACAAGACATTTACACAGAAGAGTTCACCTCCTTCCTGGAGTTTGTTTACACTGCAGAAGTGGAGATTGAAGCAGAAAAACTGCAACGGATGAAAGAAATAGCTGAAAGACTTGAATGCAAGGATTTGCTTGACATTTGTGAAGAAGTGAAAGCAGAGGGCAGGAAGGGGTTAGATCTGAGCCTCCATCTGAAAGGTCAGCTGTGTGAAAATGGTGCACCACAGTGGACTTGCATCCAGCAAGAGGAGGACCACAAACTGAGTAACTCTTCCCAAGTTGTGGCAATACCCATGCAGAGGAAACTTTGGGATAGGCAAAAACATAAGAAGTTGCTGGCTGGCTACGAACTCATTGAAGGCCAACCAGCAAGCCTGGAGCAAGAGGACACGACTTTTCCAGACCCAAAATCCAGGACCGCAAAGCTACCAAAATGTAACAAGACAGATACCAGAAACAGACTCAGCATGGATATCGTTAGTCTGGAAAACGAGAACAGTCGTTCTCTCCTAAGTCAGACTGAGTCAAAGGAAGCCTGCGTAGTAATTAGGAACACTCTGCCTGAGCAGTGGGAAGATGCAAACAGTTTAATTTCCAAATTTGCCAGTAAAACGGAACGTAGGAAATCACCACGGCATGTGGCTAAAGTCTTGCCGCAGATTGCCTGTGAGAAGTGCGACGAATCATTTCGTGTTATCAAGCAGTACCAGTCGCACATGGAGCTCAGGCATGCCGTTAATCTGGCTGTCAAGTACAGCTGCAACGCATGTGAGCAGCTCTTCTCCACTCACCAGAACCTCCGGCAGCACCGCCTCACTGTTCATAGTGATGAGCGGGGCTTCTCCTGTGTGTTTTGCGACAAGAAGTTTAAGCGCCAGAAGGACATAAACGACCATATCCGCAGGGTGCATGAGAAGAAGCGGGATCCCCAGGCCTGCCCGTACTGCGACAAGGTCATCAGTTCCAAGTGCGGCCTGACAGTCCACATACGAACACACACCGGGGAGAGACCTTATAAATGTGAACGCTGCCCTGCCAGCTTTGCTCAGAGGTCTGCTTACAATACTCACGTAAGGTACAGCATTCTCTGTATGTGTGTCTGTGCGCGCGCAGGAAAATGTGTTTTCTCTCTGGGCGCCAGGGTAAAAGCATTCCTGAAGTCCTTGCTGCTTTAATTCCAGAATTCCTTGGATCTGATCAGAAGTGTGTCGAAATCAGGACAGATTTTTTTCACTTGACCTCATCAAGCTCTCAGTCCAGATTACTGGATTGACATCTCCCAGACTGGGAATTTAGGTGAACATTTCCTGTTGAATCAAAGGGGACTTTTGCAGCCATATCTCTTAGGTGATTTTGGAAGCCTCAGGTTTGGGTTTTTAAACAGGAGCCTGAAAAGAATCAGCATCTGTTTAAAATGCACAAGAAAACGCCCATTTCATAAACGTCAGGGCAGTGTGGTGCTTTTTAGTATGGTTTTTGTCAGCCAAATACCCTGTGTGCTTTTTTCCTGGGTAGTGTGAGCTTCCGGATAGACTTACTGAGTGCTGCTTGACTGAAAACAAGATGTTGAAAATGTGCAGTAGTTTCCAGAACTGCAAAAGCCACCGTACATGTCAAACATATCCATACCCTGCCTGTGTGGTACAGGAGATATGTGGTTTACTACTGGATCTCAGCTTCCCTTTTTAAAAAATGTCAACATTTGCTTGTAGTTCAGTCCAGTAGCATAAAAAACAATCCAGATGTGTAGCGAGTGCAAGGACGTAGCTTGTTCCACACACCGAGTAGTGATGAGTAGAGTTAACTGCTGCAATCGATGGCTTACGAGGGGATCTGTTTTGTTTTTCCATATAGGCATTTCATCTATATTTTCCTTGTTTTACGTCCATAATTTCTTACCCTGTCCAGCATGGTATTGGAGGAAAATGTACAGTCCATCCTATGTTACTAGTCAGATGACAAATACATATGCTTGAGGGGCTCCATCCTTGATGAACTGAGAGCTTTTAATTTTTTTTAATTATCTGGTCCAACTCTACATAAAATTTCCCTGTTGTGTGGCTCTCCAAACATGCTGTTAATTTCTTAAATGGTGTGAAGAACAATTAAAAGGAAACAGCTCTTCCTCCAGGGCAAACATATCCGAATTGAAACAATTAAACTTATTGAAGTTGTGCCCTGTTGTTTGTTTATTTTAACAGAAAAATCCATGAGTCTGGGCAAGAGAGGAAACTTATGCCTGTCTATTGGATGGTAGTTCCACCTGCGCATAGACCAAACGCAACAACCTGTGACAAAGATCCTGACAGAGTGATGTGGGATAGGACACCGGAGGCTGAACGACAAAAGTGTGCGAGGCACGAAGAGGCCATGAGTCGTAAGGAAGAACCTGGGGGTTCCTCTGTTACCGAAGCAGACTGCAGCCCTGAGCAAGAAGCACAGAAGCGGAAATATAAGGAAGCTGAAGCAAGAAGGGGAAAAATGAGTGAAGGAGGGAATGAAGATGAAGGTGAAATGAGCGTGAAGGGCGAGGAGGAGGTAGATTACGAAGCAGGGTATTCAGAAGTTGAAGATAGTAGAGATAATGAGGAGGTCTGTACTGAGGAGGATGATGAGGATGATGAATGCTCTAATGAGAAGGATGTTGAAGAACGTGAATCAGATGAAGGGTTTAAAATAAAGAAGGTAAATAAAAGTGGGGTGAATAAGAAATCTGCCTATGTAATAAGATGCGATAAATGTAATGAGCAGTTTGTTTCCCGGAAAAAGTATGTGGATCACTGCAGAGATGTTCATCAGTGCTTGCCTGGTAAAGTCTATCAGTGTGACATCTGCAGCAAGTCGTTTGCTAGTTACAACAGCTGGAAGGAGCATCGAGCCTGTGTGCACACTGAAGAAAGGCAGTTTGCCTGCACCCTTTGCAATGCTACTTTTAAAAGAAAGAGAGATGTGAGGACACATTATATGCGGAAGCATGAAGGCAGAGTCAAACGACCTCTCTGCTCTGTCTGTGGGAAGATCCTCAGCTCCCGAACAGCGCTAGTGTTTCATATGCGGACGCATACAGGAGAAAAGCCTTATGAATGTGGCATTTGTCATTCAAAATTTGCTCAGCCATCACAACTTAAGATCCATACCAGGTCAGCCTACAGTACTGCTTAACCCGTTACCACTCCCTGCATGCCCAGTGTACTTCAGCACTTCTTTTTCCTCTTCTGACTTCCCAGTTCTGAGTCAATTCTCCTTGTGTGTCCTTATAACAGGAACACTGGGATATGATTTGTTCTGTAGTATCTGTGATTAATTCTTTTACATAAAGACTTTGTCTGCAGCTGGTCATTGCATCAGTTTTGGTAGGGATTTTGAAACAGATGGTCTTTCTGAACTTGTAAGCAAAAGCCAGTCATTTGAGACAGTCTTAAAAATAAGATGATGGCCTTCACCGATAAAAAGTAGCATAGGCCGAAGAATTAGTCAAGGACCTCAGAGACCTAGATGCTGAGCCCTGCTTGCTCTTTATCACTCTGAGCAAGTCATTTAGTGTGGGATTTCATTTCTTGTATGCAATACAAAAGCTGGACTTCTCATCTAGACTCCCTCTTTAGTCATTGGAGCTAGACTGGATGAATTGCTCTCCAGTGGTGTCTGTCTTAAATGTGTCCTCTTCCCGGAGAGGGTGAATCATCCCATGGAATTTCCCATCTTTCTCCAAACAGGGAGCATAGCAGATAGCTTATAAGAGGAGGTTAACTGTTGGAGGGCTAGAAGAGATGAGAGAAATCCCACTGCTAGAGACTGTGGACCCATACAATGGGGACAGTAGTTTTCTTCTGTCTCCTAAGTGTTCTGACAATGATTTAAAAAATTGTGAGGTATACTGATTCAGGACCAGCAAAACATTTGAAATGTCAAGATAATCTCTGTTGGTAGAAACACAGCAGAGCTGCACCACATGTGAGATATGGTATGACTGCAACAAAACAGTGACTTGGGGGCTTTATGTTGGGTAACTGGCTGTCTCATATTTGCAGCATTTTGCCCGACAGCTCAAAATTACGTATGCTTTTCCACGTCTTACTATCTGGGTTGGAATAAGGAAAGTCAGCACAGTGTTAAGACCAAACATTGGGCTTGGACTTTCTCTGATTGGAGCTAGTTTAAAATCAGATGTTCAGCATGCATTTGGAAGCACTGCTTGCCTGACTTTCTTTGGTGGTGCCTTTTGTCTTAAAAATGGGAATATCCTGCAAGCTAAAGTCTGCAGGCCAGAGGACATGAGGCTGAGGGATTGCAGAAGCCAAGAATGTGGCCCACAATGTCCCAAGAGATCTGCTGCTGGCATTGTGCTGGGGTCAATCTGAACGCACTTTCAGTCTCTAGCAGAGCAGCAGCTTGTCGTCTTCCTTGCTTTCTCACTTCCGATGCTGATACTATGAGCTATAACTTGTGGAAGAGAGGTGGATTTTGTAGGGCCTGAGAGTGAGGAAAAGCTAAACCTTAAATGGGAATTTTAGTGCTTTAGTGTAGCACCTACACTGGCAAACGTGCCATTTCCTGAGTGAGCTGAATGTACTTTTTTCCACTTCATTTAAATAATGAAGTATGCTGCCTGTAGTGTGTAGAACGTAATTTCAAATACATTATTTTAAGAATGTACTACAAGAGCTAATTTATTAATAGTCATTTGTGTTCCACTTCATTTAGATCCCATACAGGGGAAAAGCCATATATTTGCGAGGACTGTGGGGCTTGCTTTGCCGATAAAGGCAAACTCACTGGCCACAAAAGGACCCACACAGGTAGGCATTAAATACTTCTGTTCCTTCCACCTGGTTTCTCCCATTGCCTCCCTTTATACTGCTAGAAATTGCTAGTTGGGATTTGAAGAAGGTGCACACTTTTTTTTGTAACTCTCAGAAGAGACCTCGAGTACCAGGAAGGAACTACTAGGGATAGAAAGACATCTGAAAACCAACTTTGAAGTACAAAATTGTGCTGAAAGAATTCAGAATGTCTTTTTCTCTTTACTCAGGAGAGCGCCTATTTAAGTGTGATGTGTGTGGAAAACATTTTGCCACCAACGAATATTTAAAATGCCACAAACGATGCCACATGGGTGCTAAGCCCTACAAGTGCGAGGTTTGTGGGAAGGCGTTTGGACTGAGAGCCTCGCTAGCCCAGCACAGTAACGTCCATGCAGGTAATGAAACAAACTATTCGGGGCTGGGAAAATAAGTGGCACTGGAAGCTTGGATCTGAACTACTTTCCAGTTTGGATGGTGACATTTTGTTTCGGAACCACTTTTATAAGCTCCTTGAATTAAGTGAATGAGGAGAAGTAGGGGTCATACTGATCCTGACTTGTTCAGCAAGGTGCTGCTGAAGGATGTCAGAGCAGAGGGCAGCTGTAGTTGCTGCTGTTCCCTTTGCAAGATCAGGGAGCTGTTCTTAGGCTTTCCCTCGCAGCCAAGAAGTGTTTATCACATAAAGCAGGGCCCCCAAGCACGTATCTCCTATGTACACTTCTTTAGCAATACTGATCTTATTTTAAAATTCCTTATGCTTTTTCTCTGCTGAAATCGGGGCCAAAAGAACCTGCCTTCTAACTCTGTGCTTCCCGTTGGTTGGGGGCTTTTTTTGTTGTTTTTAGAGACCCGTCCATATTTCTGCGAACAGTGCGGGAAAACGTTCACCCAACAGGGTGCTCTCCGGCGCCACCAGCGCATTCACACTGGGGAAAAGCCATACAAGTGCAGAGCTTGCGAGAGAACCTTCACAGACATGTCCACCTTGCGCAGACACGTGTCGGTACGCTGCCCCTCGGGTGTCTCTGTGGCAGGCAGACTGCGGTGGTGACTTTTAACTACTGAGTGAAGTTTCTTTGCTTAATGAGGGCTCACGTTGGTGCTTAAGTTCCGATCTTTATTAAAAAAAAATTGCGGAAGAATGACTATTAGGGTTGGGGAATTGATCTACCTTCTACAGACAGCTTTTAAAAATATATTTCTGAAGTGTGCAGAGTTTTCCTCAGTCCAACAGCACAGCAGCTCCCACTGCTGGCTGTCAAACCAGTCATCTCCCAACTTGTTCTGTTATCTTCAAAAGGAAAATCTAATCTTAGTGGTTATTTAAAATGCTTATTACTGATTGAATCCTTTTCTTAAAAAACGAACGGTGCTGCATTTTATGTTACTACAGTCTGTGCAGTCTTTTAAGCCTCTTAAACCATCATGTTATGGCCTCTGCTTATAGCATCTTCGTGTTGCAGATGAATATGATTTTATGTGTTTCCAGTGTTGCGATATGCCGAAACATGGATTGCTGAGCTTAGCTGTTTTCAGAGACCTTCAGGTCCCTGAAGTGTCTGCTAAAACAGAGCATAAGGGTTTTTTCCAATTACAAGTTTTTAAGTTAATGTTTGCCTGTGTGCTAAAACTCTAGCTTCTTTTGGAAGCGTTCCATGACAGCGGAGCCAGAAAATCGGTGCAGAGTTGGCAGAACAGACTTGTTCTTGCGTTTCAGAGTTCAGCTTTTGCATTTGAGTGCAGGATCACAGACTTAACCCCGATACTGTTTGATTTTGCACTGGATTAAGTCTTCAGTTATTAAAATTACTGTTAGGAAAAAAATCAGATATAATTGTTTCCCCCCCCTTTTTTTCCCTAGATTCATGACCGCAGTGTTCACTGGAGAAGTTTCTTAATAGATCTTACAACCAAAAAAGACCATAATTGGTCCAAAATAGAAACATTCTCAGAAGCCTGTATGGGTGACGACTCCACGCCGGAAATTTGGTCGGTTGACCAAGGTAAACTTTATAAACCAGAAAGCGTTGTTCTTAAAGAAGCAGAACATGTGCCATCTAGTGCTAGTAACGCAGAAGACGCCGATCGCTCCCTCGCATACTTATAACGTCAGCTATCACCAGGAAACTGCACAGTCTCTCCGAATTACCTCAAATTATCTCAAATATTGGTGGCGGCAGCCCCGTGACGCTCTGTGTCGCCTTTATGCGGGTGAGCTGTACACTAGTTCTAGGCGTTGCAGTCGGAGAAGGGGGGGGGGGTGTTCCTGCTTCAGAGTATTTGTGCCAGTTAGATTTTTGGATCTGTACAGAGTTTTATTTTTTACAGAGCGCTGGACGCGTCGGAGAGCCTCTCTTCGTGAGAGCTCGTACAGGTTTGTGTGCTGTCGCTGTACGTCACTGCTTTGTTTTGTAATAAAGGTGCGCTCGTCACGTCAGTGACCACCCGTCCCGTCACGGGTTCATTGGCGCGGATTGGACTGCCGAAAACTCGGTAATTCGGTGCGAATAGAACCCGGCGGCGCCCGGGGGGCGGGCGCGGCTGCCGCCCCGTTGCTTAGCGACGGCCGTCGCAGCGCCGGACGCCACTTCCTGCGCGTCACGGCCGCGCCTGCGCCTGCCCGCGGCCGTTGTCAGGGCGAGGGGCGGGGCTACGGCGGGGCAGCCCTTCCGGCCGCCGCCCGCAGGCTGTGCGGTGAGGCGCGGCCCGGCCCGCTCCGCTCCGGCTGCGGGGCTGCCCGGTGAGTGCGGGGGCAGGCGGGGCCCTCCCCCCCCCACCCCCCCTCCGCGGGCTGCCGT
The DNA here is from genome assembly GCF_964188355.1 of Buteo buteo. Classification (NCBI taxonomy): domain Eukaryota; kingdom Metazoa; phylum Chordata; class Aves; order Accipitriformes; family Accipitridae; genus Buteo; species Buteo buteo. The sequence continues at coordinate 9,853,404 of NC_134179.1, forward strand.
AGGCGGGGGGCGGTGGTGGGTCTGGCCCCAGCCCCCCCCCGCCCCGCCCCGGCCGTCTCCCTCCCTCAGCCGGTGGCCGTTACTCTTCCCCTCACAGCCGGCTGGCCGCTGTGGCCATCGGCGCGGCGGCCGTTGCGCCGGGAGCTGCTCCCAGCGTTCCCGTGTGATCCACGGCCCCTTCTGAAGGGGAGAGGGAGCCGGTGGGGGGGTCTGCCCTCAGCAGGGAGGTCAGTAGTCCCGTCGCTGTGTCCGAGGTGTGGGCGTCCTCTCCCTGTTACCCCTTCGCTCTTCTGGCCGGGGAGAGGTGGGGGGGGGGCTGTAGCCCGTCCCCAGGCCCATCTTCGGGCCGCTGTGGCGAGCAGGGGTGACCGAGGAAGAAGCCTGCTGAGGAGGAGAAGGAGGAGGGCGGCTGGCCTTGCCGTGTGAGCTATGGGGAGACGTGGCGATGCCCTATCCTCATAACGTGGAGGAGTCTCCTGGCCTGGTCTGGGATCAGTGCGTGTCTCTGAGTGCCCCTGCACTCTCACAGGGGCTGCCAGCTCCTCGGAGTGCTCCAGCCTGTCGTCTAAAAATCATGCTGGGCGTTTGCTGCGGTGTGCTGTCCTTCGCTTCGCAGGTTTAGCTTCTGCTTCAGCCCTGCGGACTGTGCCTGTTGTGGTGCCATTATTGTAGCTTCAATAGTTGGAGCGATCCTAAATGAGGCAGGTTGGTACCTAGCAGTAATGTCTCTTACTAGACCGCGTGGAATTGTTGGTGCAGAAGAACAGACAAGCTTGTGGGTCCACAAGCACTTCTGTTACATCTAGCTGGCTCTTTTTGTCTCTTTTCAGCTAGTTTTGCCTCTGGAAGGGGACACATGCATGGTGTATGATGAGTGACCTTATTCAAGAATTGCTTTTATTTGAATCTCAGTTCTACAGGCTAGTCCTAGTGAGCAGGCTCAGTTTGCAGATTTTCAGGCCTTGTCTTTTTTAAGATTAATATATCGTAGTTCTGTTGAAGACGTTCTGCCAGCCCAGTGCTCAGCAGCTCGGTGTACTTGTTGCAGGAGTGGCAATGAAAAGCCTTCACAGCGCAATGTATCTTACTGCATGTGTTGGATTACTTCTCCTCCTCTGAACAAATTCCAAACCAGCGGAAGGCTAGCGATGAGAGCAAGCGATCTGTTTTCACAGTGGCTTTTGATTCTGCAAATACTAGGGTGGGAAGAACAAGACGTTTTTGCTTTGCAGCCTTAAGAAAAAAGGAATTGGCACAATGTGTCTGTTAACGCACACGTCTGCGGTCAGCTCCTAAAACGAACAGCTTGCTGAGTATGGTTATGAGCTCGTTCACCCCAGCAGGAGAAGTCTGTGGTTTGGGTTCTTGTTTCCGGCTGGGGATCGCTGTTGTCTACATGTGACCGCAGCTTTTGCTGTGTGCTCAGATGGAAAATAGATGGGTAGTTGTGAAATAACATGATAAATAGTTTGAAAATAATTGTATTGGGGAAAAAAAATTAGGTTTTGATATCATTGATTATTTCAGATAAAGTGTTTAATGAGTCTTTGCTTAATTCACCCTCAAATACTTGGAGTGCCAGTGTGTCGTATAACTGGGAGGAAAAAAATAGCAGGGTGACTATGGAGAAAGGGAACCAGAGTTTAAACATCATCTTTTATGCTTATTTATAAGACTCAGCCTTTCAGTCAGGACTCAAATCATGTCATTCTCATTCATATAAAATTTCTGTCAAAACCAAAGTGTAGCATTGGGGGTTGCTTGTAAAAGTGGACAATGTTTTGAGATGCTTATGGAGTTCTGAGCTGGCACAGGCAATTCTTTGTCCCCTTCCTGGGTCTTTTGTTTTAGGTGTAGTAAGCGTAACTCAGTAACAGTGAGGTTTAGGTGTTCATTAGAATAATGTTAGTGGAACTGTTTAAATCTTAATAGTAAAAGTTTACTGAGCTGAAGATTCAAAGGTTAGGAAATAGGAAGGGTTTGGTTCTGAGGATAATCTTTTTCTGCAGGATCTAAGGCAGGGGTTCGGGTGCCCATGGTGGATTGTGTTCCCTGTTCTCCCACTTGCTTTTTGCGTGAGGTTGGGGAAACAATTCTACTTGTCTTGTCTGCCTTATTTATAAACTCCTTGGGGCACAGGCTTCCTGTGGCTTTTTACCTTATGTAGTATTAAGTCCATGAAGCATTCATTTTACACAGCTACTAATAATCTCCATGAGTCTGTGTATTTTGTAGCTCTTCATTTTACAGTTTTTTGAAAATGTTTTATCAAAACTGTTCTGATAGAAAATCGTATTGGGATGCGAGTCTAACTTTTGGGTTGTTGAAATGAGTATGGACTAAAATTTGAGTTTATAGCTCTATGGAAGGAGAAAGAGTCTTTCTGATCCTTACTGTTATATTAATATGAATTTTGTTCCATTTGTACACTATTTTTTTTATTTGTCTTTCTAAGCAAGATTTCTAGTGTCCCGTGTGTAAAAGACTGTAAGTCTACTGTACCTGAGTATGTACAGAGAAAAGAAACCTTAGTTAACTCTAAGGTAGTGGGAAGAAATTCTTCAGATTCGAAACACATGTGTACGTAGTTATTAGGAACACAGTGAAACTCAATAGATTGCAGGGCAGGATGTTGCTCTGAGTGCCTTCGAAGTTCATAGAAAAATTGTTTGTTCTGTGATGAAACTTTTTAAAAAAAAAAAAAAAACAAAAACCCTCAGTTCTTTTGAGAACTTGGAGCAGCTTAAAACATTACTTGGAAATGTGGCATAACCTAAACGGTTGTGGAGATGGTGAAGCCCAAGGCTACAAATGGGCATTCAAAATTTAGAGGCTGTAAGTGGATTTTGAGTGATGAATTTTTTTAAAAAAGAAAACACTTTGAGGAAGTTTTATGATTCCTTGGGTTTACAGTTTGAGAATATGATTATGCAGTCTCGTATGCTTTGGTCAGTTAAGCATTTGGAATTTTATCTGAGTCTTGTTTAAAAGTCTTATCTCAAAAGCCTGTTTAAGGAAGTGTTTATTTAGGATTGCAGTTAACTTTTACTTAATCTTACCTTTCTCTTATTGCCTGATTAGGAGGGAGAATAATTTCTTAATTCCACCTGCCTTAATGAGAGCATTTCTTCTGATCTTCCTGTGTTTGCTTTGTCCCTATTACGGCTTCTAATAGTCTCTAGTGTTTCAGGTGACATTACAGCTGAGATTTAAACTCAAATTAACTTCAGAGAAACCTCTGTGTATGACCGGCAGCATGGCTTTAGATATGACCACTTAGGGTGACACTTTTGGAAATCTGCACTTCTAGCCAGACTTTTCACAATGCTTCTTTGAAAGTCTGGTCTCTTGAGCTCAAGCAGCTTAAGTGCTTAAATCTGAAGTGAAGCACTCTCCAAAGTCTGGATGTGACTTTTGGCCGCTGAAATCTTTTGAGTTTTGTTAGCTTCCATGCAAATAGCTAACGTGCAATGTTGTTAACAGCTTTTTGCAGAGAGAAGAAAGATGGAAAGTAATGCAGTTTTACTGGAATCCAAGTCCTCTCCTATCAACCTTCTGAATGAAATGCATCAGCTGCGTCTCCTGGGCCACCTCTGTGATGTGACTGTCAGCGTGGAGTACCAAGGTGTCAGGGCAGAGTTTGTGGCTCACAAGGCTGTATTGGCAGCAACAAGCAAATTTTTCAAGGAGGTGTTCCTTAATGAGAAGGGCATGGATGGCCCAAGGACCAACGTGTTCTTGAATGAGGTCCAGGTTGCTGATTTTGCTTCATTTCTTGAGTTTGTCTATACTGCTAAGGTAGAAGTGGAAGAAGACAGAGTGCAGCGTATGCTAGAAATAGCCGAAAAGCTGAAGTGCTTGGACCTCTCGGAAACTTGCTTTCAGTTAAAGAAGCAGATGCTTGAATCGGTGCTGTTGGAGTTGCAAAACTTCTCAGAATCACAGAATTCTGAGGAAGAGAGCACTACCCAGCCAAGCATTTTGCTCGAGTCCAAAGCAGCTGCTGTGGCAGAAGCTGACCAGGCAGACTGTCTTCTGGATCCTCCAGATTCCCCAGTAGACAGGTCCAGCAATGGAATGTCTTCTGAGATGCCGGCTACCAAGTCAAAAGAGAAGATGGACAAAAAGAAGGAAATGATGAAGCCTCCTTATGCCAAAATCAGAAGGGCAAGTGGGAGACTGGCTGGGAGGAAAGTATTTGTGGAAATCCCGAAGAAGAAGTACACAAGGCGGCTGAGAGAGCAGCAGAAGAATGCAGAGGTTGCTGTTGAAGAAGACAAACATCCTGAAGACCAGGATATGTGTGATATGGAGAGGGAGGAGGAGCAAGCAGAGAAGAACATCAAACCTGAGAGCGAAGAATGTGATGGCAACTTTGAATTGGAAGAAAACCTGAAAAAATCCGAAGAGGATAAAAAGAAACGAGGCAGTAACTTCAAGTGTAGCACATGCGAGAAGGAATTTCTGTATGAGAAAAGTTTTCTCAAGCACATAAAGCACAGCCACGGCATTGCAGCTGAAATTGTTTATCGGTGTGAAACCTGCAGTCAGACCTTTGCCAACCGGTGCAACCTAAAAAGCCATCAGCGCCACGTCCACAGCAGCGAGCGCCACTTCCCTTGTGAGCTCTGCGGTAAGAAGTTCAAGAGGAAGAAGGACGTCAAGAGGCACATTCTCCAGGTTCATGAGGGTGGTGGGGAGCGTCATCAGTGCCAACAGTGTGGAAAGGGGTTGAGCTCCAAAACTGCCTTGAGGCTCCATGAAAGGACGCATACAGGCGACAAGCCTTATGGGTGCACAGAGTGTGAGGCTAAATTTTCTCAGCCTTCTGCACTTAAAACACACATGAGGTATGAACAGACTTAACTGGCCTTGTTAGATTCTGGGGGGAGAAGCAGAATCCCCTGGAACACACCTTGAGCCTTCCCGTGAAGTGGGGATGTAAAACGTGACTGACTGGAAAGTGTCTGTATTGCCTTTTTTCATTCCCCCTGCTTTTCAGGTTAAGGGAGTTGCGGTAATATAAGCCAAAGTAGAGGCGCATGGGCTGAGGCCTGCTGCTGCTGAAGCACACAGTTAACTCTTCTCAAGGGAGGAGAGTCAATGGGACATTTCACATGAGAATAGCAACCCCCATGCCAAATTATTTATAGGATTGGGGCTACAATTATGTCAGCTAATTTGATGCTTCTTTAGAGTCAATAGAATAATGTTATGCAATAAGTATGAAAATACTCTGAAGAGATTTGGCTATATATTAAATTGAAGAACACCAGATTTGGGTGCTAAGCATAGAAAAAACTGATACGTGACTAGAAAGGGGCTAACATGTCACCATCTGGAGGTGAGTAAAGCACTGAAGACACCCATGCAGAGCTGATGAAATCAGTTGTAGTGCTTATATTGCAGTGAGACGCAAAGGTGGAGGTGCAAACGCATGAAAGTTCATCGAGAGACATTTTTATCAAGGCAAAAATTCTAGCTATTAAGAGCTTTAGGCTGCTTTTATCAGCCTACCAAAGCGGTCATCTGCAACCAAAATTCACGTTATAGCTAGGGCGTAAAGCGTGGAGAGGGAGGTACAGAAAAAGATTCCAAAGTACTACTACTTGGATCCAAAAAGAGAATGCAGTGGTGTTAGCGTATTCCTAGGTGGCATTCCTAGGCAAGGTAGAAGGGTTCATTAACCACTGCTTTGTTTCACTTTGTCTTTTGAAGTCAGTGGGTTTACTCCCAGTGGTAGAAAGCACATCCAGAAGCATAACTTTTGCTAGAGTGCTGCTATGATGTTATTGCTGATGCAGTGCTGTACGGCATCTCTCTTTCATCATGTGTCCTTTCCTAACCGCAACTTTGTGCTGCTTAAAAATTACTTTTTAGTGTAAGTGGAGTTTCTCCTCCGTTGTGTACCACTATGACTATTCAGTAAGCTTGTTGAATGCTGGAAACTCAGCGCTGTCCTAACTTGTGTATCGTGACAGCCTGTGGTGAGAATTTCTCATCTTTTTTTCTATATATTTTTACATTTGTGGTGTTCCTGTTGATGTATATTACCATGAAAACTGGCCTCTGTTGACTGTGTTCCTGCAGGACTACTCAAAAGAGTCCTGAAGCGTGTGTGGGCTCAAAAATTTAAGCTAGAGTAAACTGGCACAGGCAGCAGTTTTGTAAACTGCCCTTCCTGTACACACAGCCTTCCTTGGGAGACAATACCACAAGCTTGGGGTGACAGCAAGAAAACTGACTGTATAAAAGTGGCATCTTTTTATTCTGCTCCTTGGGTGCCACTTGTTCCAGAGTAACCAGTCATTCTATACTTGATGGCCCTGCAGGAGCAGCGTGCCAGGGAACACCTCTCGCATTCTGTGTGGAATATTTTAATGATGGTGTCAGCAATATAAAGGTACCTGCTTTATTTGAGATCCCAAGATGGTTACATTTTTCTTTCAGTCTGTCTATCTGGATACAAGTTTTCTAAACTTTACTCAATTTTTACCTTCAAGATTTGTTTTTACCGTAAAGAAGTTTCTGGGTCTGAGCCTTGATCATGCAGTACGTGCATGATCGAGCAATAAAAGCAGTATTTGCAGAAACCACAATGCAGAATTTGGCCCAGCTGAAAGTATTTTTAAAAGACACAAAACTTGCGCAGTCATACAGTCACTCATCAGAGAGCAGCCACAAAGTAAAGACAACTTGCATTGTGCTGCAAAGGAAAGAGATATACCTCGGTGCTTTAATGTTGCTTTCTCATTTCAGAATCCATACTGGTGAAAAACCTTTTGTCTGTGATGAATGTGGTGCCAGGTTCACTCAGAATCACATGCTTATATATCACAAACGATGTCACACAGGTAAGGGTTTCTTTTACAGTGTACTACGTATAGGAGGAGGCCTGCTGTGAAACCAGGAGATCTTATTTTCATTCAGAAAATGCTTTTTTGTTGTTGTTTGTTATATAAAATCAGATGTTCTCATACCTAGACACAATTTCACTGAGAAAGGTTCCTATAGGTGGATAGGCAGACAGTGGAGAGAGTAAAAGGAGCTGATTAAAAAGAAGAGGAGTTCCCATCTGGCTGGGATCCAATGTCTGAAGTGTGGGCTCAGGCTGCTTTGGATAGTCTTCGATATCCAAAGATCTGTCATCAATAAAAGGTCTAGTTGAATTCTTAAGGGAAAAATTATTTCTCTAGAAGTCTGGAACAGTTAGCCCAAGGAATAGAAAACAGCTGTCTTGGCTTATTCTGATCTTTTTAAAAGCACATGTCCTTCTCCCGGCTATCCTACGTGGTGTAAATTGGTGTTTTGAATTGACCCTTCATACCACCCACGAGTTGTGTGTGGTACTTTTGCATCTCTTAATTGACCTGTCTTAAAACTGTCTGCCTTCTGCCAGTAACTTGTAACTAAATGTGAATAGCAGAAAACATTAAATTACAATGAAATACAATTCCAAGAACACCTTTTCGAGACATGTATAACTAAAATTGGCTGCTTACAGGCAGAGGCTGTTCATCAGAGGCATGCAGGGTTGTGTTTATGATCAGAGTAAGCCAGAATACTCCAAAGATGGTGAGAAGACTGCTAGCTTCAGATCTCCCTGGGCTTTTCATATATTACTATTGGTGTACTGTTGGATAGGTGTGGTTGCCCTTGCACTTGCAGGGTTTTGTGCAGATTTCCGACGGGAAAGCTCTGTGCCTTACGCAGAGATTGCTGCTGTCACTGTGGCCCCTTCAGATCCTTTTGTGAGGCTGGTGTGTGGTTCATTTGCATGTAGTAGCGTTCAGTTTTTGCGTGTGATATTAATTCTCCTGTTCACCCTTGCTGTAGGGGAAAGGCCTTTTATGTGCGAAACATGCGGGAAGAGCTTTGCCTCTAAGGAGTACTTGAAACACCATAACAGAATCCATACTGGATCCAAACCATTCAAATGTGAAGTTTGCTTCAGAACGTTTGCACAGAGGAACTCGCTTTACCAGCATATAAAAGTTCACACAGGTAGGAGGTGCTCTTTTTTGTTTGAAACAAACCATCACAATTTAAAGACGTAGACCTCACAGTTGCTTAATTCAGACAAGGGATTTCCCATTACTTTTAATTCCTACCCTGCATGCACGTTTTCATGCTTGATGCAGTATGTTCTTTCATCCACTTCCCTTCTCCCAGTACTCCCTGTGCTTCTTACCGAGTTACAGCAATTCTCTGAAATACTTCCAAGAGCTGTGCAGATAGTGTTAATAATGCTGCCAGGATTATTAGTGACCGAAGAACTATGTCCATTTCAGCTCTGAGCAAAGCACTACAGAGTGCTGATCTCATTCTTGTCCGCTTGCCCACCTTTCATGTTTGCATTCTCTCCTGCTTGGATTTTCTCTTCAGTGTATGTTTTTAAGTTTTCTTATCCGCTCTCTCAAAGTCCACATTACTCAGCAATACAGCAGGTTGCAAATACTCATGTTACTTTCATCATGTAGTAAATACCACGTTTTCTCATCCAGCGCCACCCTGTAGGAAGCATCCTTGCCAATATTCTCTGTTAACAAAATTCTTGTTTGGCTGCCGTGCCTTGCTCTTTCTTTACTTCCTGCATCTCTGTGTCTAGTGTGGCATCACTGTAGGGGGAGCAGGGGACATTGGCATGGCAGTGCTGACACTAATGGTTTTTTCCTGTTCTAGAATGTCATCTCTTTTTCTGTGACACCACTTCCATCTGTTAGAAAGTTTTTTGGCATCCCTTTTTCTACCTTAGCCAGGAAAGAAGTAAACATGTGGTTGTTTCAAAAAGTGCTTAATACAGTGACTGCGGCAGAACAGTTTATGATGTATTTGGAGAGAACCTAGTGGTTATGAGCAGCTCTGGTACTCATGCTCACAGAACGTACCTTGTAAATAGGAAAACTTGTATTCTGGGCAGGACTTCAGTCGCTAATGGAAAATACATATAAGAATGTGGAGGCTTCAGTGGTTGCACAGATTTATGCAGGCTATGGATCTAGGCCTTACTCTGTCAAGTATCTGGTTACTTCAGATGTGTCAAAATTTACCCAGCTGAGAATTCTGAAAACATCTTGGTTTTTTTCTGAAGGTGCTTGTGTGTGCCTTATCACTTCATGAAGTACAGGGGTTACTTGAGATTCCCCAGTGAGCAGCACTCGTAATACCCCCATGTTGTGGTTTAACCCCAGCCAGCAACTAAGCATCACGCAGCTGCTCACTCACTAACCCCCCCACCCAGTGGGATGGGGGAGAGAATCAGGGAAAAAAAAAAAAGTAAAACTCATGGGTTGAGATCAGAACAGTTTTAATAGAACAGAAAAGAAGAAACTAATAATGATGATAATAACAATAATAAAATGACAATAATAGTAATAAAAGGATTGGAATATACAAGTGATGTACAATGCGATTGCTCACCACTTGCCAACCAATGCCCAGTTAGTTCCTGAGTGGTGATCCCCACCCCCCACCCCACCCCACCCCCAAGTTTATATACTAGACATAACATCACATGGTATGGAATACCCCTTTGGCCAGTTTAGGTCGGCTGCCCTGGCTGTGTCCTGTGCCAACTTCTTGTGCCCCTCCAGCCTTCTTGCTGGCTGGGCATGAGAAGCTGAAAAATCCTTGACTTGGTCTAAACACTGCTGAGCAACAACTGAAAACATCAGTGTGTTATCAACATTCTTCTCACACTGAACCCAAACATAGCGCTATACCAGCTACTAGGAAGACAACTCTATCCCAGCTGAAACCAGGACAGCCTGACATCACCCCTTTGATGCTGTGCTCTGCTTTCAGGTGAACGACCCTATTGCTGTGACCAGTGTGGTAAGCAGTTCACACAGCTGAACGCACTGCAGCGTCACCATCGAATACACACTGGGGAGAAGCCATTCATGTGCAATGCCTGTGGGCGAACTTTCACTGACAAGTCCACCCTCCGACGGCACACTTCGGTAAGAACCTGTCATCCCACTGCCTTGTAGCCCTAGAGCCTTCCTCCGTGGCCACATACTGACCTGTCAACTTTGTCAGGCCTGGAGGGGACTTGTGTCCAGTTTTTGTTGTGTTTAGCACATTGTCCTCTCTCCAATGTGGCATTACAATACTCAAATGGTTTGTGTTGAGTCCCGAGTCTGCACTGAAGCCATTCTTAATCCATTGTGGCATAGCCCATATAGGTCATGCCTGAGGACTCTTCAGTCACGCATTGGTTGTGTGACCTCTGAGCATGTTCCCCATGCAACTGGCAAGTGACAGAATTCACTTTCTGCATCCGGCTCTCTGCTGGACCTGTTAGATGCTTTATGAAAACAGGAAGCTCACCAGGGACACACAGATTAATGCCTGGATGTATACTGCCCTAGCTTTGGGATAGTTAGGTGGGATGAAAAGAGAGATCGTTAGTACCAGCATCAAGTATGAGCTGGATCCAAGCTTTTGCCTCTCAGACAGTCATCATCTGTTCAACCTTCTGGTTTTTGCTCCCCCTTTTTTGTTTCCCCAGATACATGATAAAAACACACCCTGGAAGTCCTTCCTTGTCATTGTTGAAGGAGCATCTAAGAATGATGAAGGTCACAAAACAGAGCTTCCCGACGAAGAATATGATGTGTCACCTAAACTACCAGAGAAGCTGCTGTCTTTCTCTGAAAACAGCCACTATCAAAACTTGACTGCTGTCCCAGGGAGTGTGACTGCACTGCATGACAACGGTTCTGCCACAGGAACAGACTGTAAGTCAGATGGGACTCCGGGACCCCAGGAAGCCCTTATAGCTACCACTTTAAGTGAGCTGACAGTGCTGCATACACAGACTGACTCTATTCAGCCACAGCTTCATGCTCTGGTGAATATGGAATAATTTGGTATTTACAAATCCAATTTAAGCTGCACCCTTTGTATAGTCCTTTGACTTTGCCAATAACCTACTGAGGGAACTAGGGGAAGCTATGACAAGGAAGCAGGGCTAGATGTGAAACACATGCACTGGGTTTCCAGAATTTCCTCCAAAAAGTCATGACCCACCTCCAGCGCATACTGCTCCATCTCCTGAAGGTAGCGCAGAGTAACACCACATCAGGGTGGTGGTAGAGGAGGCAGAGGTCCCAGGAAGTTTATTCCCTACGAATAAAAGGGTGTAGTTCAGCTTGTTTGCTCTAGCTGGCCTGCAGTGAAAGTAAGTACCTACATTCAGATAGGTTATAAAGAAAGTGCGAGTTTGATTTCCAGTTGATTTGATGACACATGTACAATCAAGAGAAATGATTTAGTGTTTCTCAGCCTAGTAGCTTAGTGAAATTAATTGCATTTTTCCTAGTGGAAATTCATACATAAATAAGTTTCACTAAATTGCTTTTCAGGAAATGTTGGTTTATCTCTGCTTTTGCCAAAGATCCAAGCAGTGAGCCAGCTCACTCCTTGGGAATATGAGTAGGAGCAAGCTTTGGAAAGATCTGGTTTCATTCCAGGAGTTTGGATTCTCTAGTAGCAAAATGGGCAAGTGGGAGCCAAGTGCTGCATCTGTACAGGTGTGGTGGCATTATTTTTGCATTTCAGTGAAACCTGGTGCAGTTTGACACTTGCATTCAGTCAGTCTTCATCTTCTAACCACTCCAGCTTACATAGAACTTGGCACTTAAGAGACCAAAACATCTCTTGTAAAAGCGTCTATGAAAAGTAGTATTATTTCAGCTATGCTGGAAAAGCTAGTGTAAAGAGACAGCTTACTGGCATTTTCCTGTTAACTTGCATCTAAGCCATTTTCTGCTGGTTCAGATAGATAGGTCAGCAATGCTCTTTTCTCCAATGTCACTTAAACACTGCTGTTGCTCAGAACAGCAGACCTACTTTTAAATTAAGGAATACTCCAGTGGGAAAAGTTAACGACTGTTCTGCTGTCGAGTTGCTACAGCTAATTCCACCAGTGCAAGAGTCTCCAGAGGTAAATTCAGTTACAAACAGGAGGCAGTCAGGGTTCTTATGACTAATGGCATAAAAAGATGCAAATAAGTGAAGAATGTACTGGACTATTCAAGGGGTTTAGGCCTTTATTATTTCCCAGATTGTGAATACTTTGTAAGACTGATGTTGGAATCTGAATGGCAGTTTTAGGCTACTGTCTGTTTAACTGTCCCTCCCCAGTGAGGTGTTCAGAGGCAGGCCTTAGGAACATAAGTGATGAATAAACTTAAAAGTTCAAAGGCTCACTAGCATCTGCTGCTAAATTTTAGTAAATAACCCTGACAATGTGCCTTTTTTTTGCTTGTTTTAAATAAGGAAATGTGACAAAGTGAGCACAGGGACTAAGGGTCCCAATATGACTTCTGTCCAGCCGACGCTCCAAAACCGCAATTTCACACAGCCTCCTCCAATGCTGGCTGGGTTTGGATCCCAGTGCCACCAATCATTATGAGAATCATGCTTCTGTTTGGGCATTTCTTACCAAGACAGACAGATCTTCCCATAATATCTCCCCCCTTTCCCCAGGGAGTACACCTCCTTGTTCTCCTCAGTTGCGCCCAGTAGCTGGGAAAGCTGTTGCACGGGGAAACCTGAGAGTTTCTGTCCAGGGTAAGCATTTTCTGCGTTTCCTTTGCCAAGACCAAAGCTGGGCTGGAACGAGGAAGTTCCTTTGGTTGCCTTCAGCTTAACCTCACTGGAGTACCCGGGAGGATTTGGGGTATTTATTTTCCCTGTGGAGGGAAGGAACCTTTGAAATAGTTGGCACTGGCAAAGAAACATCTGACTGGGATGACTCTTGGTTTTGGGAGCAGCAGCGAATGAATCAATCAACAGCAGCTTGCTGGTATGGTTAATGCTTCAAACTCAGGACCGGGATTCCCAGTGCCACCATGTGAAAATCTAGAGCTTTTCAAATTCATTTTTCTGTTTCTCCTTATTTTACTATTAATGTAGTATTTCCACAGAAACTTTCTCAGCTGAAACTGTGAGAAAAACTTTCTGAAAGATTGCATTAATGTAAAGGTAAGCACAATCAAGCCTTGTTAGGGCCCGTTCTAAGGCTTAGGGGTTGGCAAAGCAATAAAGATACCCAAACTGTGGCACAGAGCTATTTTTGAACCTTAAAGGGATGTCTGTTGTGTTACCATGGAATCACAACTTAATCTATAGAAAGGGAATTTTTTTTTAAAGAGAACACTTCCAAGAGCTTATATTTGAAATATTTATTCAATCAAGCACGATGTTCCTGTTGAAGCTCAGTCATTCCCAACAATCAGTGTAAAGAGTTTGTAGATATATTTAAAAATCTGAGCATTAGTACCTGTAGCCAGGGAAACTTTTGTACTCCATGAATGTACGGAAGTGAGTTACTCGTATGAACTGTTCTTATTAAAATATCGAAATCTGAAGACTGACCCTTCCCATGCCTTGATGATCGTATCGAGTGTTTCTATCCCCTCCACGTACCGTGCAGATCCCCAGCACTGGGAATGGACGACTGGGACTGGGTAAGTCCTAACTCGGCTCTACTGCAGGCCTGAAGCTGCTGGGTGCTACTCTTCTTCCTCAGGCCTGTCGCTAGAGTGGCAATACAGCACTGCGGAAGCCTGGGCTAGGTTTCTTGGAGCTTACCTTTAGCTAGGCGTTAAGAAACATACCTGAAAAAACAGGAAATGTGACGCTTTGGGACATTCCACTTTCCTACAGATGACATGTTGTACCACAGGTGATTAAGTGGTGTGACAGTCACTGTAAAATGAGCAGCCAGTGCTTTCCTATACAAGTATTCACCCTTAGCATGTACCTTAACTGGTCACCTTGACATAGGAAGCACTATGCGTACTGGCTTTCACCATCACACCCTACAGCTTTTCGTCAGGCTCTAGCTTTAGCCTGCCTTTTGCATTTTCCGGGAAAGAACATTTATCACTACTTACATTCATGGTATTCACTTTATTAATGTACAGATTCACACAAAACATTATATTCTTGCTAAGGCCATTTCATTAATAAGTTTTCATAGTACAGAATTGTGTACTGGAGGGAAAATACAGCAGAGTGGCAGATCATCATTTTAAAACTGTCACAATTTACCACTGATACACCGGAGGACATGCTGTGTAGCCTACTTATACAGAAATAACATTTGTATTTTAATGAGATTACTCCAGAGCACAGCAATGGACCACACAACCCCACAGGTATGGTCTTCTGGTCCACCAGCTCCATACACATCTTATCACAACTGTGCCTAATACTGACAACTGGAAAAGTGAACAAAAAAAGGCATAAAACACTCGCCTCGGTTCTGTGTGACACTAGGAAATGTAAACTGCCCAGCCTGCGCTTCCCCTCACCAAGGCTCCCAAGGTGTTGGGATACAAGTCAAGACAAACCCATCAATACGATGGGTCTTTGCTCACTAAGAAAACAGGTAAAATAAACAAAAAGGGTTCCAACCCCATCCTTTTACCACAGGTGAGTTCAGCAGCAGTTACATCTTTAGGCCCTCTTGTCCAAGACGAGATCAAATCTGCAGCAAGATTACCTATGTACCACGCCAGCTGCATCCTAAGCCCAGTATTTTCTCTGCACTGTGGAGGTGGCACAAGCGTGCAAAGGACTCCGCTACAGGAACAGGACACCCTTAGAAAACGTCAGTCATTCCTCCTTTCTGATGAGCTGAGGTGTGCGCCTGTCTCTGAGCATCTCGGGAGGACCCAGACCCCAACCCCAGGCTAAATGGAACTGAAAGTATTTCTTTGCCAAGTTTGTGGGAAGGACAGACAGGACGCATGGTGGTCTAAGTTAAAGTGATGGTTTTGTTGCGGACAGAGGTCGATCACGAGCAGTAGCCTTAAAAACACATCTGAGAAGCGAAGAAAGTAAAGTTGCTTAGAAGAAGGAGCATCGTCCAGGCTTTTTCAATGCACTCACCTTGCCAGTTTTGCACAGCTCATGGGTCTTTCCTGTCAAGTTAGGATGCACAGAATAGTCTATGGAAAATAAGTGACCAGTGAGATCAGTCAGGAACACAAAAAAATAATTTGGCGTGTACCAGGAGCGTTTTCTTTTCCATAAGCCAGTGGTAAAGTACCACTTCAATAGAACTAAACCCTTTAGACCAATAAGCCAGACTGTGTTCTACTCAAATATCTAGATTAAAAACAAACTGAAGTGCAAAAGCCAGTATTTTGGTTGCCAGAGAGTATTGCTTCATCACAAGAAACAACGGGCAGAGTCCACGCTAGGCACTACTGTGATACTCCTGCTCTGGCCATGGAGGAGGGCCCACTTAAACAGCAGTTGTGCCAAATAAAGCAGTTAATTAATTACTTTTTCATTCTTTATATGTCAGTAGCACAGCTGAAAAATCTCTTCATTGCAGAGAAATACTGAGTGACAACTCCCCTTCTCCCAACAAATTGCATAGGCTCCCAAGCCCCTCTTAATATATACACGAAATAATAGGTAGCTTAATCATTGCTCGTTAAACAAAGCATTGCACAGAAGAGCCTTGCTTGCAGACATTTTAAAACACCTTTCTAAAATTACTGCAGGAATTTTTAAACGCATCTACACCTTTTCAAAGCAAGCTCGATTCATCTGTCACCCAGATGACTTAAACTTTCTGTATAACAGCAAGTCTCAGTCAACACCTTTGCACGTCACGAGAACGAGGGCAGTGTCGCCAACAGCAGAGAGGTCAGAAACTAATGGGTATTGCCTGGCATGCACACAAAAGACCTGTAGTAGAGATTGCAGCAGGAGTTTGTGTAAATGAAAAGTTAGAAAAATAGATTATTACTCGGATCAAGTCATCTCGGGGTAGGAGGGATGGGATGCACCACAAAATAAAGGAAGTGGAAAAATAGATCCAAGAAAATATAGAAGAACCTTACATTTTATATTTAGATCTGAAATACAAAATACACCGTTAACTAGGTCTACTTGCAACAACTGTCTGGAGGGCTAACACCAATCTCAGCAGTCCTGTCCCCTAGCGTGTAATGCTTTCAGCACAAGGTCATTATCTATTCTGTATTTATAGGTGCACACATGTATCTGTATAGGATGTATACACACACATGCATACTGTATGTAAGAGTCACAAAGCCTTTCACTAGCACCATTAAAAAAGCTCAATCATTTAAAAAAAAAAAACAAGATCCAAGTCTATCTGACAGAAGTCCATTTAGAAACAGAAAACGGTAACGATACAGCAACAGCTCAGAAGCAATTATTTGTACTGTACTGGCACAGACAAAATATTTACATGCTGTAATCGATGGTATTGAGCCTTAAGACAGAACAGCAGGAAAAACCAGTAGTTGCAAGTGCAGACTTTGGGTTCATCAGCTAACAAAACCAAGAAAGGATTTCTGCCAGAAGTACTTCTTTTGCCTCAGAGAGATCTGCCAGTGATACCCAGAGCATCGCTTCTCATCTACCCATGTTGTCACGACAAAGAGCAGGATACTAACGAAACACACAAGTCATTGGATTTGTAAGCAACAAAATAAAGCTAGATATTTTATCATGTATCCCATAGTGATCCTTGGCTGTAACACAAGAACAGATTACTTAGGCTGCATGCCACAAATACCACGCACAATTCACTTCAGGTCCCCGTCCCCTTCTCCTTGGATTGACTTTTTGATGCGAAGCAACATGGTTGTAAGCCACTGATCCAACCGCGATATTGAATCGAATTCTTTAACCTATTAGAAAAAAATAGTTTAAATTAAGATATTGGAAAGCAAACAAGACTGCTGCAAAAGAAGCATTCTGTAGCTCTTGAAGTATGGTCTTTTAAAACTTCTACTCTTCCCAGAGGAAAAAATAAAATTAAATAAAAAAAAAAGATATCTATCCATCTATCCAAAAACAGACAGAGCACTTTAAGCCACTGTCAAACACAGAAAGGAACTGGAGCAAAACTGGGCAGGATCTTTACTTAACTCTCAACGATAAACTAGTAATTTTAAAGTATTAAGTTTGGGATGTGCTAGAGCCCAGGCTGGAAGCAGCTCTGCTAGTGTCCATCTCTCCTGCAGGTTGTTTTGTGGCAGGATGTTTAAGCAGTGATGTGCCTGGTGTTCTGCTCCGCTGGACTGGGTCACAGAGCTCAGGCAACAAGTTATCCAACATTTAAGTGCACACATACTGGGGAAAAAAAAAAAAAAAAAAAAAAAGGAACAATCCACCATCCACAACCACAAGCATACCTTAGCAAATTCATGACTACTTACTGCCTCAGTGTACGCCTCACAGTTCTGCTCCTCGTGGGCTTCCAGCAGTTTCTAGGAGAATACCATTAAAAATTAGAAAATGCTCTGTTGCCGCATGTTCCTGCAGGGCCAGTGTGGTGGCATCTTGTCCCCAGGAAAGAGGGGACCTCTCCATCCACACTGCAGCAGCACCTTCGCAACCGGTTCAAACCACCTGCCATGAACACAGAAATAGTTTGGGGCTTTTTTTTTAAGTTAGCTAGAATAATCATCCTGCTGCTGCAGCTACTTCCCCAAGTCTGGTATAAACCCAATGGAAAGTGAGTGATGTCCTCTAAAACGTTCTAATAGAAGACCAAATCTATTGCAAGGTGAAAAAGCACAAAGTAAAGAGCAGTATGCATTTTCAAGCATGACTATTATTTTCATACTCACTTTCAATAGCTTGCACTCCCGTGAATCTGTGAACGCTGGGAACATTTCTTCATATTTTTCAAGTGCAAGCTGAAGGAGAGAAGACAACCCTTACGCTTGTTTCACACAAAACTGCTTGCTTTTTATTTCAGTTTTTGCCTTCCAGTCCTAAAACTGCACAGAGAGCTTAGGAAAATATTCATAGTAAATCCAAGAGCAACTATTCACAGTAAATCCAATTCGACACTACAGCACTTCAAGCTTCAGTCTGTGCAACAGCCATGCAAATTCCCATGCATGCAAGAACATGTCTCAGCCGGCAAAGGTGAATTAAGAGGGATGCAGAAAGTTTGGGATAACCACTCTGAGCCCACTGACCTTCGCATTCAGCTCATCCACGATGAAGTGGCACAGAGCAGCTTTGAAGAAATACTCTTTCGCACTATACTTGAGCAAAGGATTATCCATCGTGTTTGTTCCAACCTAGGCGCAAAAAAGATATTATTAGAGTTGGGAAAGAAAACTGCATCATTAAGAACTGAACTAAAAACAAAACAGCTGATTAAAATTACACGCAGCACCACACAGCTGTCTGCAAATAAAGACCGTGGAAAAAAATGCCAGCGCCCATACAAAAAGCTATTGGGAAGCCAGACAGGTTTTAACTAATGGCAAGCGAAGTCAGAGACTCGCAGGCAGCTGTGAGAGCACACCCCAGGGAGCCGCTGCACCAGTTCAGGGGTACCACACTGGTATCTCAGTATGTCCTGTCTGATGGAGAAGGGGGAAAGCAAGTCGACTCTGTGAAAACCTGCTCCAATATTAACCCTCCAGAAGCACAAAAGCAGCACTGCAAGTATTCCCAGGTAAATACCTGACACAAAGGCAGAGCAATCAAGTTTACAAATTTTGGGGGAAATTTTCTGCCAAATGGATTTGTAAACACCATCAAAAGTGTAACTGTAGATTTGCTTCCCCCAGCCTTTCTCCAGAAACAATAGGATTTGCAGGAAAAAATGCCTTCAGTAAGCTAAAGTAACTCTTAAAAGCCAAGGAGCAAACTATGTCTCTGTCCTGGTTTCAGCTGGGATAGAGTTAATTGTCTTCCTAGTAGCTGGTACAGTGCTGTGTTTGGGTTCAGCGTGAGAAGAATGTTGATAACACTGATGTTTTCAGTTGTTGCTCAGTAGTGTTTAGACCAAATCAAGGATTTTTCAGCTTCTCGTGCCCAGCCAGAAAGATGGAGGGGCACAAGAAGTTGGCACAGGACACAGCCAGGGCACCTGACCCAAAGTGGCCAGCGGGGTATTCCATACCAGGTGATATCCCATCTAGTATAGGAACTGGGGGGAGTTGGGGCGGGGGATCACCACTCGGGAACTAACTGGGTGTTGATTGGCAGGTGAAGAGCAATTGCACCGTGCATCATTTGTATATTCCAATCCTTTTTTCATTACTGCTGTCACTTTATTAGTGTTATCGTTATCATTATTAGTTTCTTCTTTTCTGTTCTATTAAAACTGTTCTTATCTCAACCCACAAGTTTTACTTCTTTTCCCGCTTTTCTCCCCCATCCCCCTGGGGGGGGGAGGGGGGAGCAAGTGAGTGGCTGCGTGGTGCATAGTTGTTGGCTGGGGTTAAACCACGACAGTCTCATAAAGGCATAATCGGCCCCAAAATAAGAAAGATAGGAGCTTCTAGGCCACGGCAGTTTTGTGAGACTGACACGCTGACCTGCTTTTCATTTTCAAGAAATTTTTGGCTCACGATTTTCTCTAATTCACATCTCTCATCCAATCTGCAGCACCATTTAAACAAGAAAACCTTTCACCCCTGACCAGACCTGAAACATCCCATGTGTAGGACAGTCCTTAAGAATTTAGCCATGGGTAAACACAGCTGGAAAACTCAGTCTTACAGAGGAAAACTCATCACATCCCCACCACCAAGATTGCCGTAACTGTCCCAATGGCAGTGCAAGGGACAGGAGCTCAGCCGCAGCCACCGAGGGACGCGATGGCCAGCACAGGGCCAGCACCACACAGGCGCTGGCAGCCAGGCTGCCCCAGCCCCGTTGGACAAGCGCACGCCCTCACCTGCTCATAGATTTCTATGGCTTTCTGGTACTGCTCCAGCTGCGCGGCGTAGGCAGCCACCTTCAGCAGACACTTGTTGGCTGAGCTACAATCAATTATAGCATTAAAGTAAGTAATTCTGTCCTGGGAGGGGGCAGAAATCCATACCCTGGTACCTCCAAGCACTACCTGTAGTACTTAGTGTACTAAAAGCTGCAAATTAGGGGAATTTTCTTTTTAACAGCCAAAATTAAAACACACAGAAAGGCACAAAGACCTTCAGCTCAACACGGACCTGGTGTCAAGACACTGTTCAAACGCTCCATGCTTTCTCTGCACCCAAACCGGGCACCCCAAACCAGACATGCCTGCCTGCAGGATGAGAACCTTAAACAGAAATCTAAGCAGGACTTGGGCATCCCACCGAAGGACATTTTAGAAGAGGCTGGCAGGCAAGGTGTGCAAGCGTGTGGGCCATCTAGGACAAATCCCCATCTCCAGCCCTTCCCTGTTGTGACTCCTTATAAAGATCACTTGCCTGTTAGACTCCTCTCCTTTGTAATAGTCCGCAGCCTGCTCGTAGTGTGCAATCGCCTGGGGACAGAAACATCACGCTTGAACGTCACTTGTGAAGTACAATTTTTGGTCAGACCAGTGTACAGAGACCACATTCACAAAAGCTTTTCCATTCTGCACATAAACAGAGCAGCGTCATGACACGCTGTGGGGCTTCTGGTGGAGCAAAATGCTGCCATGCATCCCCTGCACACTCAAAACACGAGGCTGCCCTTGGAAATTTGACCGTGAACTTGTTAAGTGTCCCGAACTCCAGTGCAGATTTGATACGGGTGACACTACTCTTGAGGTAATGACTACAAACACTTACAATCACAGTGCGCAAAGGCTTCTGCCAGGTTTGCCACAATAGAATAAACCACTTAACAGAACAGCCCTGACATAGCAGGGCTTGATTTAAGTGGGGCTGCACGTGGAGAGGCAACACTGAAGTCATTAACAGAGATAGATGGGATCCAACAAAGCAGAGCTGAGGAAGCCAATGATTGTCTAGAAAATAATATCTAGAAACCACAAATTTTTGTTCTGCAAACTTCCAAGCAGAAGATTTGCAGCCAGTTGAGCTGCTGCAGGATTCCTGCTCAGGGCCCTTGGTTATGGAAATGAGAGAGGGTCGGTGCTGAACTGTGAACTAAAAGTAACAGCAGCCTCCTTTGGGTGCATCAGAAAATTGCTATAGAACTGCCCCACAACTTTCCCGCAGTGCTCTTCAGACGTGAAACACCACTTCAGTTGAGAAGGTTTCTCACCTGGGTGTTTCTGCCAGCCCTGCCGTGCTGTTGCTCAGCAGAGAGGCATGCAAAAGAGTCAGGATTGCCCCACCAGAGACCCGTGCTGGGAAAATCATCACTCACCCTGTTAACACTAACTTCAAGTTACAGATGACTTGCACCTACATAAAGAAGCCTGGTGCCGGACAGGAGACGGGTTTTATTGGCCGCACTGAGCTCGGCGCTGCTCTGGCCGGGGAAGGAAATGCAGCCACCGCCGCAGCACCTGCAGAGCAGTACCAGCAGTACCCGACATCCTTACCTTTTCAATGTCTACCAGCTCAGCCTCGTAGATCTCTGCAATGGTGATGTGGTGCTTGGCAGCGATAGTGAATCGCCCCTAGAGAAGGCAGAGGTTGTACATGAGATGGGGGCTCCCCCTCCACCCAGCACACACAGCATTTACCGAGCTGCATCTCTTACAAGCACATCGGTCCACGAGCTGCCAGTGCAGCTTCTTACCATGTCAGTGTAGATATCGATAGCTGCATTTAAGCAGTTGATGGCCTCTGCAGCATGAGTGTTCAGGAAAAACAACAAAGTCAGCCAGCACATCACATTTCCCAGCCCAAGACCTCCCGCCTTCCAAAAATCAGATCTTGGTAACATTACTCTTCATCAGCTCACACACCAGCTTCTCAAATAAGTATCTACTCACACATTCATGTATATCTGGAACGACAGACATAACATTTTCAACCTCTAAGACCTACAGATGCAACGTCCCCCGCATTTTTGCACCTGCAGATCTAATCCCAATTCACCCAGCCCAAACACCCCCATCCCGTCGACAGCCTGCTGGTTCACCCTGGCAAAAATTCCAACGCTGAAAGCTAACAGTCAAAAATTAGGATGAGCAAAATACAAATGACTTGTATCCTGGGTTTGTCAGGCTGCACCCTCAAACAGAGCAAAATTCAAAATACCAATCTCATAAACATGCAGGGGCTGCCATTTTCTGGGAAATATGGGTGGTTTACAATTATAAAACAGTATTATCAGCCCCAAGTTACTTTATTCAGCCCCCTGGCACAGAAGAGCATGGGTAATACTGGTGGGTTGGTTGGTGTGTTTCCAAACACTCAGCTAGGGTAAAGGGAGTCAGAGGTTTTCCAGAAAACCACAACCCTGCTCTTTACGACCAGATTTAAAGAATCCAGTTCCTTTATCCTCATCCCATCAAAGGTCAGTCCATTTTCCACCCACCTCTCTGCCCCGAGGAAACCCCTGGGAACGGGGCTGGAGCTAAGGGCAGGGATCCCACTGTGATCCACACCAGAGACCTGCCTTAAGTTATTCCCTAAGAAGTGAATGTCTCCAAAGTCAAGCTAAACCAGCAAAGAAGCTATCGAGGGGCAGTGCTTCACAACCAACACACTTCAGCGTAAGCCAAAGTGCCAGAGATCACCTAGAGATGACACCCGTACACGTGCCGATCCACACAGCAGACCAGAATGATGCCGACTAGCTCGCATTATCTGAAAGCCTATTCTGGAGAAGCAGAAGTGCAGTATTACGGCTTTCGAGTAGCATGCAGCGAGGCTCCACAGCCCCGGTGACTACTGAAAGCCTCAGCGAGCCACCTCCTCTGCCGCTAAGCAGCTTTGCAAGAAACAATCCCGGATTTTGCTCCCCTTACCTTGTGGGTCTGCTTTTTTGTAGGCGTTCCCAGCGTCCACAAAGCTGGTGGCCGAGTCGTGTTTGCTCTGCAACTGCATGTGCAGCTTGGCTGCCTGACAAAACGCATTTCCTGCAGCTGGGAGAGAAGTGCACACCGACCCCATGTACCCCTCCAGCCCGGTAACGGCAAATCACGCGTCGCTTCCCAGGACCCAGAAAGGTCAAGAGATGCAACAACCCCCAATCATTTGTGTCCGGGCACTGCTCGTCTGCTGTGGATTAAGCCTGTCCCCATGGGGCACAGTGGGGGCATCCCACATGCATGCTCATCCTTGGCAACGCATGTTCATCCTCACTACTGACTGTGCCCTGCATCTACTGGATCAGCAAGGGGGATCCCTTGGATCTCGAAACCCATCAGATTTGACGTCCCACCCCAAAGGTACTTCCTTGCTTGATGAGCAAATCCAGGGCAGCGTCCCTTTAGCAGGCTTCCCAGCAGAATTACAAACGTTCATCTTAAAATGGTAAACGGCACCCTGACTAATTTAACATCAGGAACATTCAGGACACCCCCCTTTGCCCACCCTCCCAATATTTAAAGGATCACAGGGCTGGGCAGAGCAGAGGAATTGCATCACCATAGGGACCATTCCCATGGAAACAGCCTAGGATATAAAACACCCCTGCGATAATTTGCAGGAAGATGCTCAGGTTCTCGTGGGTCACTCCGGCATCAGCCACCCCAACAGCAGGGGCTGTACTCACCACTCCAGTTTTTGGCGATCTTGAACATGTTGGCAGCCCTGGTGTACATTTCGCAGGCCTCCTCCACCCTGGTGTTGCCCCTGAAATGCAACGAGAGAGCCCTTGACACCGTGCAAGAATGAAATGCTGGCCCCAAAACAGGGGCCGAAAGCTGAAATAGGACTTGGGGTGTTACAACCCCATGCGCGTGGGCGACGTGGCCCCTCCAGGCCTGATGAGGCTGATCACCCTAATTTTAAAATGCAGGGCGAGCATCACGCTGCTCAGAGAGGGGAAGGCTGGATTTGGGGGACCGGCAGCCCCCTGCCCTCACCAGCCCTTCTCCCAGGGTGCCAGCTCATTACCAATGTGCGGTGGAAGCGGGGAGAAATTCAGTTAGCACCGAACGGGGTCCCCCAAGCCCCACTGCGAATGGGGAGCAGGTAGAGCTGGCAGGCACCGAGTAACCAAGCCCTTGCTAGAAAGGGGAGGCAGAGTTTTTCATTGCATAAAGCAGGGACAGGGAAGCAGACAAAACCCACTCCTGAAATAGCAGCTTAGGGTTTTTGCACATTCCTAAAGAATTTGGAGCCTGGAGCAAGCCCCCATCCGCTCCTTGACTTGGGCCCCTCCTTTTTGGGAAGGAGCAGTTGACTCGTCAGAGTCTCATGAGACACTCAGCAAAAACACCTGCAGAAAGCAAACTCTAGTTAACACGACAAACTACCATATCATTTAGAGAACATAAAGCAAACCAAAAATTATGAGATGCTAGACAACTTGCTGCGAAAGAACAACTCAACAGAAGCCTAACTGGTGGGGTTTAGAAGCGTAATTCGGCTCCCCAAACCGGATGATTAATGATTAATTTATCTTGAGAGAGAAGTTAAATATTTTTGTTTATAAAATGCAGATTTCTTCATGGACTTACTCCTATAAGCTCGGTACTGCCCTCTGCAGCACACAGTCCTGCTGACCCTGGAAAGGCCTGCAGCACAGGAGGCAACATTTATTAGTGCCTTTTTTTTTAATCCCTTCCTTCTTCTGGCAGACAACCACATTTCATTTCTAAGCACAGGCGGGTTTTTTGCACTGCTTCTTGCCCTTGCAAGCCGCCTCTTACATGAACTAAAGCCAAAGGAGGTGGCGCGAGGTAATGCTACACCCTGCAAGGCGTCCAAACCCGGGTGGTTTTCAGCCTTTTAGTCTCAAAAAAAATAAAAAAGAAAAGCATTTGTGCAAGCTAATGGAGCTCTTCAGGAAAAAAGCCCGGCTGTTGATAACGCTTTTGGCTGGGCACTCAGCAGCCTGGGCACCCCCTTTCTCCAGGAGGATGCCGAGAGCAAAGTCACCCACCACCTCTTCTTCCATTTTAAAAGCAATTTTTCTTGCATCTATTTGTAGCCCAAGAAAATGAGAAATTTGCCTCTCGAAATCTCCGCCAGTTCGCTTCAAGGATTTGTGGCAATTTGCTGCCCGGATTATGCCCCTGGAGCACGCCCTGCCTGATTAATCTGCTGGAGGCTGGGAAGGAATTTATTTTTAAAACTTCTGGTTTTAGGGCTGCAGGCACTAGATTTTTCTAGGCTGTTGTTTAGAAACATCGAGGCCTCCACAGGAGCATCACTTCCATAAATGCTCTTTTCTTAAAATTAAAAAAAAAAGCCAAGATTGAGGGGGCCAAAACTGCTAGTTTTTCAAAACCCTTCCAGGCATGGCTCTCGCACGCCCAGGAGTATCTACTTTTGAACAAAAAGACCCCGTAAAAAGGAAGCTCTGCCATTCTCTGGGAGTATTGCTTCCCCCTAGCAACCCATTGCTCCAGAAGGTCTCAATGCCCCATGCTGTGGGCTCGGTGCTGCGAGGGGACCATGGCTTCGCTGGGCAGAAAATCATCTGTAAAACCCCCGAGCCTGGTCCAAACCCCCCCTGGAGCTGCAAAAAGCCTCAAGGAGAATGGGGGGCTTCAAGCCTCGCCCCGGCACCGTTCCCAGCAGCCCCGAACAGAGCCTTTGGGTGCTGTCGCCACTGCCCGGTGGGGTGAGGACACTCCCCGGCGTAAGGGGAGATGCCAGCCTTTGCCAGGGCGAACCCCAGTGACGCCGCGGCCCTGAGAGGATTACCAGTGGCGAGTCCCCATCGGGATAAAGCTGGGATGAACGCAGCCGCCGTGGAGGCGGACTCGGGGACACCCCCCCCCAGCTGGTTGAACGGGGCGGGGGGAGGCACAGGCAGGTGCCCTGAGCTGCGGAGGCCGAGTGGGCTCATCACACCGCTGTGTCCAGGGGCAGCTGCAGAAGAGGCAGCACCCGGGAAAGGGGGGGTGCTGGAGCACCCCCGGCCCGGCTCACCCCTGCTATGCTCTGGGGGGGGCTGTGGTTTTTCTCCCTCGCTATGCCCTAACACAGCCCACCGGCTGCAGAGACTAAAGGAGACACTCACCCACTCTGGGGGGGCCACAGCACCCAGGCGGGCAGGGCAGGAGCTGGGCAGGCACCCACGCACACCGCCACCCACTCCCCCCCCCCCCCCCCCGCTTTTGCAACCCTTCCCTTCGCACACGGCGCACCCCCAACCCCCCTACCACCCGGGCACCCCCCTTTGCAATTCCCCCCCGCCAGCCCCGCTCACCCGAAGAGCCCCCGCAGGAAGGAGTGGGAGCCCTTCACCCGCTTCTCGGCCTCCGCCATCAGCTGCACGGCCTCCCGCTCCTTGCCCGTGCTGTCCATCGCGGCGGGCCCCCTTCGGCCTCCGCCTCCTCCTCCTCCTCCTGCACCGGCGGGCGCGTGCACGAGGGGGGAGGGCGGCGGCGGGCGCGTGCACGGGGGCGGGGCGTGCGCATCACGGCGCGGCGTTGCAGGGTGCACGGGGCAGTGCTGCAGGATGCGTGATTCCGGGTGCGTGATGCACGGCGGCGCCTCGCACGATGTTGCGCGTTGCTGCACGATGTTGCACGATGCTGCACGTCACACGACGCACAATGTGGCACGATGCACGATGTTGCACCAGGCACGCTGCTGCATGCTACCCGTTGCACGATGCTGCACAATGCACGTTGCTGCATGTTACAGGTTGCTGCACGTTACACGATGCACGTTGCACAATGTTGCACGTTAAACCATGCTGCACATTACACGATGCACAATGTTGCACAATGCACGTTGCTGCACGATGCACAATGTTGCACAATGCATGTTGCTGCACATTACGTGAGATTGCACAATGCACAGTGCTGCATGTTACACATTGCTGCTACACGACACACATTGTGCAATGTTACACATTGCTGCATGTTGCACGATGCACAGTGCTGCATATTACACGATGTTGCTCACTGCTGCACATTGCACAATGTTGCTCACTGCTGCACGTTGCACAATGTTGCTCACTGCTGCACGCTGCTGCACGTTGCATGACGTTGCACAATGCATGTTGCACACTGCTGCACGCACCACCCCAGCTTCCCCCAAAGGGGAGGAAGGCAAGCACACCAGGCAGCATTTTCCCTTCAACTCTCCAGCGTTTTGGAAGCAGTAGCATCAACACACCATCCACATGTCGAGCGCTGGGGTGAGGCGGTGTGAAGGAACACTCAGGACTCTTCTGCAGCTTTTTTAAAAGCAGACATCCCGACACCTGCGCGTACAGCTGGAGTCAATCGGCTTTTGCACCTTCACAACAACGGAGGACTGTGCAAGAGGGTGAAATTCGTTCAGCTGTGCTGCCCCAGAGGCACCTGTGATATAGTAAAAGTTGAAAGATCAAGAACATGAGAATGAGCAAGAGGGAGTCATGAGCAATCACAAAGCTTAATTAAATGCTTGATGAATTTACGATCTTGCTAAGAAGGCACAAGCAGAGGCCTTGCTTGATAGATAGGGCCAGAAAAGATAAGAACTCCTGCCTTTGTTCACTAATGAAAACTTAGATAATAAGAGCACTAACAAGTATTTTTAGGGACTAACAAGCATTCTTTAAGGATAAGATGTTCCAAAACATGTAAAGGACCATACTGCACAGAATCACCTGAGGAGGGTCAAGTAGCGAACAAGTGAGGAAGACTATGGAAGACCACCAGAGGACCGCTGAAGACCACCAGAGACCTTCAATGTGCCTGAGTAAAGGACATTTGCATATGCTAATAGCTTCCCGGAGAACTAATGAATATGTATAACATTTCTCGGAAATCTAGTGAATATGTATGTAGAACACGTACTTAACCTGCACAACTGGGCCTGACGGTGTGCATGATAGGTGGAGCAATCCCCTGTGCACCCAGCGCTGCAATAAAGAATGCTGCAATAAAGAATGCCTGCTTTCTAAAACTCCAAAATTGAGTTGTAGAGAGTTTCTTTGACCAGCTTTTTCGGTATCACCTGTAACCCTCAGAATTACAAAAAAAATTTCTAAAGATAGATTCATTCGTGACCTTGCTGAAAACGTACATCCCTCTTAGGAAATAAGCTAGGATTGGAGTACTTAAAATACAAGGAAATTGAAAAAGTGTATTTATCCCAACCTGAAAGTCTTTTTTTTTTTTTTTTTTGCCAGCTCTGATTCTGCTTTCATTTACATTACTCTGAGTTTCCACAGAATTACTTTAAGAGAGGCAGAGCTGAAGCTTAGGCTCCTGGTAGAAGGGTCATTGTTTCCAGTGGATATTCTGCATTAAGCGAAAGGGTACAGAAGAAGTCAGAACAGGCAGAAAATGTGCCCGTTTTCTCTTGCTTGCATTTGTGCTCTACCGCCGCCCCCCCCACCACCCCAATTATCTGAGCACACAGACGAGTCCCTCCTTATTTAGCAAAGCAGTTCAGCACACGGCTTACAGACTTCACACAGATGGATTCACAGGAGAAAAGAAGGTAGAAATCTCTTTTTTTACCCTGTGAAGCTGCACCCGCCTCATTTCTTAACTGAAGGCGAAAGGGCCGAGGCCCTGCGAGGGACGCTTGTCAGCAAAGGCCGAAGCGGGAGCCTGGCTCTCGGGCAGGCCCGGTGTGAGGAGGGACCCCTCGAAGCGCCTTCTCTACTCACACAGCTGCTTATTTCCTCGGGTTTTTAAGGCCGGAGCGGTGTGTCCCCACGCACACAGAGCCCACTCAGCCCCCCAGAACGATGGGCGGAGGGGTGGGGGAGGCAGGCAGGGAGCACAGCCACTCGCCCAGCGGGAGGATTACGGGGCTGGAAGGGGCAGGACTGCGCTGTGCAGACAGCCGGCCCCGACGTTAGGCAGATTAGCGGGCCGGGCCCGGGGCCTTCAAGCCGCTGAGGGCGGGCGGAGGCGGCGGCCCGGCCTTCCCGCGCCCGCCTACAGCTCCCGGCGTGCCCCGCGGCCGGGCGGCACCGCCATGTCGTCACTGCCCTGCGCCCTCGGCGTCTCCATGGCGACACTGGCGCATCCCGGCGGCGGGACGCCCCCCGCCCCCATCGCCGGCCCTCAAACTCCCTGCGGACCGCCAGCAATCCCCCGGGGGGGGCACCCCCAGGGCTGAGGCAACCCCCAGACCTCCAGAAACGTCCCTGGCTTCCAAAGGGCAGGGGGGAGCAGAGAGACGCCCAGGGGCATGCCAGCCGCTGCCCTCCCCCAGCCCCTCTGCCTCACACAGGCCAGCAGCAGGCGCTTGCCTTCAACCCTGTCCACAACAGGAACCGAGTTATGGTAATCAAGGTGTAATTAATCCCCCCCGACACACACCCCCCCCGCGGGTTCGTATCCCTGCCCAGGAGCTGTCTGCGCGCACGCAGGCCCGTGGTGGCAGGGGCACCCCTGTGCCCCCCCGCTGACAGCCGGGTGGGTGCTCGGAGGTAACGTCACCCTCACCGCCACGGGTCTCACCCCTGCAAACAGCCCGTGACCCCATCCCCAGCGCTCGTCCACTGGGCTGTCTGCGCCCGGGTAAGGAAATACCAGCTCTGGCGTCCGTGGGCTCACATAACCACGTAAAGGCAGGAGCGTGGGACGGGTCTGGGGCATCCGCGAGACACGGCTGTGCCTTGGAGCTGAGCAAAGCCAGGGGATGCTTCGCGGGCAGGACGGCAGAGCTGGGGGTCCACAGCAGGAAAGCTGGGGGAAAAGCCCGCTGCTGGGGGAAATGCGGGGTGCTGACCTTGTTGCCGGGAGAAACTAGACCCAGTAGCATTTTCAAAGCCAGAAGCCGCCATCCGAATCCAAGGTCGCTGGTAAAACTGATAACTGCTACACATTGCGAAGGATCCCAGATAATCCCAGGTTTTGTTTCCCTTTTCCAGGCAGCACAAAATGGAGCCTTTTTATCTCTATGATCTCGGGTTCTTAACAGAAAACAAAGCTATTGAAAGGATCCTCTGCCCCATGGCTGCGCAGCTCTGCCATCTAATCCTCGCCCTGGAATGGGAAGATGGGATTTATCAGGACTTTCCCAATTTAGGGGAGAATGCAGAAAAATTAGCCAAAGCCACAGAAGAACTCGCTTCTGTTGCAAGAAGGTAAGTTTGCTGGGTGTCTCCATGGCAGATTTGGGGGCTGGGAAGGAGGAGGAAGGGATGGCAAAGAAACTGGCAGGGAGCCTGCCTCTCCTGCCTGGTGCTCCCTGCCTGCACCCCCCTGGAGAGGTGGAAGCGTGAGGAGGAAGGGGATGGGGAACATGAGGGGGGGGAATAGGATTAGGAAGGGAAAAGGACAGATGGGACAAAGCAGGGATACGTGCTTGGAAGCGAGATGGCAAAGCAAGCTCAACAAGCAACGTTTAAGCTAAACACATCTTAAGGTAATAGACAATTGACCAAACGCTTCAGTGAATTTACTGAATGCTTCAGTAAAATTGGAGCCCAAATCCACAATTAGGCACTGGCCACTGGGTTATTTTGCTGTTACAGCTAGGACCTGGTAGATTGTAGACATCCTATCTTGAAGTGAATTGCGGCCACTGCAAAAGGTTCTGAAACAGTTTGCAAATACAGCTAAAATCAATTCAAGCCCAGTTAAGGTCTGGTGTGGCTAATTGTTGTAACAAAGCCCGAGGCCCCGCCGAGGCTGGTACTCACAGGATGGCAAAGAGCTGAGCCCAGCAGCTTCTGTTCCAGGTTGGCTGAGGAGTCCAGCGACGAGGTGTTCAAGAAGGAGACGTGTCCTGCGGCCGAGTCCCTCGTCCTGGCAGGGAGGTGCATGCTGCTGGCGGCCCACAAGCTCCAGGTGCAGCCAGAGAACCCTAGCCACAGGGAGGAGCTGGCTGTGTCGGCAAAGAGGGTCTTAACAGAGACAGTGAAGGTAACAGCGGAGGGGGACAGTGCCGGAGGGAGCAGGGGAGGAGGTCAGGCTGGGATGCAGCAGTGGGTAAGGGTGCAGCTGTAGGGGGGACAAGAGCTGCCCTCCACCAGGACAGGGGCTGGGGCTCAGGGGAAGCTCTAGCTGGAGCAATGGTTGTTTCTTCACTGTGTGCTCACTAGGGCAGGTCTGCTGAGCAAAACGCACCTCTTCTCTTCCCTACAAGGGCTGTGGTGTCATCTTGGCTGCACAAGAGAAGAAATAGTGAACAGGGATTCTTGAGCCTTAGCCACTCTGACCAGTTTTTCTGCTGTTTATTTCTGATTAGATCCTTCAGATGGAAGACACTGCTGGGGCAAGGAGGATAATTCAGGCTGCCAGCTGGCTTTTGGAGCGCTTGAGTGTGCTGCGGGATGCAGGGGACATGCCAGGACTGCTGGCTGCTTTCCGGGCCTTTTCCGAGGCCCTGCTTCTGCTGAGCAATCTGACAGCAAAGCGCCTCGAGGAACTCAGAGATTGTCCTCGACAGAGGAGATTGGCCCAAACTTTGCAGCTCCTTCAAAAGTGCGTTCCTTTGCTCCACGCAGCCAAACACAGCGATCTTAAACACTCCTGGGATCAGCAAGTCAACCTCTCCAAAGGCTACGCTTTCCAGCTGACAGAGAGGACCATCAAAGAGCTCACTTCCCTGCTTATCAACAATACAGGCAGCGAGCAGCCATGGGAGAGAAATGGGACCTTCTCCCAGCATGTGAGCAGGCTGCTGGCTCTCCTCTCTTGCCCAGACCCAGTGCATCTCTCCGACAGTGAGTTCAGTGCTCATGTGGAAGCAGTCATTTTCTACTGCATGCTTCTAGCAGACTCGTCCAGGCCAGATCTAAAGCTGGACCTGGTAAAACATTGCTGGGTTCTGCTACAGCTGAGGAAGAGCATCTGCAGCCACACAAGCCAACAGGAGGGATGGCCAGGGCAAAGCTGGGGAGAAAGCAGCCTGGAGGAGGAATGTCACACCATGAGAAAGGAGGTGGAGACTCTCAACCAGGCAGTGCTCACAGCTACTCTGTGCCAAATCCTCGACACCTTCTTAGAGGGAAAGGAGCCCCTGAGGCAGTTAGTTGAAGATGCCCTCAGCCTTGCTGGTACAGGGTGTTTTCCAGCAGGACAAGGAGGACTTTTAAAGAAGCTTCAGCCCCTCACTGCCACCTTCTTCACACACGCCCAGCAGATGCTCAGAGTGGCAGACTTTGTTCTGGCCAGGTGCACCAAAACCCAAACTGCTAGAGAAATCAGAGAGTGGGTAGAGTATCTGAAGACACTCCTTGCCAGCCTCCCTCCACTTCTCACAGAAATGAGCAGAAATACAGCCCGGACAGGCGCTGCTGAGCAACTGCAGTCCTTGTATCATGTGTGGGCTGGAACAATAGAAAGCCTCTTGCAGTGTTTTGAGGAGACAGTCAGCATGCATGAATTCCTTAAGCTGTCCATCCAGGAAATGGCCAAGCACAGGGAATGGTGTGAAAAGGCCCTGGAAAGTCAGGACTCTGAGAGGCTCTCTTGGCACGCAACTCACCTCACCAGTTGGGCTCGGTGGGTGGTTGAAGCTACCACCAGGTACAGGGACAGAGCCACAGACCCCATTTTCAGGAATGGCTTGCTGGTTTGGGTTGAGCAACTGGCCAACTCCATCCTTGAGCTGAAAGCAGTCATAGCCCTTTGCCCAGAGAGACTCTCTTGCCTCCAAACTAGGGATGTCTTTTCAAAGGCAGCAAGCTGCCTGATGGATAGTGCTCACCACATCCAGGACGGCCTGGATGGGTCCAACCACCCAGATATTCTCAGCCCTCTCCGAGCACAAGTGCGAAGAACTGATGTTGCAAAGGGGCTTGAATCCAGCCCATTGCGTGCTGGGCTAAAAACCATTACAGATGAGGCTGCGTTGCAAGAAGACATCTTACATTGTCCGTCTTCACGACCAGGTAACTTACACCCGGATGTTGTTCCAAGGAAAGGAGATACGCACCCTGTCATTATGGCTCTCCTAGCAGCAACAAGAGCCCATGATATAGCAGCTGTCAACACTGCTTGCTCTGCCTTGCTTGAACTCTCCAACAGCTGTATCGATGCGGCAAAGGAAGCACTGCCCGTTGCTGAGTCTCCCCAGATGGAGATGCTGGGGCAGTACCAGAAGATTGTATTACTGACACCATGTGTTATTAGCCTGGCCAGGGACACAGCCCGAAGGCAGCTTCATTGTCCAAACAGACTTCTCCAAATGGCACTCACGCTCTCCAAAAGGATCTATGAGACCAAAGAGTGCCTGGCAGCCATGACAGGCTCTTGGTATAGTCTGTCTCAGCAAGTATTTGGCTTTATCTTGTCTGCTGACTTTCTGAGAGGCAAACAGGCTTTGGACGAGACTATGATGGGTTTAGCAGGAGCAGTTCAGTTAGCAGGAGACATTGCAAGCGTAGCCTGCAGTAAGGAAAATCCCATTTTCCCCAATGTCTGGGAGAGCTTTCAACAGGTCCAAGCCAAGTTTTCACGTGCTCAGATGAACACCAAAGTGTTACTTGAGAAAGCAGCATCCTTCAATGGCTCCTGCAGGGTGGGAAAGGCCAGCCTGGAGCTGCACTGTGTCCAGTGGGCCATCAGCATGCACGTCCTGCTGGGCGCTGTGGATCGGTTCATAGGCAGGGATGTCCTGTTCCTGCAGGAGCTGAGGAGCGCCGTGAAGAACAAGCTTTGCTCGCCGAGTCTCTTGGCTGCTGTGTCCGAGAACTCCCTGAGGCTGCAGGAGGCCGCCCGGCTCTCTTACTTGTCCTGCCCTGAAGACCAATGTGGCAGTGAAATCCTGGCGCTCAGGGAGGAGATAAAGGTGCTAATGGAAGCACTGCTGGATGCCTCCAATACCCTCTTGGTCTCCCCACTGTCTACTGCCAGCTTGTACATTCGCTTTGAGCTCCTGCAGAGAGACTTGGCCCTTAGGGCCAAGGCATTGTTGCTCCACCTGGAGAAGGTCAATACCGAACACCTGCGTGTCATCCGAGATGTCGTTGGACCAGCCCTGTCCCCCCTCTCTCAAGAGGAGAGGGAGAGAAACAAACAGGCCTTTGAAAAGAAGGCAAGTCGTCTAATGGCTAATGTTCAGTGGGTGAAAACCACCCTCCAAGACGTTCTGGAGGCCAACACGCAACTGCAGTCACAGGCAAACCTGCTCTCTGTCGCAGACCACCTCCTGATCCTCACGTCTGATGCAGTGGGCAGCGCCAGCCAGCTCTTCCAGAGCCACCGGGACAAAGGGCATCTCCGCCTAGACAGTATTGTCTGGTACTGGTCAGCAAAGGCACACTACCTCGTCACACAGCTGCGGGCCGTCCAGGGCATCAGCGGACATACTCTGCAGCTCATCAGACAACGCCTGCAGAATGTGGGAGACCAGTGCTCTCCAAGACAACACAACAGCACAGCCAAGCTCTTCGCGGCCCAAGAGCTTGATGCTCTGAGCCACACTGAGTCAGCAGAAACTTGCCCGAGCAGGAACAGACGAGGAAGTGGAGCTGTCAGGGAGGCACGTGAAATGGTACAGTAGCTTTTTAGCCCATCAACTCTTACTGCAGGGTGATGGTCAGGGCTGTCAGTCAGTCCTGGTACTCACACCATGGAGCAGTAAGATAAGTGATGTTGGCAGGGACCTCTGGAGGTCAATAATCCAACCCCCTGGCCACCTTCACAGTTAGATCAGGTTACTGGCTGCCCTATTCAGCTGAGTTCTGGATATCTGATCTGATGGGCACTCTTGCATAAATAAACCCATCTTCAAAACACTGTTTCTGAGGAGCAGAGGGCTGTACCGCTCTCCCTCCCCTGAAACACTACCTGTCTCTGCTCAGCTCCACACCTCTCCACAAGCACCCTTTGGGACTAACGGCAAATCCACTCCCACAACAACTGCTGCTGGTTGTCAGGAGCTGGCAAAGGCTTCAGGAACAAGATCCAGATCACTCAGCAGAGCAGTTTAGAGCACTTAATCATACTTTTAAACCGCGGGCACTGTCAGCTCACATGACAGCTACCACCCGTTTGGAGACAGCTCCAGGAGACAGCAGCACGGGGCACTGGGATTTTATAGTCCCACTGTGGGTGAAAGGGAGAGAAGGGCTGGTTGGGAAGGCAGAGCAGACCCAGCGAGGTGGCGGGCAGTTCTCCCATCTCCTTTACTCACCAAAAACTGCTTCAGAAACACACAGGCGGAGACTTCTCAGCATTGGTGCATCTGCACACTCCAGACTTCAAATCTGTTCAGTTCTTGTCTCAACAGCACCAGAACGGTCCTCCCAGCGCCTCCTTTGCCAGCAGCCCTGCGAAGCACGAGAGAGAAGACAGTGACCCATGGCAGGGTGGCCCCAGTAAGATGTCCCAGGTCACCAAAGACATGGCAACAAGGATGCTTCACATGACTCAGTTCCTGAGGAAGAAGGGCCCCATCGTGGTATGGAGTGCTTCACCTCCTCCACCCCAGCACATTTTTTCCTCGAAACCCCTGCATTACCCTGCGTTTGTGAGAGTGGCACCAGCTATATTTATGTAAAGCACTAGAAATTACTTCCTCCTGATTAGATGTGAACTTGGCATCCAGTCCTTTCCTTGTTTCAGAATATATCTGGGCTTCCTGGATACTCCCCCTGTCTTGCAGGAAAAGTGGTCTTTTCTCTCCTCCTCTCCCCAGACATTTCTTTCTATTTTGTTTTAGAGCAAGGACCAGCTTGTCGCCTGTGCTAGGCAAATTGCTTCTGATGGGCAGGTGTTTGTTAAATTTGGCCGCATTGTTGCAAAGCACTGCCTGGACAAGAGATGCTCCGCAGAGCTGCTGTGTGCTGCAGAGCAGACCCACACCATCAGCAGCCAGCTCAGCATGGTGGCCAGGTGAGTTGCCAGGGTCAAGGACAATCTCTCCCAAGGCTGGTGGCCCCCTTCTCAAAGAGATGTGCACGGTGGTCTCCAGATGCCCTTGTTGGATCTGGGTGTAGCCCTCAGAGTTCAGTTACAGCTCAGGTGGCTCCCTCTCCTCTCCCTGTTGCTGTAAACAGCCCTTTCCTCCCCCAGTTTGCCTGCCTCTGTGGAAACCTGCTCTGATCGCGCAGGGGACAATCTTCTGGTGTTGGAGTAACCGGAGTTCTGGCCACACAGGGGAAGCACACTGTCTGATGTTCTTCTAATAAAATCCTTTAAAATGTCTTTTAAGGGTAAAAGCAGTCACTGCAGAGAGCAAGTCCTCTTCTGAGCTGCTGGTGAGCAACGCACAGAACCTAATTCAAGCGGTTTTGCATGTTCTGAAGGCAGCCGAGGCAGCGTGTATCAAAGTAAGTTAACGCTGGTGGCATCGAATAGGTTTTGCAAGGTAAGTCCACGCTGTGGGGAGCTCCTGCAGCCAAGCTGGGTTATAGGAGGTGGGAGCTGGGTGCTGTGGGACCTCTTGACTCCAGCTGGGGGTAAACATTCTTACTGTGATGTTTTTATTTTATGCCTTTCTGTCTTTGTTTCCAAAGCCCAATATGCATCTTCCCAGGCACTGAATCTGCTCTGTCACTGCTACCAACTCTGAAGTCATCTTTAGCTGGTCCGTTTCCCATTTCGTTTTTGGATAGGGGAGAGCAGTAGCATCTCACTGGAGCCTTTATTTGGAAATAGTCAATGTCAGTCGTAGCCTTTATGTTGTCTCAGGATGAGCTTTGATCAAAACTCCCAAGAGCCTCCCTTGCAGCTGCCAATGATGGCTGATTGATCCAACTGTAAATAGTTTGTGAGAGCAGACTTTATCTGAAAGCACTCAGAAAACAAGTGCAAATACAACCAGACTCTCCACTGATGCAGTTTTTCATCATGTGCCCTAGCGTCCTATGTAATCCTACAACTTCTGCTGAGCTTCAGAATGTCTTTTTGAAAGAGACACGGTTTTTATTAGAATCCTATTTGATGAACAATCAGCCATAAGGGTGAAAAAGCTCCTCCTGTGGATAATTGCGCATACTGGTAAAAACTTGTATGTATGTCCATTTTTCACTTTGCTGATGTCAGCCTGAAGTAACTAGCCATTCTTTTATCTTGATTGTCTAGACTACAAAGTCCCCTATGACCTGGCTTTTTGCCTTTGGAAATTTCCCTGCTTATCAATAAACTATACTGCATTCCTTTTATCTCTCTGTAAGCAAGTTTTTAAGCACTTCTAAGCATTTTAAGCATTAACAGGTAGAGATGCCACACTGGTCACACACACATTGACGCATTCAGACTTTTATATCTTTTAAGATATTTTAAACGAGTTCATGTACAACAGTATATTAAAGCATGCAAATATTTTGTCTAATAGGGTTTGCGACAGCCCCCGCCTGACTCTGAAGAAGAAGAAGTAGCTGCTTTTTGCATGCAGTGGAGAAAAAACCTGTTGTGGCATAGAGCCAAGGAGTCTTTAAACTCAGACAGGGATGAATTAGGGCTTCGCAAGACTCAGGCAAGGGCTGAACCCACCCTGATGGCTATGGTGCAAGAACAATCACCTCAGACCAAGAATACGCCCAAGTGTCCAAAACCTATTAAAGGACATACAATTACGGACAGCCATCTGTAAAAACAGGAAGGGACTTCTGCTGGAGGGACCTGCATTGCTAACTGGCCTCGGCAGAAAGAACGTAGCCCATGCTGCACTCCTTCCAGCTCACATCTCTTCTGCTAGAGCTGCTCTTGCAGGACGACTGAAAGTGCAAGGCCTGAAAAGGCTTTTGTGTGCTAGGCACTCCTCCTGTGGCAAATTCCACCCTGCAGAGTCGCTGCTTCCTTTTGGCAACTGAACAAAGAGCAGAATAAGATGATGCCACACGCTAGTGTATTTCCTAAGCGGCCTCTCCTCCAGATGGTGTTTGAAGTTGAGTAATAAGATGTGATACCAAGCCACAGAGGACACAGGAGTTGGGGAAGAGCTTTAAGATCCCATGAAAGAGAAAACAGAGGGTTTCCTGTTCTGTAAAATAACGATTCACTGATCTTTGTTACCTGGCGCCCGAGTAATTTTCAGCCTGAAACCATTACTCTTGAATCCACAGCCACCAAGTGGAGCTACAGTTCTTTATATTCATATACTGCATGCCCCTGTCCAGCTGCTAGCCAGCTCTGGCTCTTATGTAGTAAGGCAGGCTTTTTCTTTTCTTTGGCAAACATTGATATAGAGAAGACAGCATTTGATGAGGTACCTTCATTGTACTACTTTCAGTGACTTCCAGTTCTTCTGTGTTCTTCAGCACCCAAGATGTGAACAGAAGGATGTAGGAACACACTTGTAGCAGCACCAGCAAATCTGGCTGGAAGGAAGGATCAGGGGGCTCCGTAAATGATTGAATTGCTTGTCTCCCGCACAAGAAAGCCTCAGAGCTGGGACGTCCTTCTCAGGCCCTGATCTTTAGCACAGTATCAACCTTTTTTTGCAACCACGCCCTTTTTAGCAACCATCCCTTTTTCTTCTAGGGGTAGCAATCCTAAATACCGCACAGGAAGGGCAGCCAGAGATATATAACCCTACAGAAGAGCCAGTGCACTGGGTGGAGCTCATACATAAAACACGAACTCAGAGGGTGACATGAAAAAGGCATTACAAAAGCTGGAGGAAAGAAGAACTAATTGAGGAGGAAGACAAAGGGATAGGATCACTGACTTTTGAAATGCAAAACACAAGTGTAATTAAGTATTCTCTACTTTGCAAGAATAAATTGATTTACTTTGCAATACGAAGGATTCACATTAGAGTCTTTTCATCATGGCAGAAAAATATTAAAACAGGCTACCTAGGGAGGCTAGAAATCACCCTACAAGTATTTCTGTCATGGGGCAGCAAACACCAGGTGGTGATCTAGCAATGCTCAGGCCTTCTGAAGTGCAGACAGCAAACAAGGTCAGAGAAAAACATTTTACTCGTTGACATCTCCAGGACTAGCAGAAGCGGGGAGCATTTTGTCCCACCTACTGCCCCCAACTCTGCAGATCTTGCAGCCTGCAGACAAATGAGACTTTTCTCCCAAAATCCCTCTCAGCCCCAGGACCCTCTTTTATCCAGAATAAAACATTCAATGCTGAAGATCACCCACCTCACAGCTACAGGCTTCCAGAGCATCCAGGACCAATGACCAGCTACTCCTGTTACCGCTCTCCACACCCATGCTTCACAGCCTCAGGGGCACGAGTTGCCAGTGTCCGAGGGAAAGGCTGCTCCGTGCCAGCATACTGCACTTGCGGAAGAGATGGAAATAAGCCTCCCCTGTGAAAACACAGAAAACACAATCAGTCCGCACCGCAGATCAGACTTGACTTGCTTGGTGGCTGCAGCTCATTCCAGCCCACCTCGGTGTGGCAGGACTGTCCCCACCTGCCCCCTCTGACACCCCCAGCACCTTCCCCGTATCAGATAGTTTAGTACTTGCGCTGTAGCCATCAACCTCCTCGTTTTGAGAGTGCACAGTAGCAGCGGGGACACCAGAGCAAGCATAAACTCGGGGAAGAAACCTGCAACGAATAAAGCAGCAAGCACAGACAGATGGAGGAGCCGAGCAGCAGCCTGCAGACCCTTACACCGTGGCTGGGGGAGCCCACGGGGACCTGCTGGCTGTGCAAGGCTGGATCTGGGAAGAAGGAAGGAAGGAGGCAGTTACACATGGAGACAACAGGCTGCAAGAACTAGCTGGCCCCTTTCAGATTATGTTTCCTCCTTACTTTGTACCCCTTCTTTTCCAAAATAAAGACCTGTAATGTATCTAAGGTACTGAGATGGCAGTGGATCTCCAAGGTTGGAAGCCAGCACTCTGCATCCCCCTACTAGAACACACCCTGCAACTCCAAAATGGGTCCATAACCAGACCGATGGCAAACCACTTGCAATGCATGTCATTTTGCTCTTGGTATCAAAGCTTTTCCTTTGACTCTTATTTTTCCAGTACTTTCAAAAAACCACTGAGAATCCAATTCAGTGATGATGTCATCGCCACTCTACAAGAAGTTATAGCTTCAGGTTAGAGCTGCACATCCTAGAAGTACTTTCCACATCTAAATGCGAAACCACGCCTTTGGCTTCAATACTGTAACTTTTTCTCTTTGTTCCCCTATCAATCCACGTGCTATTTCCAAACTGTTTCTATTTTTCCCTGCTGTCCAATACTGCTGGCTTGTTTTTTTTGATGACGTTCTTGAACAGCCAAACTCGTCACCAGATGAAGTACTAAGAAGTGATTATGTAGGACTAACAGATTACTCCAAAATAACAACCAAGTTTCATGTCTGTTACCTAGTTTTCAATTATTTTGAGTGAGTGCGATTCAAAGTATCATAAAATTAATACAATTTTTACTCTGGGAAATTAGGAAGGCAAATTGAAACCATTATTGCCTTCAGCAATGTCTCCTCTGCCATGTTTTGCACATGTAGAAATCAGCAGCTTCCCTCAGCTCACCCAAGCTCTGCTCATCCAAGCAAGACACTGGCAGTCTTGCCTGTTTGTCTCACAGGCACAAGAAACCAAAACCTCAGAATTTGTGATAAAACACTATACTGTCCCAGTCGCAAGCATTACTTGGGCCAACAAACAGAAACAGAGAGGAAAAGGTCCACCAAGGAAGAGACTTAATATAAAGAAACATTCCAAGTGGGCGGGAACCAGATGGCAATCGAGCAGACGGCAAATTTTTATTGTAAATGTAGCTAGCTAGGTATGACTACATTTCCTCTATATAAAAAGCAACCCAAAAGGCAAAACAAGAGAGGCTTTGAGGACAGTTGTGCTCTCAGCATGCAACATCTTCAGAAATTAAAGAACATGCATGACATTTCCCATAGCGATGCTGGTAATTGTAGTAAGAGAACAATAACGACCCTCTCCAAATCAGCAGTCTGATCTTGGAACCACGCAGCAAGCTAACTCCATTTGGATTCAGTACAAGGTTAGTTTAAAAACCTACTACGGTCTGACTGTGAAGCAGTGTAGCGACTGCACTAAAACCAGTTTTAGTCACCTTCAACCTGCAGACACCCCCACTGGTCTCTCCCCGACGCTGACCTAGCTGCCAACATGTCAACATCACAGTCATTACCAGACTTTAACTGTACCCTTTTTAATTTTTTTGTTAAAAATGTCATAAAGACACCATGAATACAAGTACTGCAGTTACATCAATACAAAAAAAGCAATACAAATTAAGCAGCTGAATACAAAAATACATTGAAATACATGAACACCACAATGTAACTTATAGCACTAATCAGAATTGTGTATGCGTGAAAAAATTAAATAAAAACCTTTTTTGTATTAGACAACTTAGGTATTCTTCACTTTTAACAGTAACTTTCTTCTAGTTATGTACTTCACAATTTCTTCTATATACAGCATAGAATAAAATACTTTTAAAAGATATGACATTTTTAATCCTCAATATGCGATATAGGTCTCTTTTACACTAAGAATATTGACTGCATGAATAAAAACTGTCAATGTCTTACATCAACTGATCTGAAAAGGAGGATCGTCATTTTCCTTTTAAATCATTTACGTAGGTTTTAAATCAGTTAGTAGGTTTGGCTTGATGTGTCAGACAATCCTTGTCAAACAGCGTCTCTCACAGTAATGTACATAATATTGCTTGTATCTATACAATCATACAAATGTGGCAATCATATCTAAATGTTGTTTATGAAAGAGACAGCTCACACATATACAGGTCTTCGGACTTTCTGAATGACTTATTTACAATGAAAGTGCTTTTATCAGCTCTAACACAATACATGGGGTTTTTTCTACATGTCAATTATTAGTCTCCCTGAAATTGGAAAAGTATTATATAGAAAATACCACAGCTTTGCAAACACTATAGCATACTGTATAACTGCATGTGGTTCTGAGATTAGCAGCTGAAAAGTGTTGATAATTATAATTTAAAAATAAATAAAGCAAAGAGGTAAACCAGTTACAAAACAGCAGAAAACTGCAATATTCACAACAGTAAAAAGACTTAAAATCAATTGCTAACAAAACGGTGAAGCAGTTGGATCGAAAGTCTTGAAAACATCTTTTAACGACTTATCATCTGATTCCCCATTCGGATCACTATCCTGTGTCTGAGTTACCTGTCCAGGCTGTCTAACCTGCCTTGGGTCGCTGTACTGCGGTCTGATTAATCCTGATAAAGCTTGGATAGGAAGATTATGCACCGCAGGTGCAGCACTGGAGTGTTTAGCCTGAGATTTACTGGTGCTGTTTGCTTTATCTGAAGCGGCTTCTGCTGATCCTTCTGTATTTTTTTCCACGTTTGAGGCAGCCTTCTGCAGTGATGTATCTTCTGAGAGACTGGGTTCATTTTTACCAGAATTTTTCAAAATACTTTTTTTCTGGTTCTCTCCATTCTCTCCTGAACTTGCTGGAGCTGTGTCCAAGGATGAGCTGTGATCTCTCGGATCGTACAAACTAATACCGCTCAGTATCGAGCCTGGAGTTCCCAGCCTAACACCACTCGATGATAGCTTGGGTGCATACGGAGGCAGAGCATCTGGGTCGGGTTTAGCAGTGGCAGCTTCCGAGGGCTGCGATGAGCCAGCAGCAGATCTGGCGAGGCGGGGGTCAAACTTCGGAGGGTGTGAATCCTTTGCAACTCCATGATGCGTATCTGCGCTCGACAGTCTGTGGAGTCTGGGATCAACGTTTTTTTGTAAGCGAGGATCTCCTAATTTGCTTGAGCTACTGGCATGCGAATCTGCAGATGGATCCAAATAGCCGCTCCTGCCCGTTAAGTTGTTTTTTGCCTTTGCAGCTAGTCGCGGGTCAGCTGGCATTGCATTTGGGTGAGGATCATTTTTCAAATTCCGCAG
Organism: Buteo buteo; assembly: GCF_964188355.1. Classification (NCBI taxonomy): domain Eukaryota; kingdom Metazoa; phylum Chordata; class Aves; order Accipitriformes; family Accipitridae; genus Buteo; species Buteo buteo. The sequence continues at coordinate 9,895,945 of NC_134179.1, forward strand.
TTTATTAAGTCTCTGGTCAGCAATGAGGGGAGGAAGAGGTAAATTGATTGAAGAGACAGGGTCAGGCTTAGGCAAAGGTATTGGGAGCAAGTCTTCGGGTGCCCACACAATATGCTTAGCAAAGTTTGGTTTCATCAGGGTAACATCCATTTTAATGTGGCTGAACTGCCTAAGCTGAGATCGGGGATCCCTTAACGTTACACCAGGCAAAGGTTCCAACGGTATCAGAAAAGCTCTTTCTCTCAGTTCTCTTTCCGAGTCCTCTTCATCATCATCCATCCCTTTTTTCTTGACCTTAACTCCAGTGTGCGCATGGTGTAAATCTAGCTTTGCTCCCCCAAGAGACGAGCTGGCATGACCACCTTCACTGACCTTGTGCATCCTGGGATCTCGTACAAGCCGTGGGTCCAAGGATGTGGATTCTGAAGGCTTTCTGGGGTTGGACCTTGGAGAGGCCCGAAGTCTCGGGTCAGCAGCCTGAGGCCCTGTGCCTTTTTCTTTTGCCAGCCTCGGATCAGTAGGAATACCAAGCATGTGCTGCTCTGTGGAATGTTGTTGTCGATTCCTAAAATTTTCGCTTTGTTTCTTTAAGGTTTTTAGTATTGATTTAACACTGCTCCCCTCTTCCTCTTCACTACTGGAATACCAGTTGACATTGTCATCTAGGGGAAAAAAAACCCAAAAAAAACCAAACACATTATTCAAGCAAATAATCACCAGGGAATACAACACACTTACTCATATAAAGGGTAACTTCTCAGTAAAATCAAACTGAAAAGACCAGATATTAAATCATCACTCTCTGTATTATAACAACTGTAATCTAAAATGACAAAAATCAAGGAAGAACAGAGATAACAAAAAAAAAAGTAGCTAGATGAGATACTCCCAAACTCTGCTGCATTCTCTCTACATATCTGTCTCTCAACATTAATCTGGGAAAATAACCTGCTTTCAAACAATTATTTCTACCAGTACTAGTAGAAAAAAACATTTAAAATCTGAGTCTTGATGAAAATGACCTTCATTGTGGGATGGCAGAATGAAAAGTAAAATGGCACCTCACAGCAGTCTTAAAAACAGATCAATTACAAATGTGGAATTTGCTGCCTTATTACAATCAAAATCACAAGGTTTTGGGCGGAGGTCAAGATTCAGGAAGGGAAGAATTAAGAGTATTTAATTTGCAAGGATAATTTCTCAACTGTCGCATGCAATGTACTGGAAAGACTTATCAACACAGCTGTGTGCTCAGGTCCACATCCTAAACTTGCTTACTCACTGAAGGAGACTAGTGGTCTATTCTGGCTCAGTAAAATGAGAAATGAAAGCGAACCCCATCAGCATCACCACTATCTGATACACACTAATGCATGTTTCCTGAACGCTTCTTGTACCACACAAATATTCAACAAGGAGTGACATGTTGGAGGCAGCTAACAGAAACATTTTTCCGTTACGCTGCCTTCTGAGAAGCCTTCTTCTCTAGGCGGGAGGCCCAGTCACTCTAAAGCACTGGTGAGAAGTCTTCAGTTCAGAGCAGATTACTCTAAGTCGCTCTGGTTTTGTATGCAGCCTGAAGGGCTGCATCTCCACCTCTCTCTCATCATTTGATCAGAATTACATCAGCAATGTCCTCAAAAACATTTGATACAGCAACGGCCTTTTGGTCAGACAGAAGATGCATTTCTGGTCACATAACCTAGCAGCCTCAGAAAAGGGCACAGCAGGGAGCAGGCCAAGGGACAAACGTACTCTCTGTGGCTGAATCTGATCAGCAGGCTTACTGCTCTCCATCGTCCAGGTTACAGAAGAGACACTCAGATTAAACACTGCAAATTTCAGGTATCACAGAGGAAAAAATACTCCTCTAGAGAAATGGAATATGCAGAAAAGACCAAGAGGCACAACTGAATAAACAGAATCTAAGATGCACTTGCAGTACTGGCAGTTAGAAATAATAACTTTTCTGTTTCAATCAGGGATTTAAAGTAGTAATGGAGTTATAGACAACAGAACCTTTTAGAAGTACAAACCATATCCAAAAATTATCCATAGATCTTTCTACTTGGAATTGGAATGCAGCAACTAAGTGTATACTAAAATCCTGGAACAAGTTGGGAAGGAAAGCAAGTATATTCAGCTGAAAATATTACTCAAGTTGGTACCTGCACACTCACAATAACTGCAAATGGTAATGCGATGAAAATCCAAGTCAAGAGATTTGTTCCAGGCTAATACATGGTCAGTAAGTACATTTGGAACTCTAACAAAATTATCTTTACCTTCATCTTTGCTCATTGCCCTCTGACCCTGGCTGCTGACAGAGTCTCCATCTCTTTGATGCTTTTGACTAAGTCTTACGTAAAGGGCCTTCTGCATTGCTGGAAGAAAATCCGGTACATTAATGGCTGGTTTATGGCCCATATGGCTACTCATGCAGTCTGACTCACTTCCACCTTGATGGGACTCTTGAGCCATGAGGTGAGCCTGGTGATCTGTAAATTCTCCATGCCATGTTCCATCTGTAGTACAAAAAAACCCAGTTAGCAGCTAACCTATACAAGCTTTTACAGCAGAGGAGATAAAATATACTCAAGCAAAACTAATGTGACTTATATTACATGACTGCAAAGCGTCAGCTGAAAAAGCCTATATACTGAAGATACTTCAGGGAGTTTAGCTCTCTATCCAAGATTCTTGCAGCTGTTCAGCTTTGGAGCCATGATGTTTTAATACCACGCAACTGCGAAGTGCCATATCAATGAACAACAATTTTTAAATGTCCTTACCACCAGAGTTATTAGCTGGCTGGAAGTTATGTACAGCTTGATGAGAATAGTAATTGTCATAGAAATCAGCTGGGTTCTGAATAGGCTCATAATTCATATTGGGCTGCCGTTCACCAGGCATCTGCTGGTATTGTGGCCCTGGAGGACAATGATTCTCTCTCGGCATATTCACCATATGTCCTTGAACTCCTGGGGCATTGTAAGATCCACCGAGACCCGGTGGTGTGAGAGGTGGACCACCTTGCTGTCCTTGCATAGGCATACCAGTCTGGTTCTGCGGTCCGAGAAAGCCTGGTGGAACACCCTGCATAGGAGGACTCTGTGGCATTCCTGGGCCTTGAGGCCCTGCGCATGGATGATGTCCAGGAGAACCTGGGTGCATTGGCGGCCCATTATGTCCTTGTGACATGCCGGGTCCTGGCCCTGGACTTGAACCTGGATTATACATATGCTGAGAATGTGGGTCGTTTCCCTGAAACGGTGGTCTTGGTGGTGATGCGCTGTTATAGAAGGTTGGTGGCCTGTAGGCAAAAGAAAATTAGTGAATCAAATTTTGCACCTACAAAGATCAACAGCCTATTAGCCATTTTCTCCCCCTCCTCACTCTTACAGATGTCTGTTTGTACTTATTTGATCTTAAGTTGGATAAAAATCTGAAAGAAGCAAAATGATTTTCAAAGAGAGGGACTATATACATTACATATACATCATAACATGTGACAGAGCTTGTCTGGAAGTAGAACATTTTTTCAATATTAGCACATGCAGAACTGGACATTTGCTGCAACTAGGAGTTTTAGAGATGCCAAGGCCAACAGTCTCCATCAGGAGTGTCCATTAGCTTTGGTCAAGAAAAAGCGAGCTATAAAAAGATTGTAGAAGAGAATGAACTTTGCTCAACCTGCAAATGGAGATAGGCAAGGCAGGCACAGAGGCAAAACAAGAGCCAATGGAGTGATTTTTCTGGAAGGTCAAGGCTCAGTAAATTCTGTTCTATGGAAAGCATTAAATAAGTAAATAATTATGATAGCCGATATTTGACAGATCATTAACTTAGCAATATACTCAGAAGTATATACTTCTGACAGAAAGGAAGATAATCGTTTCAATATTTATGCAGCAATGTTTTAAGGAGAGTCTTACACAAAATTCTAAAACCTACTTTTTTCCAATTTTGTGTGCTAAATCCACAGTAGGCTTCACAACTATTTCAAAGAGAGATGGGATTTTCTTATATTCTCCTGAAGGATCTTGATAATTTTCTATGTCGGACTCAGAAAACGGATATTGCTCTGGCGGGGTTGGCAGAAGTCCAACACCTGGTGGTGGCTTAGGGAGAGGAACTATGCCACGCTTTCTAAGTTCCTCCAGTTCTTTCTCATCTTCATTTTGTGGTTCCTCCTCCGTATTCAAAACCTAGAACAAAGCAATGTAGCAAACACTTTATAAATTTTGCAGTATATGCAAGTCAATTTAGTGTTGCACTTTCCATTTAAATGTAATTACCTGCTACAGTACTACTATATATCAAATTCAAACTCAGATGAATTATAAATCTATTATTACTTGTTTTGCAGGACACCAATTCACAGCCAGGAAGAAAACTATTTCTGTAGCCAGGAAGGGACAATTTCACACAAGTCCATTTCCTTCAAACAGTAATTTTAAGTGACAGAAGTTGAAGGACTTATTCTAAGATTCGTAATGTTTCTGGTGTAAAATTCACTTCATTTTTCTGTTAAGGCCTGTTGTATAGGAACCGGAGAGAGACATAAATATCCTGCTTAAAAAAAAGGTCAGCATTTCATGAATGATTCAGAGGAGGCACCTCATTCCTTTCTCCACCCTGAGTGCAGAAGTAAGTCAGATGATATCTAACTTCTAGGCAGCTAAAGGTAGACAACATAAAAGCCACACTTCTTGTTACACAGTATGTGAAGATTTCCACAGAAGGGGATGCAAAAGAAAGTTCATGAGCAAAAACATGAGTTGTGAAAATAGACAAGTCTCGTATGATTAAAAAAGAACTGAGTAACTGATGGCAAGGGCAATTCCTGGTTTGAACCTGGTCACAGACTTACCGTGCTGAAGAGCAACAGGGAAGCTTAACATCATTAGTGTTTAGCATTACACTCCCTGAGAATCTCACAGAAATTTCCAGCACACCCCCCCCCTATTCTTTTTAGCAACAAACCATATGTTTACAGACTACAAATTGCTCACCTTATCCAACAGCTCTTTTGTTTCTGCAGTCAGGGGAGCATGAGAAAATTTGCACTTATCTCCTTGATAGCATTTGGCTCCTGTATGGTAGAACTTGCAAGGGAATTCATGTAAGCAATGTATTAAGGATTCCTAACAAAGGCTGACTTCTAGTTTGCGCTGTTCGGCAAGTTTATGAAATTCAGCTGTCAACTATCCTTCAATTCTTCACCAGTACTTAATCTTCCCAAAGCAGTATGTTAAGAATTCTGAAAGCTAATAACCAACTTACCTGCTAGTTCCATTTAACATTCCACTAATAATTATATTACTGTGGCCTTAACATTATTTTTGACTTGATTCTAAAATTGTGATTAAAAAGATGAAGGTCTCAATTCCAGAATAAAACACAAGTCCTTTACAACAAACAAGAACAGATCAGGGTTTTAAAAGTATGTGGACAAATACATCTAACTTCAACTTTCAACATTAAAAAGCCTTAAAACTGCAAACAAACCAGTAATTTTGTACGTATTTTCTCCTCCTAAGTATCTGAGCAGAAAAATAACCTTCTTGTAGTAAATCTACATAGTCTTTGGTATAGTCTCTTAAGAAAAGAAATGGCTACCCTTAAAAATCACTTACATCAATTAAGAGTAAATATAAACTTCCAGTTTAATTCAAGTATATATTTTTCTAAAGGATATTGTGCAAATAAATGCAGTTCTCTCCTTTGGTGCAGTAACCCTGTATGTAAAACTTGCAGATTTCCTTTTTCTTTTCAATCTCTGCATCATGATCAAATTTACACTGCTCTCCCTATAAATAAAAAAAACAAGAAAAAACATTATCTATCTGAAATGCTGAGTAATTCCATTTCATATTTAAAGAAAAATATCCTCCTTAGCTGAATTTAAACTTTTTATCTTTACTAACACAGAAATGCATTATAAGCATGTCCCTAAAAACTGTCAATACGGGGGCGTGGACATAGATAAACAATTCCTGAATCGGGATTCAAAAGAATATATGTAGTGGTCACAGAAAACAAGCTGCTCTTACAGTACCAGTTCTCTGCCTCCACCTAGCAATTTGCATTAAAAAGGCATTTAAACAAATACTTTACCGAAATTATTTTCCATATAAACAACTATGCACTTGATCAGAAAACCTGATTCTGTTTTTTAAGGGTGTGTGGGAGAACTAAAAAAAAAATCCAACAAGCAAATTATTAAGATTCTTCCATGTAGGAAAAACAGAGTCCAAATAGTATCAATTTTATATCAATCATATCATGTTATATATTAGGATTACTCTGCTGGAAAAGGTTTTTTGCATATTTTTTGTATTTATTTTTATGAAAAATACCCTCAGTGCGCTTTCAGCCACTTGTTTTAAAACTGAAGGTGGCAGCAAATGCTCATCTTACTGAACATACTAAAATATATAAGGGCAGCAACAAATGCATTGTTTTCAATTCCCACCCAGTTTGGGAAAAAAAGCGTACTGATTTTCACCTTTACTTTGACCATTTGAAAAAGAAACAGAAAATGTTCTATCTCTAAATACACAGAGGAACCAAATAAATGACGCACTCACTTACTCGAGGAGCATGCAGTTTTTCTTAAGTGTGTTTTATAACTGACTGAACTAGTCTGACATCAGAGGATTCAACTCCACAGCAGCACAAGCTTCAAAATCAAGCAATAGCAATTTTTTTACGTAATAAGAGACTGTCTTGCTAGCGCTTTTGCTTGACAGCTGACTGCTTTGAATAGCATTCTCTTCTTTCTGTTGCCTTCCACTTGCTGGCTGAAGGAAGATGGTTCTTTGGTAGGGGAACTATTACTACAACCCCACTTTTTACTTCAGAGAGAGAAATAATTTAGCATAATTAAGCAATTCCTTCAATGTTTCAAAATTAGCAGTAGCACATAAAAGAGAAATAATCTAATATATTCAGAAATCATTGCCTATTTACAGATTCCATAAGATCTGATGTATGTTTACACACGATACATTGTCAGTGTAAGTTTATGATACTATCACAGATGTTTTTACTGTATATACTAATAAGCAAACACAATAATTTTAGTAGAATGTTATAATTCAAACTGTGTAACAGAAGGGGCTATTTTTTCATAAGTACTTCTGTTGGCATTTATCTACAAGTACTCAAAACACTAGAAACCACAACACTGAGTTTCAACATACAAGTTTTCTTTGCATCAGCTGAAGTAAAAAAGAACAGAACATCATCTCCCCTTCCTCACACCAAAGAAGCAGACCGACAGACACAGTGCATACTTACCTTAATACACCTCCCTTCAAGGAAATATTTACAAATTTGTTTGCCCTTGTGTTCCACTGTATGCTGATTTATGAACTCCTGACTCATATTAACCCATTTCTTCACTGGTTTGCCATCCTGTAAGAAAAATGAACACCCTACTGATGCTTACTTATTAAGTGCAGTTGCAAAAATATTACAGCATACTTGGTGCACTAGTTACCCCAAAATGTGATTAACTACACCATGATTTAAGTTCTTTATTATTATACCTACAGCTCAAAGTAAATACACATACTTTTTCTTAGCTGCTTTAATACAGTCTTTTTTTATAAATGCAACCAGATCAGAAACTTCTTACAATACAACAGACGCAAATAACTTCACTGAATGGACTGAGTATCTCACACTTCATTTGACAATGCTGGAAAGCAGGGCTGACTCCTGGGCACCCACCAAGTCAGTGCCAACTGCCCCCTGATTACAGGCACCTCTGCAGACAGCCAGGAGTTGAGTCATCATCCAGACTTCCAGACCACCATCTTAGCCACAAGGCTACACTTTGCCAATCATTCCTCTCTACGTGCTTCTCACACGATTATTATTTCCAGATTATCTATCTTCTTTTTTCTCCCATTAGAAGAAAAATAACCTGTTTGTTTATACCACGAGGCAAAGCAGACAGGAAGCACAATTCAATCATGACCTAACGCATAAGAATTATTATATACCTAGTGAGGCAAATAATTGTTCCTTCTTATGATTTGATTCCCATGTGGCATCTGCACTTGAGATAATGAAAGAAACCGCAGTAAACTCATCTAACTAGAGAGCCTGGGATAGGTGTTGAGGGGGCCTGGCAGAGCTAGTGAAGTCATGGACGTAGACGGCCTTTAATGAACTGCCGTCTGTGACACTGCAACAGAGGGTAGAAACAAACGTCTTCTTCGCAGTGCTAGGTGGTTGCCTACTGATCTGATGATAGAGGGAAATAGGCTTTTCTGACTTCCCATTTTCACAAGAATGAGCAGGGTTCTGACGGCTGAGTGGGAACTTCTGAAACAGAATGGATGTGGTTCTCCACAGTCATCACACCACATCATGAGCACACATGAGCATCAGCACACCAAGTGTCTGGTCTCATTTCGCTCGGCAGATTAAGCAATGTCACAAAACATTAACACTGAGAATGATTTGTGGATTTTGTTGACATTGAGAAGCAGCAATCTTCGAGCTAGAAATGCCACTCCTGGATCAGTCAAGATCCATTTTCTACTCTGAACACATTAAATCCAGAGAAATCTCAGCTCCTTCAGAAAAAGCAGCTTTGCATCTAATAATTGATCCTCTCCAAGGTTAACGCAAATATCACATAAACACGATGCTCCAAGTCTCTCTGGGAGCACTGCAAATCAGTGACTGTCCCACAGCACAACGCACTTGAAACAATGGCCTGAGGAAGGCTGAAATGCTCCCACCATGTCCCCGAGAATCCCAGGGATGTCGCTGTGTGGCTCGGGACTCAGTGGTTACCCCTCCACACCGCACAGCTCAACATCTCCATTGCAGAATTCATTATTTCACTGTAGCCAGGAGCCCAGCTTTTTGGTTTCTGCCTCCCAGCCCTGCTGGGACCTGCCTGCAGCTGCCTCCTTGCCTCCACCCTTCCCCACAGCTTGGGAGATGGTGCTGAAGGACAGGGCATGCTTTACAGCAACAGGAAGGAGTCCTATAAACGAGGCATCGTCCTAACAGATCAAATGGCTGCCCTTTTCCCTACCACATGCTGGGCAGGGAAAGGAACATCTGATCTAGACCACCCAGGAGCCCCAGAGAGTTAGGCCAGCTGGACAACACGGGGAAAAATTAACACTGCTGATTCATACATCACTGCATTAGCTAGAAGCCAGCCGCGTGCATTCCTGAGTGCAGGAGGGAGGAGAACCACAGACATTTTAGTTGCAGTATGTAGACTTAAATATGATTTGGCTTAAATAATGTTTTTCAACCACGGATGGATTTGATTCATTAATCATCAATTTTGTATTGTTTTTCATTTAGATGAAGATTGGAGTTAACAATTTACGAATAGTGTGGCAATACTGAACACTATGCTTTCTCTAATTCCTGTGCAAAGAATTACTAAATGAAAACCAAGGTCATATACATTTCCATTTCCACAGTCACAGCTTTGGAAAGAAAAGGAGAATTCTTCACGATTCAGACAAAAATTGGCAAAAGCTGTGAAGGCGTCCATTGTCTCTGCTGAAAAATCTGAGGTGAACTGGGAGTAGCGAAACAACTTATTTCAGATACAGTTAACATTGAAGTTCATGCACCATTCAAAACCAAAGCTCATAAACCACTTTCTGCTAGTTTTTCATATTTCCAAGAAAAACAAGAAAATTATGTATTAGCTTAAATTATTAACTACACTTTGTACATCAAGAGCTGGAAAATTCTAGTGATTTCCTAGATAAAAAAAGTTTAAAGATAGGTATTTTTAAATGTTCTTTTGTTAAAGCAAAGCATCCAGTCATTTAAAACAACTACATTAGGAACTCAACTTTAATTCCACGTACCTCATGAAAGCCATCAGATCCTTTATTGCCCCCTCTGCCCCTTCCACGATCTTTACGCTTCAATTTCTTTTGCATTCCACGCCCTCGACCAACGTTGTAATTATTACCTCTCTGAGAAATACCTGAAAAACAGCAATGGCCTCTTTCAATAACCTCAGGAAGTAAAGAAAAATGGTTATCCAGTGACATCAAATACAGACAAATCAAACAAACTGAGTATCTACCTTTTTGCAGTCTAAATTCCTAAATACTAGCTTGAATCACAAGTTGGCAAGTACAACTACAGCAGCCAATTGTAATTCTGTGCAACTGCCTGCTCTTTGAAAAGCTCTTCAAATCAATAGCAGACTGACAAACTGAATATAAAATTAATCTTGTTCAAAGCAGCGTCTCACAATTAGAAGTGCAGACATGTTATTCTAACCAGCCCAAATACTTGAAATATTTTGTGCCATTTGGTCCCTTTCTGAACACAGAACTAACCAGCACAACTGGCACACAGGTGCGTGTGCATGTTTCACTGTCACAACATGCAAGAGATGCGAGATCATAACCTAAGAAATATGACAGAACAGCTTTGAATATAAAAATGTTTAATGGTAACTGTTTGGAAGCCTCAAGAGGGTAACCCAGCTACCAGCATGCCAGGAGTCATGGTCTCAGCTAAAACCACCGAGACAGTATCTGCTTTCTCATCAATTTAAAACCAAAGAAAACCAGTTAGAAAGCTCTGCAGATATCACACTTGCTTCAGGTGGCAGCCACTCCATGACAGCGAGGCTGATTCCAGTGAAAATGCCTTGACTTCATCTCAGATGATTTGCAGACAGAGATTTTGAAGCAGTATTGCCAAGCAGCACATGAAAAGCCATTTTTGCCTCAGCTAAAAAGATTCTGCCAGTCTTTTGCCAATTTATTTTATTGTGAACCAAAACAGAATGCAGTAAATCTTCACTGTAGCAAATGGAACACAGCTTACATCCTTTGTGTAACACACAGTATCTTCCCAAGAACTAGTAAGGCATTCACAATGTCATACAAAACTCTCCTCAAATTTTGCCTGGGAAACAAACTTTTATCCATGATTAAAGGGAGAATATTTTGCAAACTGAATCAATAGTTTCTGAAATGAGACCTTGTCCTCATAGAAAAAAGGGATGAGAACAAGTTAAGCATTTCTAGATGGTAGATCAGACTATCTCTGTCAATGCTACACACCATCTCCGTTGCCTAACCTTCCACACCCCAGGGCAATATGGAGTAACACAAGATAACTGGGGAGTCAGAAGTCCCTTCATAATACAGAGGCCAGAGATGTAAGCTGGCTCAATGAATTGCACTACAATAGTCAGGAAACGATCAGAGACCAAACGAAAGGTGCAAACAAGAATGCTTGCATAACTTGGCTTATGTAAGCAAGGCATGAAATAAGGGCAGCAGGACTCTTTCAGGAGCTTATCGTTTAATAGGAATACTTTTTCACCAGCATTTGTATTGGTCCAGCTTTGAATGCAAGAAAATTTGTGAAAAGAAGAATAAAAAGGTACTAGCATACTTGTGGGACATACTAATAAAAGTAAAGTATTCAGGCACCTACCAAAATTTCTAGGTACTTAATTTTTTTTTTTTTTTTGGGGGGGGGGGTTGGCGGACAGAGGGCTAAATTAGATTTTGGAATTGACATATTTACATTCCTCCCCCCAATCAAGTCCCATTTCAGACTTTCATAAACTACGACCAGAAAGTCACTTTACAGCCCTATGATTTCTTACTCAAGCAGTTACACAACAAAGATCTTGGCTTTTTAATAGGGTTTTATTTGTTTATTCTCTACATACATATTACCCGACACTTGATCTTTTTCTTCAATATATGCATCAGTGCAACCGTATGATATTATTCCTTCCCCGTGAGCAGCCTTATCACTCGATGGGAGACTGCAAGCTCGCAGGAAAGCCACTGCTGGCAGCTTTCTTCATTCAGCTCTCAAGACAAACATCCTGAAATGATGCATGATACAACTGCTGCCACCACCATTACTACAGTTAACTATTCAAATTATCTTACCTTTCTGGATCCCTTTCATCCCCTGTTTTTTCACTGGTTCTTTTGGGAATGGAGGTCCTAAATCAGTACTGGAGGTCTCTTTAGCTTGTCTGTATTGTTTAAGCTGATCAGCAAAATCTTCATCCTTTTCTTCCTCGTTATAATTACCAAAGTTTTCATCACTGTAATGACTATAGTCATCATACTCCTTACTTTTTACATTTTTTTTATGTTGCATTTTCTGTGAACTCATGTAATTTCCTGATACGTGTCCATGCTGTATGAAAGGGATTGCATTGTTCAGAAGCAACTCAGTATTTCAAAAAACCCCCCTCCAAACTGTTCTAACAAAACCAATTGTTTTCACCTTGTTTTACTGTCATGCTAACAGATTTGCACAAACAAGCATTTATAATAAACAATGAAAATCAGTTATTTAGTAAAAACTAGTACTTTTGATTCCGAATGCATCAAAATAGGAAAAAGGACAAAAAAGAGCAGCATCAGCATCTATACTCCAGAAAACTTTTCAGTGGAGTTGACAAAGCATTTTAACGTACGCAGTTCTAAGTGCTACTTAGATGAACTATGATTAGAATAATTTTTTTCCATTCATGACCTCCATATCCTGATGATCTTGGACACAGATGAAACAACCTGGCCCGCCTCTGTCAGTCAGGATGAAATACTGGTTATCGCCACTCCTAAGCCAGCACTGTCCCTTCTCCCATTTCTGCAGACAGGATCTTCAGTTTGTTAATAAATTTGGCTGGCTGATGAGGTTTCTGGAATGGTTTCAGGCTAAAAGGAAAGTCTCCTCTCCTCTGAAGTACCAGAGTTCCACCAAGCCGCTAGCTGCTCTATCGCAGCTTTAGAGAATGTGTTCTATTTCACCCAGCAGTCTCAGGAGGGCTATCAAGCTGCACAGACTGAGAAAAGCCAGGACAAATTGAAGTATCAGAAAACAGAATCAACTCTAGCTACTTAAAGGTGGCTTTTCAAGAGCTGTTTCCTCTCAGTACAGTCTAAATCCAACGCAGGCAATAATAAAGATATCTTAATTGTTGCCTGATGGAGGAAAAAATAGTATCAGGCTTGTTTACACCACCTACATTCATGTCACAGATAATGCTTTACATTTGGAAATCTACCCAAGGAGATGAGAACTAGATGTGCTTCCTGAAATCTGTGAGAATGGGCACTGTGATCAAGTCAGCCTTCAAAAACCGCATCATTTACATCTACATTTTTTAAATTACACCTAAATAAAGACATGAGAAATCAGTTTAAAAAAAATACTACCTGACTGAATGAAGAATCATAATCTCTGTATGAAGAGCTGCTACTCTTTTTATGTGGTCTTTCTGTACGCTCAATATCAGAGTCATGGCTGTAGTCTGAACTGTCATCACTGGAAGGGGAGTTATGCTGAAAGAAAGAAGAAAATAGCACTCTCAGGTGTTGTTATGTAATTCTCTGTGTAACTGGTCTGCTGTATATGAACTTAAAAGAAGCACTAGGCTAATAAATGAAAATATTTCCTTAACTCGCGCAAGCCTTTGCTTCTAGGGGAGGCTAAAGAAAGCACACTCTTTGATGACCCACTCTTTTTAACAGATCTGATCCGATGAGGCTTCCGAATGTAAACATTGAGGGCTATGTGGTTTCTCTGGGTTATGTCAGCTTCCTATGGGTCTCTCTGAGCCCTGCTTCTCTGCGACATAGCAGGGATGGTCCTGGAAGGCTTAACAAATCTGGGAGATGGTTAGAAGCTTGCATATGACCATAGAAATGATTAGCATCCTGTCATTTTCTGCTGGGAGAAAACTCAGTGTTACTGCATTACAAGTGTTTTATTTAGATGTGTTGTTTTGCAGAAAATTTAGAGGGGCAACCATACGAGAACACTATATTTCTGTGATTTGTAGAGAATTACCATCAGGTTTAATTCTCTAGGTTAAAACTTTGCAAATCGCTTGCATTTATTTAAGTTGATTAAAATATATATTAGAAACATTATCTTAATTAACTTTACTGAAGAATTCACTTAACTAGCCTGAAATCTTTTCTTTCCAAAAATATGATAATTAGCACAAAAAGCGAAATTGTAAATTTATATTTTGCCCCTTATCCTAAAAAACTTAGTCTCTACAGTGCAGCTACCATTACCGCTGTCAGTGGCCAGTGCTCAACTTATACCGCTGCTTAAGATTTAAACAATTTAAGAAGTGATTTAACACTTCGGCCTCTCATGTCAGAACTGCCACAACCATTTACAATGGCAAAGAGTAAAACGCTCATAAATGTCAGTATTTTGTAAACTGCTATTAAAAGAAATTTTGAAATAAATAAGCATCCAGTGAAGACGTATATCACAACAGTTACACCCACAGTCTGATTTAGTATTTCTTTTGAATATAAACAGATGAAAACAAAGTTTATGAAAACACATTTAGGCAAAGCTAACAAGTAAGTTTCCAAACTATCATTTGAAATGTCCTACAGCTGGATTATTTAATGATTTATTGTCTCTGAGCCCACATAAACTGTCACTGAAATGTGTGAATATGCACTTCCATGTGTTGAAAGTCTAGTTAAACAAATTCTTTAATATTGAAATGCATTGGTAAGATAGGAATCTCAAAAATTGCACTCAGAGTCCGAAGACTGCCTAAATAGCAATAAAACCATTTTAGGTTTCTTCTCCAACTCCCTGGATCCTTGTCTAAGCCTGGGAACCTGGAATTAAAATAAGCACCTCCAATATTTTGGTTTGCATTTCCTAACCTTATGCTTATCCCGTCTTCTCCTTTTTGATTTTTTCTTTTCTTTTTCTTTTTTGCGTTTCTTCCGTGATTTTCTATGTCCTTTTTCATTTTTCTGTTTATCATCACCTTTTGTACCATGTTCTTTCACATCTTCATATGCTGCATCATCTATTTCACCATCTTCTAGCTCCCCATCTTCTCTGTAGGAGGAAAAATATCAATACAGTAAAATTACGTGTTATTATCCACCTCATCTGTCCAACAGCACAGTAAAAACAAACACACCCAGTATGTCTTTCCACCAGTTACATTTTTGTGCATGTGCATATACGTTTTAACACATGTAACACCCCAAGAACTACTAGGATTTTCTTTCACAGTTAAAGAAAAATGGAATGCAAGCCATTAAATGGCCTTGAATTACACTGCAAAATTAAAAAGCTTTAAAACTATGTATCTTTTTAACTTCTCAGAACAAAGGTCTTCTCTTCTTACACAGTTTTCTCCAACCTATATAAAAAAACCCTG
This sequence comes from Buteo buteo, assembly GCF_964188355.1. NCBI lineage: Eukaryota > Metazoa > Chordata > Aves > Accipitriformes > Accipitridae > Buteo > Buteo buteo. Next base: position 9,911,153 of record NC_134179.1, read on the forward strand.
CTTCAATGTAAACTACTTCAATATAACTCTGCTGCCCTTAAACACATTTCAAACTGAAGAGGTATTTTAACAATTCCTAGGAAGACTTTTACTACAATTACATGCCTTTACGTTGCTGTATTTGCAGAACAGATGTGGTCAAAATTAAAGGCAATTAAAACTCTCTGAAAACCATATAGTTAAAGAGTAGTAATAATGAAAACAAGCAGTTGGGCACTGCAGGAAAAACTGCATAGTAATACAAACATGTTTCCTTCAACACACCAGCTCCTGGCACTAAAGATGGGTCTGTAGTATGTAGGGTGTAATGGCCAAAGTCGTGAGCAATTCAAAAAAGGAGAATTACTTTAGCAGTTAAGTGGATTCTTCAGAAGAAATTAGTAGTAGTAGTTGACAAGAAAGCAGTAGTTAACATTTGAGTTTCATTTGCTAGAATCAAAAAACTGACAGAAACCAGACATCTGATGATGGTATTTTTCTAAGCTACCCAGGGTGGTCTTTTTTTTTTTTTTTTTAATTTGTAACATTGACATTTGTAGGGGGTTGTTTCATACATCAACGAATACTGTAAATGAAACAATACGCATGTGAATCTAACTTCTGCATATGAATGTGGCTGTCTTGAAAGTCTTCAAAATGGAGTAGCACCAAAAGATTACAAAAAAAAAAAAATACTAACACAAAATGTAACACTTTAAATGCTTGTAGACTAAATAACAGAAAGGCTTGTGCTTATCTCCATCAGTAGGGAAAAACAGTTTCTATGATTACCTAAGACTTTAATTAGATTTAGGTAAGACAACCCTGAAGATACTTTGCCATGAAAGAAACATTTTGACAAAACACCAGCTAACCTGCTTCTCATCCCTATTTCAGAGGTGCTGCTGAAACAATCTCAACTCCCCTCCTACAATTTGGTATTTGCTGGGTTTTGGTTGTGGAAGAATTTACTGCTTTTAAACGTTTACAATTGGCTCTATATAATTATTTCTACGTTACCACTGCTTCAGGAATTCAGCCTTTGCAGGCATCATGGAACTCAAGTCCTGAATTTTGACATGGAGATTGCTTGAAAATGCCATCAGTCCTATAGTGTCTGAAACCCTCACTCTACAAACATACCAGATTCAGCAGATGGTGGGGGCAGCAAGGGGAGAAGCCTTGATAGATACCAGAAAACTACATTAAAAAAACCCAAACAAACAAACAAAAAACCCAAACTAAAACAAGACCAAACTAGTGCTGGGAGCAGTACAAGGTATTAGGACAGAAGTAGTAATTAGGCAATATTAAGTTGCCTTACAATTTGTCCACCTCAGTCCAGTACTCACAATGTATTAGCTAACCTGATGATCAACTCTGTCTCCTTCAAGGGACTACGAATAGTAGGAAGGGGGAAGAACTCACCAGGAAGCAAAAGACCTGAGTCTCCACAGGAAAAAAACGATGGTTAAGAAGTTAGAAGCAACCCAAAGTTCTGACTTTTTGTAAGAGGAGTAAATGGATATGCCAGGGAGAAGAAAAGGGGAGAAGACATGACTGCTGTATTGTCACCTCATATGTCCTGGAACTTCTTACAACTAAATGCTCTTAGCAATCACAATGCAAAAAAAAAAGGGGGGGGAGAGAACAAAAAAAACCAAAACCACCACCAAGATATGATTACAGATCACTAACCAGCCAAAAAAACGGGGGAAAAAAAAACCCAACCATATTCAGATTATCGACTTGCATAAAGGCTTTGGAGAAAAACTAAGAAAATCCATCAATTTCAAGGTATCACCTCTTCACCTTTAATTCTCAACTATCGGCGGAATCCTACAGCATATCTACAGCAACTGCGACACTTCCCCATCACCTTGTGGCAGCCCACTGCAACCACGTAAAGACCAGTTATATACATCAAGTCTCATGAAGATGCTTTGCTGTATTACATGATCAAGAAGGGGACTCAACATTTCTAAGCAATGCACAAGAGTAGCTAGTCTATCTAGTGATTGAAAAAAGTACCCTGGAATATGGGAGAAAATAATCTTCTAGACAAGTATTGAACATAGTTCTGTTTTGCTAAGTAACTGGACTGGAAAGAAGTAAAGTTTATAAGAAGCTTTCAAATGTCAAAATATTAAAAAGTGGGCATAAAAAGACAGATTTAATCTGAATAAAAGATTCTGCTACAGAAGGTGTCATTTAAAGACCATCAGTAATATTGATGGACAGTAAAAGACAGTTCATGGCAGGTAGTGAGTGAACTTGCAGGACTTGCTGCCATAGGCAGTTGCTGAAGCAGACAGCAGCAGCCACAGAAAGGGACAGGACAAATTCACAGAAAACAGGCCCATTAGAGGCATGGCTCTTCCCTCCAACACACTGAATACAACCATGGGTGCCAGGAAAACAAACAGGAACTTAGAAGGAAGGTAAGAAAAACTGCTCAACTGCTATGTCTTCAGTTTAGCTACACTGCAAATGCAATCGTCACTGGTTTGAATTATGGTCTTAAACATTTCTTGGACACATTTTGAAAAGGACATTATTTTTTAGTGCAAATATAAAACAACAGGAAGTTCAAAAGCTGACTTTGGCTTCATGGCAAGTAATGGAAAATAATAAAGGTATGCCCACTACCAACTGGGCAGCAAAGGTGAAGTAGAGAGGCAGCTTCAGAACCCATTTTTATGTGATTTTTCACAAGGTGGTCAGGGAGATCTGCTCATACACAATCCTTACAGTGCCTCGTGAAGAACATTTAACGCCAAGATACTCCCATACTTAAGAAGAGATAAAGGATCTTCAGAATAAGTACCCCAAGCATAACATAAATCCTGTCTTCAAATATCACAGTGTCCATTATCTCCAGCATTCCCTGACAAAGTCTAAGTACCTCATCTAATACCCCAAGAAAGCATTTGTCACATCTTTCCAGGAGATACTTGATTAATAAAGTGTGCCTAATGAAACTGAAATGCAAATATTTATGAACACCTGCAGCTATTAGAAAAAACAATCTTTTGTATTTTGACAAAGTGAGCTAAACTCACTCTCTCAAGGATGTCTACTCAATTAAAATATCCTCTTAAGTAAAATGCCTAGTAAAAATGCTCTTTTGGAAATAAGGTATTTGCCAGTTAATCAGTTCCTTTGGGAACTGCTGCCATACATTTATACTTCTGTGATGCATCCAGGATGCAAATAACATTTTAGGCAAACCAACTGTGCAGAATCTCAGTAATACTATATTTTGGATTGCATTTCAAAGGTAAGACTACAAAAGTCCTCTAATCCCCAAATGCCTAAATTCTTTCCACAACATCCTAGAATTTTCCAAGCATTGAACTTCAAGAATGTTAAAAAAAAAAACACAAAAAAACCCCACCAAAACGGACAATACGAATTGAAAAGATAATGGTCAAAAATTTATCATTTCTTGGAAATAATTTAATTCTTCAAAGAAAGTTTAAAGGAAGTGATAGGGCAGAAATTACCTTGCGTTTTATAGGCTTTATTCCCATTTAAAATCTAAACTGGAGCTGTATGCTAGAAAGTGAGTGCAGAACCTACCCCTTTTAGAAGTTCACTTCCGAAATATATTCCACAGACTTGGCTATAGCAAGCAGCTTTGGGAAGGGCTTTCAGTGATGTGAACCAAGACTACCTCCCTTTCCACTGTGAGTAACAGAAGTCAACAAACAGATGTGGTCTGGAAAAAACACAGCTAGCCAATGATTTTCTAGGAAATGGCTTCAAGTCTGAGGTTGCTTTCCCTTCGGCAGGTATCTACAGCACACAAATCACAACACCAGTCTAACAAGAGAGGATATGAATTTCTGGTTTGCAAAGTAAAGCTTCTTGCTTACGGAGTATCTTAGTATGCTTCTGTTATTGCTGGAAATGCCTGACACAAACCCCAAAATTTTCTTGATCTAGAAAAGCAAGGAAGTATAATCTTGTCTTTTTCAAGATTCACTTCTCTTTCAACTACCCTACCCCACAAAACAATACACCACAAAAACAACCTTCACTGAAATAATGCCAACAAGCTGTGGGGGGAACAGTTTATAATGCCTACACAACGCATACCTCGGGAGTCAAAAAGACAGCCTCTGTGCTGAAGGAACAAACACTGGCAATTTTTAACTTCTGCCATGTGTTATTTTCCTGGATTCTATACTTGTATTTGCAAAGGCTGAACTAAATCTGATGCGTCATCAGATTAACAGAAGTTAATCCCTGAACTACTACAGTGCAAACCTGCAGTATAAAATTCTGGCACAGAAAAAAGCAGAAGAGGTTAACTCGCCTCTACCCAGAGATCTCAACTAGCATTACCAAGCCCTTCCCATCCTAGTGCATTTAAAGTCCTTTTGGAAGAGAAACAAAAGCATCTTCATTAAATACCCAGTTTAAATTGCTTAGAGGGGTTTGGCTACTGCTGCCTGACCTACTGGAACTCCTTCATAAAGAGCCCTGGATGACTTCAGTGATTAAAACAAGTTGCCATATGGTACTCCTATTTCCTCATAACCCATGGGACAGCAAATGCAATCTTGCAATCCAGAACACAGGAGATGCAAAAATCAGTAACATCACCTAGACTCCACGAGCTAAGCAAACCCTAACTAAACAAAAGGCAGCATACTGGCCGTGATTTTTCCTATCAGCCCCTGCACAAGGACTAGGTATGCACAAAAAAAATTTGGTTCATCCCCAAATGTGAGAGGAAGAACTAAAATCACCAATGGATCGCTCCCTCTTCCGCAATCTCCAGCTACTTGGAGCTTGACGGATATGTGAAAACAAAACCAGAAAGCATTTCCACTGTCCCAAGTGTATTTCTAGAGCATCTCCAAAATGGATTAGAAAGGCACAAAAGCCAAGTTATCTTCCAGGGAGAATCAGTATGGTGAAATCACTGCAAGAGCAGTTATGCAAATATTTGGTGAGGGAAAATAGAAATCCACACATAACGCATCATTACTCTAGTGTCTACAGTTTAATTTCTAACATTCAAACTCGACTTTAACTTACCTTTCTTCCCTAGTCTGAGTCATTTTTAAAAATAGCACTCTTTATGTTCAAAGAAGATTTACAACTCAAGCTCCTCAAGTCCAAGACACAAAAATGAGATGCATTTTCTCAGTACACTGACGATGATAGCTCTGAAATATTTAAGAAAACTAAAAGGGTTTTCCTTGTGGGACTGTTTTTCCAATCTTCTTAACAGAAGTACTCAGCATACTTGCAGACAGAGCAGGTGCTACACGAGAACCATACTTCTGTATGGTTTAAGAACTAACACAAACAAAATCATACAACCAAAATGTGAATCTCTGTCATCAAACACGATCGTCTGTTAAGTCCATTTTTGGTAGGTTTGATTCACAGCTGAGGAAAGGTCTTATTTAAAAATAATTACATTCTGTTTTACAATATGACGCTTTTGACTTTATTTATTAGAATAAGCCTTAAAGAGAATAGTGATAGCTGAGACTTTCCGACAGCATTACCAAAACTAGAAAAAGTATATAGTAGATAAAGGCTGCAAACAACTCCCTTTTACTTCTTGTAGACATAGAGAAAGGACACAGTAGCAAGAATGCAAACATTTTACATCAGCAGATCTCTAATGCATTGAGTAATAAATTACTTTTTTTTAGAAGCTACTAATTTCTGGTCATGACTGAATATTACTGTCCAAAAAGAAAAGAAAATCTACTTGTTCCTAAGGTGAGTGCATTGTTAAACCTTAACCTCTTTTTTCTGCGATTAGTTCCAGAAGAGACAGCTTATCAGAAACCATCCAGGATGTCTAAAAATTCATATGCTCATATAGAAACAGTATGTTAACAGCCCTTAATTTACAGGGGCTGATAACAGCATCATACACCCATTCTGCTGACCTCTGAATGTCCGTGATAAGGACATATAATGCTGGGGAGAGAGCTTAAACTGATGGGAAACTACCTGAGTGTTTTTGACACTGGTCAAGACTTACTTAGTGAAAAAGCCTTACACTCCTCCCACGTATTTCTTCTCCTTAATTTCCTTTGGGCATGTTTTCCTTCGTATCTCAAACTAGATTTCTCCCTCAACCCCTCTATCCTAGCTCCTCATACACTCCTGCTGCTTCAAATAACCCTCCTGCACGCATTTTCCACACCCAATGCATCTAGAAAAACATGCTGCTATGCAGCACTCGTGACTGCACAGACGTACACAGCTATCACTTCTCATCACTACATGCTTACTTTCTGTCCTGTTCACTACCATGCAATGAACCCACAATACTCTCGCAGGTACCATTTTGTTTTATAAAATTATGAAGAGCACAATAACTCGGGTGCAATTCAATGTCAAGAAAATTACATGTCTAAGTAAGATCTTAAAGGGCTAAAATTCATGAAATGAGTTTGTCCTAGCACGCTCCTACACTAAAGAATTTACGAATTAATAAGGAAAATAATTACAAAACTAGAAGGTGTTGTTACAGTTAACACAACAAGCCAGTGTCCACCAAAAATCGGCACTGGCTTCTTTGACAATGTTATGCAGGTCACTTACAGCTGCCCGTTAGTTTTGACCATTCTGCAAACATTAAGTTATTTTAACCTACAGCCAGGCAGGGAAACTGCACCATGAGAAGTTACAGACCAGACTGCTTGGGTTTTCTTAATCTCTGTTTTGCCTTCATCCCCAGAGCTGGTTGTAACAGATACTGTGTTCCCGTAAAATGGGGGAAGGAAGTGAGAAAGACAGCAGCGAGGCATGCCAAAAAATAGCTTCCTGCAGTGGCACTGGAGGCCAACAAGCAACTTTTGGAAAGCCCACCTTCTCACCCTGCTGCCTAACCATCTCCAGTCTCTGGGCTTTATTACTGTAGGAGAAATTACAGAAATTCACACAGACCACCTCCTCCTCTCCAGGAGGACAAGGAGGAGTAACAGCTATGTCAGCCAGCTGTGTTTTTGCCACTCCTGCAATGTTTGCTGGATGGCAAGCAAGCCCTGTTTGCCCACAGGGCATATTTGGGAGTGATTATCTCTTCACTTCCTAGTTCCCTAACGTCAAAGCAAGTTTTGAAATCATGCTCGAAAACAATAAATCACTACAAGGCTGCACTCAGCAATCACAAACAACTTCAACTTAACATGAACACATTCTTTGGTGATTAACTATTACTGGGAAAAAAAGAAATCTCTGAAAACAACTGTAAGTAAATGTTTTCAAACCAAACCATGCACATGTGGACCACGGGCATTAAAGCACCAGGTAGCATAAAAGAGACACATTTCAGTTGCCAAGTTTAACTAAAGATGGATGGAAGCCTTGTGGCAAGGGAGACTGGGAGAGCAGTCAGGCTGGACAATAGCAGCTACAGACTGGGGGAGATCTTTAGCCCTTCTGCTCCACAAATGCTTCCCTGATCTGTAATGCTATGGTGCTTCACGGAGCTGAGGAGCCACACAGATTGAGACAAGACACGGGCAAAGCCGCCTGCAATATAATGTTGGCTAAGCAGTAACGGAGAAAATGTACAACTGAGGTATATAATATAGATTTCAATTTGCTGTTACTCATCTCGGTTACAACCCGCCACTTGCTTTTTTCCCTCTACTTGCCACCGGCTGTAATTTAGCAGAGCAGGTCTCCATTACGGTGAACCAGACAGACCTGTTAGAGCAGCAGAGTGTAAATCATGCTCGCTGAGGACAGGAGTGCAAAACGGGTACATGGAAAGGGAGCAGGCAGGTCCTAAGACAGCTGGAAGAGGAAACTGGGAAAATAAAATAAAAACAAAGGGGTGGCTGGCTGGAGTCTCTATTCCCCTGGCTCATCTGGACATACACCAGGCATACATAGCTGGTGAAGGAGAGGCTTTGGAAGAGCAGCACCACAGCTAGAGGCGGGCAGACTCGCATAATCAAACACTTCAGCTATGCTTCGTAAAACTCCAATCAGTTTATCTTGAAAAAGAAAGTGACTGTACCAACTTCATTTTTAAATGTAAAAATTGTATCAAATACATAATGGACAAGTGTACAATGAGGATTAGCATGGTTCTCAGGAAAAGGAACCTGAAATGCAACAGACAAGCCCAGCTTTGAAGTGGCATTTCCAAACACCCTCTGCAAAAATCAGGACAATTTTCTACAGAAAGTTCACAGGCCGCTCAGGTGTCTGACAGAGAGCTGTGTCTGACGTTCAATTTCCTTCATGGTACCATGAGCACATAAAAAGCGGCCTGATACTTACACTTGCAATGCAACTCATAAGACCATGTTGGCCACAGAAGCATTACTTGCACCTCTGCGATCTGCGAGATAGAATCTCCATGTTCAGACCTATCATTAGGTCACTGCTATTTTTACAGCAGATAATGGTACAAGAAATCTCGAAGTCTGGAGATTAAATGACAGTAAATCAGAGAGAGCTAACAGAAAGTATCAGTACCAACCTAACATTTTAGATTTTCAAAATAAATGAACTCCAAGTTATTTTCTAAAGTTCCTGGCAATTGCAAATCTGGCACCGATTTCAAATGCAGAACCAACTGTAGCAAACAAGCCCTTCTCATGCCTGCAGTATAGCTCACTATTAGTCAGAAAATTAAAGTCCACAGAAGTCTGCACGAGGACTGAATTATTCTGTATTTGTCACAAGTGTTTAGTTCTTCTCTTGGGCATGTACATTCATCTATAGCATGATGTATAGGTGGGACAATGTCTACAAAGTAGACTTTAAGAGAAACATGAAGCACCCAGTCCTGCAGATGCTGGAACAGCAACCACAAACTATCGCAAGTAACCAGACCTTGCTGACCTCTGGAAGAGAGCGATAATTTGCACATTTACACACATCTGTGTATTTATTTGCTGTAACTGAGCTTGCCTGCACCCTGCCTCAGACTTCTTTCTTACCCTCTCAAAGATTACCTACATAACAAGCAATCTTTAATTAAACCTAACCTTACAGGAAAAACTTTAAAAGACACCTGCTATTTTTGTGTACAGAAAGTCTCAAATACTTCATCATAGACAACATTTCCATGAGTTAACTAAAAATATTTAAAGAATGAAAAACCTTCCTCACTTAATCAGATGCCCCATCTACAAACCAAGAAAAAAAAGACTTTGGATTAAAACAATCTTCTAACTTGGAATTATTCAAAGTGTGGACAGACAAGGTTTTTTACTATTTTCTACTGCTCAAAACCACTAACCAATTTCTTTATAATTCTACTAGATCAGCTCAAACTCAAGCTAACTAAACATTAACAGAAATGCTATTAATTTATGCTGCACAAATTGATCTAATCTGTTGAAGGATTTCAGCAGCTTCCTAATATGAGCTCTACCTACAGTAAACTAGTCCTACTGAGCTACCAATGCAGTAAAAAATTGATTGCAAGATAAAACGTATTGAAACTAGACGTGTTAATTTTAAAATACCAAACTAGTATTACAGCAAGACTCCAACTCAAAGTAACTCAGAAGATGAGTGAATCAGGTATTTGCATCTTTTCTATAGACCTTACAATGGGCTCTTCAACTGACTGCATTGGAGACTGGACAAAACCAATTCAGTACTAAAAAACGTTCGTAGTTAAAGCTGTGCTACCCTCCTCCCCACCCGCAACCTTGGCAAGTCAACCATGTTTTCTGTGGATGGGAAAGACCCTGTTTCTCCTTAGGCCTTCCTAGTTACCAGCTGGTAGCGAGATCGTTATAAACTTCAGAAAGTTAAAATATTACATTTTGACAAGATTACATGTGCACACCTAATATAATAGACTTATATTTGGGGCTTTTTTTTTTTTAAACAATGTTCTAGGTGTATCAAGAATACACTTTGCTATATGCGTCTTAGATCAGAGGGGAGCAGAAGTTTTCTAAAAGTCTTGTTTACAAAAAAGTATTATTTAACAGGTAAACGTGTTTATTGTTAGAGTCTTCTGCTCTTCTGAAATTAAAACATTATAAGGCAACGTTTATAAATTAACCTGTATTAAAAGTACATTAGACTATTAGGTAGTACTTATTTATTCTATTGCGTAATTTGCCAGTGTAACAACAGGCATACTGGTAAGAACAGCTGATTAGAGGAACTCTAACTTGTCAACATTGCATGAGTAACTCCAAGTTAGAAAAACTATGCTTCCAGCAGAACAGTGGGTAACTTGGGCTTGTCCTCAAGGAGGACTTTAAAACACGAAGTACTTTCAATCCCTGAAAGAGTAAAAAGTCACAGACTTATTAACTCCAGGAACTCTAGAACACTTTGCCTGCTACTGCTGCACAGTTTTAATACACAGTTATGTCCTATCTTCAGCAATCCCAGTGGATTACTAGTTTGCTTTTTACACAGCACTCTTTTTGGAACATACAGCATGACACAACATTGTTTCACAATAAAAAGCAGGAAGGTGAAAACAAGAATCAGCAGCGCTGGGGTCTGCCCTGAACCAGTCACTAAATCATAGCACGATCCCTGGACCAGTCAGTCAGCTTGTGCGGCCCTCCACTTCCCAATTTGTAACACAGAATTAGTGACTCTTTCTCCAGTGACAGAACGGTTACGTTCGCTCACAAGCCCTGGGGTTTTTTTTTGTTGTTTTTTTTTTTTTTTTCCCCAGTCCTCTGAAGCAAGTACCAAGCACGGTTGTGGAGCTGTGTGGGGAGGACAGACTGAAGCCCAGCTGTCGAAAACCAGCATTTTTAACTCCTGCAGTTGTGTCAGGAATGCTCTGGGTAGATGTAGACTGAAGGACTGGTAGCTGTCCCCCTGGCATAGTATTTTTGGAACTAGTTAGGAAGGCCAGGGCTGCCTGGAGAAAGGATTTGAATTTCCAGCAGCTGCAGAAGAGAAAGGGAGGGAGGAACAGAGGTCCTTTCACCAGGAACAGGACTCTGGTTTTCTGCGCATGGGGATTGAGAGGTGGCAAAGATAACGTCAGTCAGACCTTAATCTGCATAAAAAAAGATCCAGTTAAATGTGTAAGGTGTAATCTGGCAAGAAAATGACATTAAAATATGGATCTAGTGAGAGATTCTTGTACAAACAAAAACAACCAAAAAAAAAACCCAAACCCAAACCCAACTCAAAGCACCCTTTCCTACCTGACTAGCAGCGCCAGGGCAAGGGAGAAAAAGAACAATGGTGACATTCAACAGACACCCGCTGGAAAGTGCAATTTATGGAAAGAAATGGAAAACAGTCCCCCTTCCCAGCCAGAATAAATAAATGAAGATGTAAAACGCATGCATTCCAAAAAATAAAACCCTACTAATAATGCACTTCTAACCCAGTGACACCCCCCCTCCCCTCCTTGCATCCCCCCCCCTCCCCAGTCCTCACCCCGGTCTTCCAGCCTGAAGGTGACCTGCCCCCACAAAAACATCGTTAACCCCCTAGGCACATTAACACACAGCATCATCATCATCATCATTATCAGCATCATCATCACCCCACTAGTATCACCATTATGAGAAGCGGAGAGAGAGAAGAATGTTACTCGACCTTTCGTCCCCTGCATGTTGCCTGTCAGAGTCGGGCATGTTTGGGTCAAGAACTGGGTTTGGGGGTTTGGAGAACAGGCTTTCAAAGGCCATTGTGCTGGCTGTGGTGTGGTGAGGAGGAGGGAGGTGGAGGAAGGCAGGACACTGCCGCTGCCCGTGGTGCGGAGGGAGGAGGAGGAGGTGGCGGCGGCGGCGGCGCGCACAGCCGCTCTGGGGGCGGCTCGGTGAGGAGGAGGGTCGGGTCCCTCAGTGAGGAGAGATGATGAAGGTTTCACTCACGGTTACTTAGTGAGACACTAACGGGCACTCAGTGCAGGGCGAGGCTGCACAGGCTGAGCCCGGCCGCCCCGCGCGGGCAGGAGGAGGAGGAGGCAGCAGCGGCGGCGGCTCGGAGGAGCAGGCCCGGGGCACAGGAGAACGAGAGGACACACACACGGGGGAAGGGAGGTGCTGGTGGCCGGAGATGGCTGCCCTAATTCTTCCTTACAAACATGGCGCCCGCTCGAGGCACTCTCACAAAATGGCGGCAGCGGCGGCGGCGGACGGCAGCGGCGGCGGAGGAGAACGGCGGCAGCGGCGGCAGCGACCCCCGGCGCTTGCCCCCCCAGCTCGCTCAGCGGCCGCGGACCCGCACAGCGCCCGCCGCCACCACTGCGTCTTCCGCGCCCGTCGGGGCCGCGATGGCGTCGCCTCGCGCTGGCCGCCGCCGCCGCCGCCGCCGCCCGCGATCGCGCTCCTCCTCCGCCGCCGCCGCCCCGCCCCCCGCGCGCCGCCGTTGGCCGGCGGCCCCCCGCGTCACCGCACCGCCCAGGCCGCCCATTGGCAGCGGCGCGCCGCTCGTCACGCCGCCGTGACGTCGCGCGAGCGCGGCGGGCTCCGCCCCTCCCCCCCACCGCCCCGCGCGGGCGGCGTGCGCGCGCGCGCCCGAGCGCGCGCACGCCGCCCGCGCGGGGCGGTGGGGGGGGAGGCGCGAAGGGAGGCAAAGGGGCGGGGCCACACCTCGCCGCGTGCGGGCTGGCGTCACGTGCGCGCCCCGCCGGCCGTTATGGCGGCCGCTAATGGCGGACGTCGCCCGTTATGGCGCTTCCGGCCCGCTCCCTTCCTCCCTCCCCCGCCCTCATCGGGGGCGGGGGCGGCTTCCGCCCCGCGCCGCCTCGCGAGAGCCGAGCCCGGTGCCCGCCCCCTTCCCCCCCCTTCCCCCGTCAGCCGCTGTTCCCCTCCCCGGCGCTGCCGCTGTGGTAACCCGCGGCCTACTCTGCCCTATCCGCCCCCCCCGCCCCCGAGGGAGCGTCAGGCCGGGCCCCCAGGCCATTAATTAGTTCCGAGATGGACATTTTTAATTAAAAACAATCGTTTCCTTCCCCAGCGCGGTTCTAAGACCCGTGGTCCTCGCAGGGGAAAGGCCCTCGGCCGGCACTGCCTTAGGCCGGGAAGCATTTCGACCGAGGGGCCTAGAAAAACGGGACGTTGGCCCAGGCCGGTGATAAAACCTGTGCTTAGGGAGGGGGTGATCGGTCCGGGCGTGATAAAAAAGGGTATTAAACAGGTGGAGAGGCAATAGCCGTAACCTATGCAAAAGCGTAACCAATTCAGGGACAATTTAGCATCACTTCAATGACTCAATAAAAGGGAGGAAATTCAAAACTCGTCAAGAAACCTTTAGCAGAGCTATAGTACAAACTTCTGGAGAGCCTTATTGAAGCCAATAACAGAAAAAAAACCCAAACACGCGATGTTTGTGTTGCTCATTCTATGACAATGAGTTTAACTTTGTGCCATGAGCAGGGCAGGCCTGACCCGCGCCTTCGGCAGCTGTCGCTGGGTCACAGCCCGTCGCAGGCTGGTGTTCCTCACCTTCTCTGTCATCCGGTAGCGCAGGCCGCAGCTCTCTGCGCGCGTTGGTTTGCATTTACAGTGAATTCCATCCTCTTCCCCAGTACTGCGTCTCCCTGCTCGGTACCTTCACCTCAGGACGGTCTTGTCCAACTCAAATAAATAGCATCAGCTGCAAATGTTGTCACCTCGTTGCTCATCAGTTCTCCCATAAACTTTATGTGTCTGTTTACAACAACACTGGCACCAAGATGGAGACAGCCCACCTGCTAGACCCCCACATGCTGAGAGCTGGCCTTTTATTCCTACCCCGGTTTTGCTGACTCTCAGCAGTTCATAGTCCCCAGGAGAAGCTTGTTTGTTGTTCTCTAAGCATTTTAACGATTTTTCTTTTAACATTGTCTTTTGAGGGACTTTGTCAAAACTTTCTGGAAAAATCCCAAGTAAGTTACATCAACTTATTTTCCTTTACAGGCTAGTCTCCCTGGCTTGCAGGGCTTTTCAGGACATATGACTCTCTTTTTCCAGTGCCAGCAATCCTAGCAAGAAAAAAAAAAAAAAAAAAAAGAACACCCACATCGGTTCCCATTTGGGAGGAATGTTTTTCCCCTTACACAGAGGCAAAGTGTGGCCTTGCATCCACGAGGAAAGAGCTGTCTCTCCCTGGTCTCACACCAGGCTGGTACCAGAGCAAGATGCACAGGACAGGAGATGATAGCCAAGTTCAACCAGGGTTCCAGATCATCACACAAGTCCAAAGTCAAGCCAGGAAACCAACCTGAGCTAAAAACCAGCACTCCTGCAGCTCAGGGACTGAAGTAGGGCTCCAGGGAGCACGGGAGGGGTGTGGGTGGTGGCCTCAGGTGGGGCTGGTGAGGGCCATTAATGCTAATTAAGGCTAATTAGTCCCATCAGCAGGTGAGCATCTCAGTGAGGTGTGCAGCCCAGGAGGCAATGCCCACAGGGCTCAGCACCATCTCCCCAGGCAATGGGGGGGGGGGGGGGGGAAAGGCAAGCGGGGATGGGGCGGATTTCAAGTTCAGAATAAAAGCCTGGCTCCTGCTTTTTTTTGCAGTGCCTGCAGGTGCAAACATCCATTTTAAACAAAAATCTGTGGGCAGGAGCAGTGTGCAGCTGTTTGTTTAAATATCCCTACGTGTGTTTGTGTTGTCAGGGAAAAAGGTATGCTGCTGAGAAGCTCCTGAATGACTTTTTTTTTTTTTTTTTGAAGTATAACTAAATTTGGCAATAGCAGCTATACAAATTCCCCTGTACACACTCTCAGATATCGCAAATATACAGGGATCTGGAGTATGGTGTGGAGAGCGTAGCAACATACCTAGCAACCATAACAAATAAAAATGTTGTGGTTCAGCTCTTCATTAAAGCCTATAACAGGATTAATAAGTGTTTTGGCGTGTGTGTTTGTGCTTTTGCTTCAACAAGGATTCGAACCGCGATACAAATCTGTGGGGTGGGAGGAGACACGGCAGCGCTGATGGACGTGCCGTGCACCAAGCACGGACTTCTCAGGGATGCTAGCTAGGTAATAAAATTCAGATTTTAACCTGCGGTTGAAAATAACCTGACATGTGTGTGTTAAAGAGATAATTAATCATTCTTTTGTTTGCAGGGATGTATCTCCTTAAACTGAAGGCGAGGAGAAGCACAGGGAAGCTCAGGACTTCAGATGCTCAGCAGGGAAAGGCCCATCAGGAATGCACTTTGGAAGCAGAAGGATGGCTAGGAGGTGAAAACAGGACATGAAGCCGTGGTCACGTCCTCTTGCCCCTGCCTGAGGTTGGGGCTTGTCTCCTCATGAGGTGAAGAGGAAAGGGAGCACTTTCCCACGCAGACCTTGGAAATTCAAAGGTGCCATATTTCTCTCCTGGCACCTTGACAGGCGCTGCGTTGCCTCCCTCCAAGGCCACCTCCTCGTGAAGTCTTCAGCCTTTGCATCCTCACCTCCCAGCCGTTTGGGGTGAGAGACTGCGGCTTTGGGGCTCGGGCAGTGCAGCCAACCCATCCTGGGGCACACAGAGCACATCTGGAGGCAGCTGCACCAGGGACCGCCTGCCTTCAGCCTGCAGAAGGGGAGCAGAGGCAAACCAGCTATTTTGGGGGCTCCAAAATATTATTATCCCAAAGAGAAGTTGTATTTACCAGGGCCAGAAGAGCCTCTCTCTGCACATTCCAGGCTCGGGAAGTCTGCAAGATGCCGGAGCAGCCGCTCTGGGAGGGGAAAAAAAATCTCCTTTAGTCAGCTCAAATGCTGGCCAGAGGTTTGCAGCCCAGTCCAGACACTGGAGAGCCGACCTTAAACGTTTCTGGGGCTGAAAGGGAGATCTGCAGCCAGCTAATGCTGGGAGAGACAGCGGCTGAGCTTCCCAGCTCCAGTCCTGGCCCTCGAGGCAGGCGAGAAGCGGCTGGGAGGACGGGCATGGCTTCGCAAGCCCCGGCGGCATGCCAGCCCATCCCAGAGAGGGGAAACCAGTTCACCCTGGCCTCGGGAATTAGGAAAATGTTGTCAGTTCGGGGCTGTGCTGCGAGGAAAAGTCTCCAATGCGAAGGTCCAAGCACCCGTCTCCAGCCTCATTAGCCGGTTAAAAGCATCAGATGGAAACTATGCTGCCCCATCAGAAAGTTATCCTCTTACGGACTCCTCGTTTTTTGGCTCCCAGAGCCTGGCAAGGCGGCAGGAGCGGGGGAAAGTGTCGTCAGTGTGAGGATGGTGAAACACATCATTCACCCTGTCAGAGGTACCGCAGCAAGGAATGGGTGACGGAGGCAGCAGAGGTAAGGCACCAGCAGCTTCTTCTGGCACATCCTCGGCCTCCTTCTCTGCATCTCTTGGAGGAGCACATACCCAAGCACAGGGATCTCTTTATCACCCCTAAAACACGGTAACAGCCTGTTGCAGAAGCACATCCAACCAGGCTGGGCAACCACAGCCAGGCAGACCCTGCTCCGGCAAACCACAGGCTTTGGGCTACCCGCTCTGTAGCCTTCTTTCTCCTAACTTTGTTTTCTTTCCCCAAAGCTGTCTGTCCATCTTCAGCTTTTCCTAAAAAATAAAACTAAATTAAATAAAATATTCTTTCTCATTTCAGCTCAGCTCCTTTCCTGTTATGGCTTTTGTCTTGCAGCAGCAATTTTCAGTGGCGTACAAGGATGCAGCCAGCAGCCCCCGCAGCGCTGCTCTCTTATCTAAGGCGCTAATTTAAAACACACGCCGAGCTGGGTTCATGGGGAAAACTGCTCCCTTTCCTGGACAAAAAGCGACTTGGCCAGGGGCCGGGTAGCTCTGAGGAAAACCTCGTCGCCTGCTGCTTGGGGCATCCCGGCATGCAGGCGCACGGTGGAGCGGTCCAGCGGCGTGTCCTGCCCATTCCCTGTCCTTCCTCTGACGATGCCCGGCATTGTCCTCCGATCGTAGCCCCAGCTGTGCGCTAAGCTGGCACGTGCAGGATTTCACCCTCAGCATCCCGGCGTGGGGGGGAAGGTAAGGGTGGGTTTCCCCAGACATACCCCCACGGATTCTCCATGTGTTTTTCTTCTCCCCGCTATCCTGGGACCCTTTGGGCTGCCTTTAGCAGAGTCCTGTACGTCTGTGGGTGCGTCTGCCTCTACTTCTGCTTTTACGCCACGGAGCTTTAAAGGACATTTCCCCCCCAGGCAGGCTTCATCTCTCCCTGTGCGTGCTGAGGAAATAAAACCAGGCATGTGCCCTGCCATCCATATGGCAACCCGGTTTCTCTTGCAGCACAACCTCCTGCAGGGCCTTCCTAGGCCAGCTCCAAAAAGCTTTCTCCTTGCCCGTGCTGAGGCCAGCTGTGGGGTGACACCCCCTCCACACCACCCCACAATTAACGGGGTGTCCTAAGTGGGATAGGTTGGTCCTCCTGCTTCAGGAGAGGAGAAGACGTCTCGGCCCCCTTTGAGGGACGCAGCACTGAGCCACCCCACCAGCCGCTCCTTTCTCCTCTCCTGAGGGTCCTCCTGGACTTTGTCTTCCCGCAGCTGGGGGCTTTCCCTGCGGATCTCCACCACCCCACTAAAGGTGGGCAACCCCTGGGTCTGCTACTCTGCAGGCACCTGTGCTCCCGCTTGGAGCTGGGCCATCCCTCTCTACCACCACCCGCTTTTGAAAGCAGCTACACTTTCAGAAAAGCACTTTATTTTAATGTTTTGGGGGGGTTTTTTAGCACTCAGGTGGAGGAGTAAGCCTGCTGGGTTTTCACCTCCCTCCCCCAGTGCAACCCTGGGATGCATTTCCCTGCCCAGCTCTGCCGTCCAGCCAGAGCGATTGCCAACCCAAACATCCTCCATCTGCCATGCCCGGGCTCCGGCAGCCCCGCTCCGACAGCGGCAAGGAGCAAGCACTGAATGTCCCTCCTTGTTCTGCGGGGAGAGGTCCTGCCCCCCTCCTGAGGTCCCACGGAAAAGCCATACCCCCCCCCCAAAAAAAAATCTGGGAGCTCTATCCCCCAAAGGATGTGGCACAGATCAGTCTTTTCAAGTCTCTTCCCCTGGGGCACGGAGTGGGAAGGATTTTAGTGGGTGCAGCTCAGCCCCCCACCGGGACTCTGCCCTGCTGCCTTTTTTGGGGGGGCAGCAGCAGGCTCCTCTTCCTTGAGGTCTCCGGAGGGTGCTCAGGGATGAGCTGCCCTGCTACCAGCCAGCCCCTTCCAAGCAAAATAAAAAAATAAAACTAATGGCGGCAGGTTCTTGCCCCACAGACCCTGAGCCCCACCCAGACAGCTCTGGGTGAGCATCACCCCACCGGCCGCATGTGCGTCAGGTACTTTATTCTGCTCTGCACCTTCTCAGAGGCTATATCATCATTTAATTGTACTAAAACCAGCATAATGGAGAAACATGCATAACGTCGGGGTTTTGTGGTTAACATGTACAAGCGCTGCACTGAGGAACAGGTACCGAGGGGGAATGATGCGAGACCGGGGAGGTGTGTGTCCCCCGCCCCGGCACGTCTTACAGCCGAACCCCAGCTATTCCTGGAGCTGCTTACACATAGTGGGTGGAGGCCGTGGCTGATTGAAAAAATGAGATATTCACCCCTCGAGCTCCCTCGATGTGAGCACCAAGCGCAGCCGAAGCCCCCCCCAAGGTCACGGCAGTGGGGCGGGGGGGGGGATGCACACACACAACCCAGTTCAGGAGGTTTAAGGAGCTGCTGCACATGGGCTGAAGCATGGGATGGCCCCGGCCCATCACCAGCGCTCATCTGCAGGGCACTGGGACTCCTCCTGCGCCCAGCAGCAACGTCCCACTTGCCAAGGAGGGCACCGAGAGCCAGCTGGGTCTTGTAGGGATGGATGTTCGTGGATTTTTTCCGGTGCCAGTCAATCTGGGGGACTGAGACACCAGACCAGCCCCCTCCCTGTGGGCTGCCATGGGTTTTCTCAGCCTCCAAAGGGGAGCTGGAGGCATGTTTTGATGGGGCTGGAGACGGTGCGAGCGGGGAGGAGAGCGGTAGCTGCTACGAGCCTCCCTCCTCCTGCATGCACCATCTTAACTTATTTCCTAAAGAAAAAAAGGAATTAAAAAGGAAATAAGGGCTGTGGTTTCTATCCGCTCTTTTCTGCGCTGCATAGGCGCCGCGGCTGCGGGACATAGTCCTTCTGGACCCTCGGGTGAGGACGATGCTCTGCTCCTGCGCCCCGGTGAGCGGGTAACCCCTGCACCTGATTTCTTTTGCACCTCATTTGCTTTTATTTTTCCCCACATAGGTGGGTGTAAAAGCCACCTGGGCAGAATAGTTAACGCAGAGTGGAGGATGGTTGGCTGGAGAGAGGCTTCGGTGTGGGGTGTCACCTGGAGCTCCCATTAGACACTTGCCTCCGGGGCTAGCGCTTTTGGGTGCAGGATGCTGAGCAGGGACCATCGCCATCAGAGAAGCCGCCCCCGCTGCCGCCTCCCCTAAAACTCGTAGGCAGAGACGAAGACGGTGATTTTGGACATGTGCTTGGCCTGGAAGACACGGTCCAGGTACTCGGACATGTCCACGTCCACCTGGATGGTCTGGGGACCCTTGAGGCTCTGCACCAGGATGAGCTCCCCGGTCTGCCGGTCCGAGCGCTGCATCACGAAGTGGCCGCGGTTGTTGCCCCCCACGATGCCGAAGCGCAGGCTGTCGGGTCCCGGCCGGCCGGGTGCCGCCGCCGTGGCCATGCGGAAGAGCGGGGTGGGCGTCAGCAGGTTGGAAGGCAAGGGAAGGTAGTGGAAGGAGATGGTTTTGGGTGCTTGGTGGCACGACCGGCTCTCCATCGGGCAGGGGTTGCGCTCGCACTGGCTGCAAAGGCAAAAGCCGGGGGGAGCTTTTCAGGGAGCCCCAAGGGTTCGTGTCCCCCACCTCGGTGGCACTGGATCCCGGTGGATGCCATGCACATGGTTTTGGGACCCTGCCCCCCAAAACCAAAGCAGGGACAGGTTTTATGTCGTGCTGCACTTACAAGGGTGATGTTTTGACGTAGGTGACGTTGCCGGCAGGCTGAGGGCACTGGGGGCTGACGCACTGGAAGCCCCCCCCCGTGTTGATGCAGGTGGTCCCCCTCGTGCAGTTATCCTGGGACAGGGCACACTCATCGATGTCTGCAAAACAGGGGCGGGCAGCGAGTCAAGCTCACTGGAGACCTCAGACCGACCCCATTGAGGGGTTCCTTTTGGCAGAAAATAGGCAAAAGCGCTTTGAAATGGTGATCAAAAAAGTATGAGAGTATGGCTGAAAACACCTAAATCGCCTAAAATCCCATTCTGCGCCTGCTCTCCTCTCCCTGAGCTCTGCCCTGGGCCAGCAAGGGTTAATGGCAGCACTCTCACAGCAGGAGGGCAGCTTATTTTCCTAACTTTCTGCTAAGCTGTTTGAAAACACCATCTCTCTCTATTTCCTAAACACCTATGTAACCACCAAGATACCTGGCAATAAAATCAGGAGCTCTGAACACAGATATTTGCTGGGAGCATTAGCAAGATGCTATGAAACATGCAGAAATCAGGGAGAAAAGGAGAAAGCATGAGTTTTCTCACCATGAACTGCAATAATCATCACTTTCTAGCCTCCAAAAATCCCTGGTTTTCAGGAGGAGACATCCATACAAGCAGTTCTGGCCACCCACCATCCCCACCAGCTGCCATTTTGCTTTGCTCCCAACCCACACCCCAACTCCCCCGGTTTTGGAGGAGAAGCCACCAGCCTCCAAGCCGGCCCCTTGTCACGTAATTCTTGGGTTTGAACGCTATTTGAGCTTCTTCTCAGGGACGCCCCGTTCACAGGGGACAGCTCCACCACCGCAGCGGGGATCCCGTGCTCTTTTTCGGTGAGACGCAACCCCAAAGCACTGCGCCTGTTTGCCAGCGCTTGAACCTCCATCATCTTCCTCCCCTCCACACCCAGCCCGGGAACCACCTCTCTGTGCAAACCCGCCGAGATTTTTGCATGCAGAGAAGCTTGCAAACAAAGAGAAAAAAGGGGGAAAAAACTAAAAAAGCAATTGTGCAAGTTGGGAAAAAGCGGTCAGCCTGTGCCTTTCCAGCCCCCCCTCACCTTCGCAGCTCTTGCCGTCGCCCAGGAGGACGTACCCACCGGGGCAGGCGCAGCGGTAGGAGCCGGGGAGGTTGACGCAGGCGTGGGCGCAGAGCCGGGGACCCCCCTCCCGCTTGTACACCTCGCACTCGTTGAGGTCTGCGGAGAGACGAGGGGAGCGGGTGCACGGCCGAGACCCCGCAGCCCACCCCGCCGCCGCCGTCGTGCCCCCCCCGGCGCGGCTCACCCTGGCAGAGGCCGTTGGCGGCCGTGCCACTCATATGGAAGCCGGGCTCGCAGCTGCAGTGCTGGGTCCGGTCGATCTGGGCACAGCGGGGCTGGCGGCTGAATGCCGGGTCATCCGTGACGCTCCAGGCGGGAGGAGCTGGGGGACACACCGCGGGATGGGGTTTGAAATGAGGTGGGGTGCCAAAATAGGCCCGGGGGGCGGCGGGTCACCCACCTCAGCGGGGGGTCACCCACCCGTCTGCGCCTGGTACTGGCAGGTGGCTCCAGTCCACTGCTGGGGGCAGAGGCACTTGTACTGGTTCAGCCCCTCGAGGCACGTCCCGCCGTTCTGGCAGGGGCTGCTCGAGCACTCGCTGATCTCTGCAAAATAGCCACATTTTTTAATTTTATTTTATTATTTTATCTGGGAAGCAAGCCACCGGAGCACTGAGCCACTTTGGTACCCCGCGGCACATCACAACCACGTATTTTGCCAAACTCAGGCACCGGCTGTTTCCCATGCTGCGGCGCTGCCCCGGTGCAATGGTTTGCTCCGACGCAGGGAGCCATCGTGGCACTGATGCTTTTTCCCCTCATCTCTGCTGCTGAGCTGCAGGTGAGGCTCCAGCTGTAATTTCCAGCTTTCCTGGAGGATAAGAAACCCCAAATCACCAGCCGTGGGAGCCGCAGCATCCCTGGGATGTTGGCTAGCTGGGTCTCAGGGACAGCCACAATACCTCCCCGTTTGGTGGACCCCAATCACCCCTCCATGTTTAAATAAACCCAAATCGCATCCCACTCTTGCAGATGACATCCCTAGGCAGCCACGGGCACGAAGCAGCCCCAACAACCGCGGCCAGCTGCCCGGCAGCCCTGCCGTAGGCAGCCCAGAGCAGTACCTGCGCAGTGGGGCTCCTGCCCGGTCCAGCTGCCGTTGGCCTGGCACGTCCGCGTGCTGGAGCCCAGGAGCTGGAAGCCCGGGTCACAGGTGAAGTGAACCTCGTGCTCCACCAAATACTTGGTGCCAAACTTCCTCCCATCCACGGGGGCTTGCAGGGCAGGGCAGGAGGCTGGAAGAGCACGGCGGTGTGGGGTGGGGGTCACTGTTCAGGCAGGTTCTTTGGGGGAGCACTGCCTTATCTTTCCTGTCCCCAACTCCACCTGACCCACGGTTCACTCAGTTCCTCCGAGCCCTCCTCTTTAACTGTTATTTTCCTCAAATATTGGCCTGCTGAGGTTCATCAGTAACATCCAGCCCCCCAGCGAAAGCCCAGCAGGGACGCTGGGGCTGACCATCACTGGCAAAGGGTTTTGGTGGCATTTTTGCCACCCCCCTCATGCTCCCAGCACAGGACTGTAGCTCTTTTGCTGGAGACGTGGTTTTCCAGCCCCCTCGCCTCCAGTGCTTTGCCAGGAGCTCTCTGCTTTGCAGCTAAGGGCTTTTGAGCTTCCCCACATCTTACCAGGCTGGAAAGGTGCTCGAATTCACAAGTACAAATTGCCAACATGGATACAGGTATCTCCATCTACGGAGATGCCCAAACCTCCACCCGTCACAGCCCCGAGCGTCCCGACCTGCCCACCCCAGTGTCCTCCGAGGCCATGAAAGCGACTGGTGGGACCCAGGGAGGACTCACCGGCCGGCGGCTCAGGGGCGGCTTTGGCCAGGGAGGCGTGCAAGGTGCTCAGCCGGCTCTTCATCACACGGAGGCCCTCGGCGAAGCGCGTCTCCTGCCCCTTCAGCAGTTGCTGCATCTGCCGGATGGCGGCCAGGAGCTGCTGCCTGCTGAGGCAGCTCTGCGGGGACGGGGCAGCTGCTCAGCGGGGGGACATCGCTCCGGCCCCCACGCTGCCGTGTCACCCGGGACCCAACCTGCTGCACGTAGCCTGCCCCGGCCACGGAGGAGCAGGAGCTCTGCAGCATCAAAGGTCCCCTGAGATAGCTGATTTTATATTTTTTTACCCCATTTACCCAGATGCAGGAGGTTTTTTTTAGCCTGTGCAAGAAGTCCTTAGCTCAGGCATGCTCTCCTACATCTAAATGGGTAACGCAGCGCTACAAGCAGGGCTGTAATCACTTTGTTAGCCCTGGGAGAGATGCCATAACTCATGTTTCATCCTGCTGGAGCTAGAGCCCTGTCCCACTTCCACATTACAAAATAAGAGGAAAACAGCTGTCTTGTGAGTTCTGCCGGGGCCAGGAACACTGGTGGGACTCCTGCCTGCAAACCGATCGCTACCACGGGACTGACTCATGCAGGAGATGGGCATCGTTATTATAGGTTTCCTGTGGAATTGACTTCAAACTGAAGAAAAAGAGCAAGGGCTGAGCAAAGCCAAGCTGGTTTTAGAGGCTCCGAGATTTGCAGAGCCCATGGGGGAGAGAGCGCACAGGGTCTGGTCTGGGCGGCACGAGGCTGGGGGCAAACGAGCTCCAGGAAAGCGAGCAGAGCTGCTGGGCGCTGGCCCACCTGGCCCAAGGGATTTCTTTCTCTCCCCGGCCACGCTGTGCAGGGGTGAAGTTATTCTCGTCTCCAAATAGCTACTGAGGGTTTACAAAGAAGAAAGAAAAGCCAGCTCCAAGCGGCTGTGCTCTCCTCTGCTTCCCTCGGGGCAGTTTTGGGGGGTCAGGGGCTGCCGGCGGGGATGAGCCAGTCTGTGCCTGCAGCTCTGGGGTGCCCTGCGCCGAGAGGAAGGCAGGCAAAAGCAAATAGATGCCTGGCACGTAGCTCGCTTTAATAAACAGCTCTTTGTTAGCGCCGGTTTTAACTTCAAGAGCCAGCGTGAGCTCCCGGCGGGATGCTGAACCGTAGCAAACCCCCGCTCTCCCGTAAAACCGGGGGGATTCTTTGCTCCCGCTGTACTCGGTGGCGACTTCAGGTGTGGGGGAAGAAGGAAGAAAAGAGCCCAAAAGAAACCGGGCCCGGTTTAAGCCCTGCTTAAGCTCCCCCCCGCCCCAGACCCCCGGCTTTGCCCACCTGTTTGCTGGGGCCAGGGCAGGAGCGCGGTCTGCACAGCCCGACGCTGAGGGCGGACAGACACACGGCGCACCGGCCTTGGGGAGGGGGGCGGGAAAGAGGAGACCTTGCCCCCCCTCGAGAAACCTTTCCGAGGGGTTCCCCCCCAGCCCCCCCCTCACCTGGGGCGCCGGCGCCGCCGGGAGCAGCAGGAGCAGCAGCAGCGGCAGCGGCGGCAGCAGCAGCAGCAGCGGGAGGCGGCACCGCTCCCCCGGCATGGTCCGGCGGCCGGCGCGGCTTCTCGTCCGCCGAGGAAGGGCTCTCCCGGGCGCCGGCAGCCGCCTCTCCCCGCCCCGGCTGCGAGCGAGCGAGCGAGCGAGCGAACTCTCTCCCTCCCACGCCGCCCCCGCCCCACGCGTGGCCACGCTCCCCCGTGGAGCGGGACGCGGCTCTCGCCCCCCCACGCCCCCCCCACGGCGGAGAGGACGGCGCTTCCCCCGCCCCGGAGAGCCGGGTCGTGTGTCCTGTGCCCCCCCTTCTAATCCCGCCCCGGGGCTTGCGGGGACCCCCCGCCCCGGCGCCGGCCTTTTCCGGGGAGGGGGGGGGATGCTGCGGCCACCCCGGCCGCCGCCGCCGCATCCAGCCCCTTGGGACACCTCTCAGAGCTCTGTCCCCCTTCCAGCAGCCCCCAGGCTACGCGCATTACCACTCTGCACAGCCCCCCCGCAAAGCAAACGCTCGACACCCCCGGCACGATGCTCTCCTGCGGTGGGTTTTTTTTTTTGGAGGGGGGGGGTGCAGAAAAGTTGTTTCTGCCGCTGCCGGAACGAGCGAGCACCGTGCAGGCACTCACCGCCAGCCCCCCGCTCCGCCTGGGCTGGGACCCCCTTCCCCAGCCCCGACACCCCCTTCCCCAGCCCGACACCCCTCCCTCCCCAGCCCCGGGACCCCCGCAGGAGAGGCGAGAGGCGGCCGGGCGGTGCGCGGGGTCCCGGCTCCACCTGCTGGGCACGGCCGGGCTGCCGGTTGCTGTAGAGCAGCTCCTGCTATGGAAAGAGCACAAATTGCCCCCCTCCAAAACGGAGAAGGGACAGCTGGGAAGGGTCAGGCCATGGCAGGGTGGTTTATCCCTCCCGGGACCCCCCTTACAGACTCGTTTCCCCATCGTTGCAGCAGGACCGACGGTTTTCTCAGCGTACGCCCGGGACAGATGGAATCGCTGCTGTCTGGGAGAAGGGGATTTCGAAGCACCCGCTGTTCCTGGTGGGGCTCTGCTTGTGATTTTCGAGAGGGATGTCTCGCAGCATGAAATCCCCCAGCGGGCTGTGTGGCAGGAGCCCAGACTAGCCATAGGGCTGCCCATCGCAAAAGCCACAGCAAATAGTGAAAAAGGAGGGAAAAAAAAAAGCTACGCGAGGGTGGCTGCACCCTCACCGTTTGGTGCTGGCGCAGCCTGGATGGCGGGAGGCCATCACCACATGGGGTGCCATAGGGGGAGCTCACCTGTGCCCGCACACCTTGGCACCGTCCACCCCAGCCACGCTCTGTCACCCCTGGGGAGGTCAGGGGCCACCCCTTACCTGTGAGCCATGGGGAGCTCAAATACCAAAGCCTCCCACGACAGAAAACCTAATTGTTTTAGCATTTAAGTACAAACCACCCTAACTTCAGCCCAGGAAAGAGCTATGGGGAAGAGCCAGACTCCGCCATGACCATCATGCAGGAAGAAATAAAAGAGACGACTGTTTATTAAAATATACCCTCTCTGTCCTTTTCTCTGAGCCCATTTACACCCCACTCTGCGCAGGCTCCCCCTTTCCCAGCAGCACTTTGGAGTCCTCCGTGCAGCTATCGGCGCAAGGCAGCTCCGGCACGAGCGAGCTGCCGGCGGGCAAGGTGCTGGCCTGGGTCCACTCTGAGCCCTCGCCGGCCACCCCGTTGGGCAGCAGCGGGACGTAGGCCTCCTCTGCAGGGCCGCCAAGCTGCTCCTCCAGGACGTACCTCGTCCCCCATTGTTCATTGTGGTGGACATCCACAGCCACCAGTGCCTTCTCTGCTCGGGGGGAGCAGGGCTCGGCAACGTCCCCGGGGTCCAGATCAGAGTCCACTTGGGGGAAGCCTGAATCCTGGGTGGAGTCTGGGCTCTCCTCGGGCAGGCTGGTGTTGATGTATATGATGTCTCCGGATCCCCTGACTGTGGGCAGGTTTTCCAGCAGCTTCTCCAGATGGACCTTCAGCTGCGAGAACGTCGGGCGGGTGGTGGGGTTGGCTCTCCAGCACGCAGACATTATTTCATACCTGTAAATCAGGTGACGAGCATGGTTATTGCAGAGGATGTTGCCAGGCACTGGGCTAGGGCATGTATGGGGGTTAATTCCCTGCTTCTCTCCAAACTGGGTAAGCCCTGAGCCGCTTTGCATTGAAACAAAGCAAAACCAACTCCCCCCGCTTAGGCTGTTTGCCCAACGGCAGGGATTGATCAGCTCAAGCTGCTGTTGGAAGTCTTTTCTGGTGCCTGGCACTCACTGAGGGTCAGGCAGAGGCAGCCAGCTGCAGCCCTGTGATCTGCTCCCTGGGGGAACATCCCAGTTCTGCTCCCAGGACACCGAGTCCTTCTCTTGTCCTTCCTGCAGGTGCCTGTTCCCAGGCTGGATGTCAGGGCACACTGGAAACTCCCAGCACCTCCCTGCAAGCATGTCACTGCTGGGCACACGCTGCCTCCCCTGCCCTCTAGCAGGCTAGTTCCCATAAAAGGTTTCTTTGCCACTTCCTTCAGGGACAGGCGTTGGAGAGGGGCCTTGTAGGAACCGTTGTGTGACTCCGAGCCATGACGGGGTTAAACATTTTTGGCTGTAATGGCACCGGAGAAAAACTCAGGAAGAAAACAGGAGAAAAACCCTTGCTGAGCTGCTCAGAAATGCAAAGTTTTGAGCTTTCCACATTTTCCCTTTCCAGGTTCATAGATTTTAGGCACTGAAGAGTCCTGGGTAACTAGAGGGAGTTTTGTGGGGCAGAGATCATGACCAGCCAAGACCTTCTGGCCAAAACTATCTTAATAAAAAAAAAACCAAAATAAAACCAAAAAAACCTAAAAAGTCTGATTCCTCCACCACGAACTGCAGAGGGCACTGCTCCTGTCCCTGCAGGACCAGCGAGGTGACCTCGGTGCTTCCCACCCACCTCACGCAGCCGGCTCCCAACAACCCAGCTCCTCAGCCCTCTGTGCCAGCCCTGCAAGCACATCGCTTTCTCCTGGGATATTTGTTGGGATTTCTGTGCACCTGTTTGCCTGGAGTTAAGAAGATGCTTTTTCATCCCTGGGTGATACGCTGCTCTGGGATCTGGCTTTCATGTGGCACGTCAAAACTTGGGAGATCATGCAAATATTAAGGGTTTTGAAGTTTTTGTTTCTGTGCTACTTTTATTTAAAATTTGACCCACACCATTCCAGCCAGCTTTCCTCTGAGAGCTAACCTGCATGTGCGTTCTTGTAAGCTCCCTGCTTGTCAACCCCACAAGGAAGAAAAGGTTAAATCCTTGCCATTTTTTAAAAAATCCAGTCTTTAATAACTGTTGTTTCCGAGGGCTGTGGGAGAAATGGAGGGGGAGAAGCAGAAGGTGACTCCTCCCTCTCCAGTACAGACCCGTCTTACTCCACTTGGAGAGGCTGGTTTGCAGCAGGTGGGAGCACAGGCATGCTGGAACGGTCTTTAATTGCTCTGTGATGCACAGCTTTGCAGGCTTTTGGCCAAATTTAGTGCTAAGCCACAAATCCACAGCACAAGTAGTTGTGTCCTTAAAGAAAGGACATCAGCAACTGAGAGCCGCAAAGCACAAAGAGCAGCACCCCACAGAAACCACCTCAGCTAAGGGCAAGCGATACACAGGTCATCTGCAGGCAGACAGAGAGCAAACAGGCTGCGCTACAGCCCAGAAACAGGGTTACAATACTCACAGCTCATCCAGGCAGTCCTCGGGCTTCTTCAGGCGCTGCCCGTGGAAGAGGTACTCGTAGATCTCGTGGTTCTGCACTCCTGGGTACGGCGTCATCCCTCGGGTCGCTATCTCCCACATGGTAACGCCAAATGCCCACTGCGAGGACAAAGGGAAAGCATGCTGAAAGGACATTTCCAGGAGGAATGAATGAATCTTTTCATGGGGAAAGGTCACTGCCAAGCGTCCACTGGGCCCTCACACAATGCTACGAGTTGTCGCTCGAGTCCTGCCCTCCCCAAAATTGGTAATAATAAGCAATGCCACAGAAGAGGCGAGTGGCCCACTCAATAAACATATTCCAGGAGGCTGGGCAGGCAGCGAAAGGTCAGTGCGTCCTGTTACTAACAGCCTCCTGCTCGTCTGGCTTTGCACTTCCAGCGTACAAGAACAACCGTAACAAAGTGTGGCAAGGGTGGACGACTCAATCCAGGGATCAGTCCCCATCTCTCGCCTCCTGCCGCCTGGCTGCCCAGCCACGTGCACCTACCACATCGCTCTTGGTGGTGTAGACGCGGTCAGCCAGGGACTCGATGGCAATCCACTTCACTGGCATTTTTGCTATTCGGCCCTGACGGTAGTAATCACCACTGTAAATCTTCTTCGACAAACCAAAGTCTGCCACGCACACCGTCATATCATCCCGTAACCTGTCAGGCAGAAACAGGGATGGCAAGATAGAAAGGTTTGATGTGCCAAATTCTGAAGCAGAAACCTGAGGCTGAGCTCTTTTCCCATGTCTCTCAAGACCAAGGGAGGTTTTATTGAAGGAAGCGCAGTCATGCTGTAAACCACAGGGCTTCCACTGGTGCTTATCTATCCAGGATGAAGCAGAGGGAAACAAACTCACATGCAGTTTCGAGCCGCCAAATCCCTGTGGAGAAAGTGCCGACTGCTCAGATACTCCATGCCCAGGGCGATATCGACCATGAACTTCACCAGTGTCTGCAGGGGCACAAACTGGGAAGGGAAGGAGCAGGTTAGACAGTGGAAGCCCTTTGGGAAGCATGTTTGGTTTGATCTGAAAGGCTTCCCTGTCCAGGGCTGCCGGCTGACTTCCTAGTGGTCTCACTGGCCTTGGAGAGCACCAGAAGCCCACAGCAGCAGCCACTGTGGCCCCTCTCATCCCTGTTGGGCTAAGGCCCTCAGACTGTAAGATTTATTGAATCACAAGCCCGCAGGAGCTGCAGATGCGGGGACAGTTCTTTTAGCAATAACCCCAAGCACTGTCTGTCTGACAGGCTGTGCTGCTGGCCAGAAGAGCCCATCGCAGCAAACCACATCTCGCTGTGGTTTGCTGTAGCAGTGGATACCTTTCCCATCCCTGTCTCCTCCTTCCACATCTCTGGAGTGCAGCCTGCAACTAGACATTGCTTCCTTCTTGCCTTTCCCACTGGCTGCCTTCAGATCATGTATTTTCGGCTAGAAAACAGCTCAGCAGAAAAGGACCCTGGCATAGAGCAAGTTGACCATGGTTATAGGGCAGTGCGCATTTGTGCCAACAAAGGCCAGCCTTGTAGCACGCTGCACTAGCAAGAGCGCAGTCAGCAGGTCAAAAGAAACTATTCTTCCCCTTAATTTGGCACTGGTGAGGCCACATCTGGGTGCTGTGTCCCATTTGGGGCTCCTCAGTAGGAGAAAGACATGTTGGAGCAAGCCCACAGGAGACCACTAAGACAGAGCTGGAGGAGATGGTGTACAAAGAGGGGCTGAGATAGAGGGCCTGGAGAAGGGAAGACGAGAGTCTCACAAGCTTTTGTGGAGCTGGATCCCACCACTGCCACCTGACAAAGGCAGGAAGCAGGACTACAACCAAGTCCTCTTATGTTCTCAAAAAACAAAGGCAGATTTGTCCCCAAAAGAGGCACAGTCCCACCTTGCTCCTTGCAGACTTGGGGCCCTCTGCTCCCCGTGCTCATTACCTGGGGGGCCATCTCCAGCCGCGAGCGAAGCAGGAAGCTGTGCAGGTCACCGTATTTCATGAATGGGAGAATCACCATAGGCTTGGGGACCTGCTGGGAGCTCAGCTCGATGCACACACCTGGAAAACACAGACAGGTTGCACAGCCCTGTGTGCAAAGGCATCACACTCCCCCCGCAGACATCTGTGCGGGACCCGAGCACTCCCCGGTCCGTCTCCCCAGCCCAAATCCCAACTGGAGTGCAGGGAGTAACAGCCCATACCTAGGAGCTTGATGACATTGGGATGGTCGAAGTCCTTCATGCATGCTGCTTCACTGAGGAACTCTTCTATCTCCCTTTGGGAAAAGTTATCCACTGGGAAGCAGAGAAAAAGGAGGAGGTTCAAAAGCTCAAGAACTTTAACACCCCAAATCACTGCTGCCATCTCCCTTCACAGCACAGCTCCTGCATGGGTCAGGGGGAAGGCACCACCAGCATGTCTCTGCCACCCTTGGCTGTCTGATATGAGTGCCCCTTCCTGACTGGCACCAGGAGCTGTGGCAGAGAGGCCAGCATCCCCACAAAATAGTGCCAGGGTGCAGAGAGAGCACCTCAGATGGGTAGCAGGAACGCCAGCACCCACTAGAACAAATAACATCAAGTTCTGTGAGGCCAGGGTGATGACTTACACTTCATGGTCTTCACAGCCACCTTCTGCGGGGTGCCTTCGGGCTGGCTGAGATGCCCCTCCATCACTGACCCAAACTCCCCTGCACCATGTGAAAGAAGCAAACACTTTATCCACAGCCCAAAGCACCACCCTTCAGGACACCACTACATCCTTGAATATCTGAAGTGCTCTAAGATGGAGACCTCGTCCCCTAAAGGCTACAGGGGAGGCTTATGTCTCACCAGTGGCAGAAGGAGGACATGAACCCAGGGGTCCTGGCACTTGGTCATCTTGACCCACCATCTCCCCCACATCCCCTGGGCCTGGAGCTGGGGGATGATGTAGGTAACAGTGGCAGTCCTTGCCCTATATGTCCATCACCAGCTCTCCAGCCCCGACACTCACCCTCTCCCAGGACCTTCCCCAGGCTGAGGGCATTTCTGTCCACGACGACATCCTGCAGCTTCTGCTGGAGCTCGCTGCTGACTCCCAGGCTGCCCACTGTGGGAGAGGGGAACAGGAGCTCAGGTCACCTCCAACCTGCAGACATATTGCTGCTGCGATATCCCCATCAACCTCCTTGCAGAGGGATTAAAAAAATATACTTACATGTAAGTTCAACGGCTCTCCGGCAGTAGGACTTCTTGGCTGTGTAGTTCACTGCCAGCTCCAAGTCATTACTGCTGAAAGCGTTCCTGGCGGGACAGAAACAGACCCTGCTGGGCCACGTGCGGCTGCCTCTCTCCTGATGAAGGAACTGCCGCTGCAGGGGCAGGCAACCACAGTGCTACTGGGGGTATCGGTAGTAAAGGAGGAAATGTACATTCACCCTAATCTTTTTCATTTCCCTCCTACTGGATCAGTGCCATTGCTTACAACGTCCGAGCAAAACAGTCACTTGATAAACAAGGCTGATCTGTCAAGGAGTGAGTCACAGAGGTTTTTTGGGGAGGAAATGGGATACTCATTTCCTACTCAAAGAGTGGTCTGTACCAGTAGGAATATGGTGCCCAGATCTACCACCTCCTAAAGCGATCTCTGGCCCGATGCACAACTCCAGCCTGTCAATGCTCTCTGTTAGCATGTGCAACCCCCATTGGTTAGCCAAAAAGAAACTAAAGGGAGCTTCACACCATGGCCCCAAAAGGGTGGTGATGGGCATGCTGCTGGCAGATGCTGTGCGACCTCTCTGGTACAGGGCCATGCAGAGGTCCAGCTCCAGGGAACAAAAACACAGCAGATGCTCAAGAGCTCCCAGGAAGCTAGCACCACAAGGAAAGAGCAACAATGCTACACCAGTTAGGAAAGGCATCCTTACATACTACCAGTTTCCAAACTGGGATGGGGGTGGTGTCATGGGAGATGAGAGTAGGTGGGATTCCTTCACCAGCTCAAGAAACTCCCTTACTGAAAAGATGCTCTTCCAAAGTAGTTAATTATATCACATTTCCAGTTTGGCAGCAGACACCCAAGTGATAGCGCTTATAAGAGAAGCTGCTAGCAGCACAGTTGTTTAACAAAACCAGTAGCACAGGGCAGTTAAATGCCACTTAGAAAGTCACACGGGTGAGTGAGTAGCGTTGGCTTGTTGTAGCAGAAAACAGCCCTTTGTCTGCATTATTAAAACACCACTTATGCAGTCCAGTGGCAGTCTCTCTGCTTGGCGGGGCTGGTGCCATGCTTAGCCATGGGACCAAGACAGATCTGGCGTGTGACGAGGCAGGAGGGGTTTCTCTAGGCCACAGGATATTATACATCTCTGCTCTCTCACCTCTGTGTCAAAATGCTGAGGCCACCCTCCCATACCAAGTTGCACAAGCTTACTTCCCCTTAAAAATAGGAATAGTGAGTGGAAGGTGAACTGCTGGGCTAAGGAAGGGAGGGGAAGTACCGTCACTGCGGTAAAAATACACTTAGTCCCTCACCACGGGCATAAAAAAATGCCATTTGTGGCAACGACATCAGTACGGGAGACAGAAATCTTGTCCCAATCTCCAGCATGGGCTGCTGGCCATCCAGCCCGCCTGCCTGTGCCCCACGCACCTGTGACCTGCTCAGCTCGGGGCACATCTGCAAGCTGTTTTCCCTTCAGCTTACCCGTATTTTGTTTCCACACATCTTTTCTGGATGACCACGGACAAGCAGAGGATCAGCCCGACAGCAATCGTCCCGCAGATAAAGCCCAGGGCTACAATAAAGGAGTCCGCATTCCCAGATGCTGGAGTCGAAGAGGGAGCTGAGGTTATTAACCCTAAGAAGATATCCCATTAATGGAGCTGGTAAAACAGTCAGCCTGCAGCACCCGGGGATTGGGGGAGGATTTCCCAGGGGCTGAAACCAAACCCACTAAAGCCCAAAGGGTTACACAGGAGAAGAGGGCATGAGGACCAAGGCTGCATGTGGAGAGCAAGTCTCTCCTGGCCACCAAAGCATGCTGAAGGTCCCAGATTCTTGGCCAATAGCCTGGCCGACTGGGAAAGTGTCTGAAGGAGGATGGAGAGATGCCAAATGGCCTTGACCAGGCAAGGAGAGTGTGCTTCCCCATCATCCTCCCCTGCACCCACGCTGCACTGGCAGGGACGGCCATCTCCTTACCGCTGCCAGGGATGAAGACCTCCACCGGGCTGCTGAAAGGTCCCACTCCCCCTTTGGTGATGGCAGCCACACGGACAGAGCAGGTGGCATTGGTGGCCACCACGGGCAGGACGGCCACGCTGGTGTTCGGCTGGGCTTCAGTGGAGATGTTCTGCTGGAGAGAAGAAGGGAAGAAAAGCCTGGGCTGGGGGAGACAGCAGCCCATCCCTACAGCAGGAGGGAAACCCAGAGATTTATTGAGAATTGTCTCCTCAAACTTCTGTGTTGCTTTGCTTTCACAAGCCCAGAGGAAATGCAGCACCAAACTATTTATGGAGAATAATAGCCCTGCCTGCAAGCGCCGGATGGGATCTGGAAAGGGGCTGAGCAGAGTTTCCCATTCAAACCTCATGCCACTGTTGCTCTTTGCTTGTCAACAGCAGCAGGACCAGCAGCCTGAGCCAGAAAAGAGGCAGGAAAGCGATCTCGCAAGGGAGGGGGAAAGGCATTTCATGCACTGGCAGTAACATGGATTTTGACCCCTAGCCTTCATTGCAGTCGGCTTGGCCAGTGGAGGCTCATGCCCCTCTTCACTGCCGGCCAGGGATGCCCACGGCTCGTGCCGCTCAGCACCCACAGAGCCTCGGCGCTCGCCACTGCCGTTCCTCCGCAGAGCATCTCTGACTGCTTCCAGCTGCAGCACTGCTGGCTTGATCATTCAAGTGCCCAGCCACAGAAAGCAGATCTTAGGGCAGATATTTTCTGACTGTGGTTTTTCTGTCAAGCTAATAATATTTTCATTTTTAAGGGCGTGTTTCCTTGCCTGGTAACATGGCAGGAGACAGCATGCTCCATGGCACAGACCTTTCTCCTTGGTAAAAAAACAAGTGAGTCTTTTCCTGCAAATTCCCTGTTGTTTCCTAGACTCCTGCAACTGAGAAAATGCCTGCTGCTGCTCCCTGCTGACCCCCAGCTGCAAAACAGCTGGCCAGCGGTACCCAAAACATCTGGAGGGCTGCTGTGGCCAGCAGAGCCCAGCTCCTTACCCTAGCTGAACATCACATGGATGAGCAAAAGCAGCAGCCGAAGGGAATCGGTGGGCAAGGAGGAGGAAATTGGAGCTCCTCAGAGGGAACCAGTTTCTGTTCATAGTCATAAAAAAACCACAGAACTGGATGTGAAACACACCCCAACCCCAGGAGCGTGTCTGCACCATCGGGCAGCGGCGTGAGCTGATACCCGCTGCTGCCTCCGCTCCCACACTCCTGCTTTCCTCCCACCTCATGTTCATGCCATCCTTCATCGGAAACGCACACGAGATCTTGTCCCCGCTGCCAACTTAAAAATGCACCGGGATCCTTTCATATCACAGATGGCACTGCTGTGTCATCTGAGGACAGAGCCCAACTGATATCAAACAGACCGTGGAGAGCATGAGCACACTGGCAAAGCAGACAGTCATTCTGGCAGGACAGAACTGCCAAAGTTAATGTTTTTTTAAGAGTCTTGCGGTAGCTGAGGAATTTCTTCACGTCTTAGCTCCGGCAGCCTTGGGTCAAACAAGTACTGCTGGTTTAAGAATAAAATAAAGCAACTTTTTTGAAGTTTTTAAAATAGTTTTCAAGCTGGTTGTGGAGAAAAGGAGGCCTGCAGGTGGCCCTGCTGACACAGAAATACGGGACACCCCCCTCCACCCCCAGCCTTTATCGTGCTGGGGTTGTTAAACAGATGGTTATTTTGGGGTATTTCATATTTAGCCTGCCCAGGACCAAAACTCAGAGACTTTATTTCTGAGAAATCAGAGCTCCACTTGACAGAAAGCACGTTGCTCTTCTGCTTCAAACTGTCTGTCCATCAGCTCAGGGGACCCTTGGGGGTACATGGGGGAACAGGGCACTGCACCAGCCCGTGGTGCTCTGCAGAAAGGTTACAGCACAAGCTCAAGCTGTTCCCGTGCCTCTTAATTCTGCAACAGCCCTTATAAAAAGGCATGCTGGCCCCTGCCCTTGGCTGGCTCTGACACGTATTTTTGCCTTCCATATAACCTGGAGGCTAACAAAACAAATCAGCAACAAACACAACTGCTTCCTTCAGTCTGCAAGGAGCCAGGGTCCCTTGCACAGCTACCTCCCTCCTGAGCTCATTCCCCACTAGAGGGGTTTTTTTGAGCCTCCTGGAAGCCAGCATTAATGAGAACAGTTATTGACCAGGAACCCAAGCAGAAATTTCACCCCATAAGCATTTGACTGGGGAAATTTATAAAAAACAACAACAAAAAAAGACAGTCTCCCAGGGTTTAAAGGGCAAGTCCTGTTTTTCGCTTTCTGCTTGAGAGACGACAAATATGTCAGCATATTTTTTTTCCATGCTAGTCACAAGACCATAATATTGTTTCCCTGACTTCACTCGGTCTGGATCTATACATGCTCTTCTTCAGAGGCGCAAAAGGAGAACAGAAAATGCAGCATCCTGCAAAAAATAGGGTGTGAGTCACTTTTTCCACATCGGATTCAGGCTGTCAGTGCCTCTCTGTGCTTTCAGCCTGGGACAGAGGAAGACCAAACCACAGTGCAGAGGCGACAGCTGGATACATCTGCGCAATTATCCAGAGGCTCCCTGACCACTGGCAGAGGCTGGATGGGATGCTCTTTGGCCCAGCAGCTGAGATGTGCCAGGACTGTCCAAGAGGTCAGGCCAACCTCGCCCTAGCAAATTCCTGAAGGCTACTTCCCAAATCCTGGGAAAGGCAAGCAAGGTTGCGCCAGATGACTTCATATGCTCATGGACAGGCCCTCAGCCCCAAAATGTTCCTTGAGCTATGAAACTCTGTGCCATGGCTTTGCAGATGAGTTAATGCATGGAATAAATCCCATCTGAGTAAGGAACGACTCAAAACCCAGGGAACGAATTCTCCCAAACACCTTATGATCGACTCCATTGCTGAAAGTGCCAAGAGATGCTGCCAAACCTTGACTGCCACTCCAAAGGCCATACCAAAGATTGTCAACACCAGGAAGAGCATCTCAATTCTAGTTTAGAGAGTAGGAGCTGTGGTAGCACACCTCTTGTCTCCTTCATGCAGAACTGCTTAGTCACAATATTAAAGACTTAGGGCATTACCATGAGTTACATAAACACACGAGAGAGAGACTACTTGTATTAAAAAAGCCCAGATGAAAGCACAAGGCAGCAGACAAATAAGCTCAGAAAGAATATACGGAAGCACCAAGACCAAACTGGACATCCCTGCTTGATGCCTGCTGGGATTTTTTCTAGGTTTTAGCCATTCTTCCCCATTCCCCAATGACTTACCAACTCCTTGGAGTTCTGCCACCTGTACCAGATGTGATAGCCCTGCAGTTCCCCATGGATCTTCCCCAGGGGTGGCTTCACCCATCGGATCTCCACAGAGGAGATGGATTCATTGAATGACACTGTGACGTTCAGTGGTGGGGTGGTCGGAGCTGCAGGAATCAAAGAGAAAGAAGGTGAGGGGAGCCAGGTGGATGGGTGCAAAGACATGGTAGGCTGCTGGAAAATGAGCTGTAGCTCATTCAGAAAGCGCACTGTATTTCCTACAGCCTTTACTATTTCCAGCAGGTGACCGCCCATGGGTAAATTTCCTTTCCCCAATCAACAGAGTCGAGATGTCCCACCCCGTAAGCAACCATGACTTTGGACCAGCGTCTCATCCAGAGAGTCCTGCACAAAGCACAGCTGCGCGACCGAGGCAGGGAAACCATTCTCAGTCTTCGCTACTCATTTCCTACCTCCCTCAGTAGTGCTGGCGGTTATCCAGGGGCTAAATGCTGACCAGCCGACTTCATTCCTGCAGGAAACGCGGATGTTATAGTCTGCCATGGGCCCCAGCTGCTGGATGTGATACACGTGGGGAGGCACCGAGGTGTTGAAGAGCAGAAGTGAGACGTTGCTTTGTGGAACAGCTTCCTTGACCTTAATTGAAAAATCAGTCCACAAACAGGGATTAGTCAGCAGCAACCTGCAGGGTGAGATGCATGGCAGGAATTTTACATCTGTAAACAGGATCCAGAGCCCTGCCTCCTTCCAAACACTGGCAGGGCCTTGTTCCTGCATGGTGGCTCGTCTCTGCTGAGCAGAAAGCTGATGGCAGGCCATTCACGGGGCCCAGGGCGAGGACTCCAACAGACGCAGAGAAGAAAGAGTTGCTGTGGGGACACGGCAGAGATGTGTGAAATCGCCATCACCGCGGAAAGGAGGAGGGAGGGGTGATTTGCTCTTTCTTGTGGGACGGAGCAGAAGGAGCACCCAGTAACATTACCAGGCAGCGAGTCCCAAACAAACAAAGTCCTTTCTCGTGCAGCACATCATTAGACAGCAGGACTTATTGCCATCAGATGTTGCAGGACTAATCACAGACCTCATCAGACTCCATCATTACATTTAGCAGCATGGATGAATTCAACATACTAAAAACAAGTCATGCTTTTTACACAAAGAGAAATTAGTCTCTCCCCAAAGGGCTGGCTATTGAGCACCCATGTAGCTGCCCACAGCCAGCCCTTGCAGTTCTCCAGAAAGCATCTCATTTCGTGAGAAGCACCATGAGAGTGCCCTGGGCCGGGACGGTGGAAGGAAAGAGGGAAGAGCAAGAAGGAGGGATGCCAGCGCAAGCGAGACAGTTAACTCAGAAGACAACCCACAGGATGTGTTTCAGCATGAACCACAATCAGAAGGTCATACAGTCCTCTCTAAAGCCTCTGTGCATGGTTTTGGGGTGGCAGGAGACCTGTCCTTCTGCTTAAGCAACTTGAGTATTCCCCTGGCTAGCTCAGGATGCTCAGGACAGTCTCAGCACCAACACCAGCAGTATTTGCCAGCCAAAATGAAAGAGAATAGCCTTCAGCCTCATAAAGCTGAGAAGGTTCCCAAGCCATCGCTAGATGCTTTGAGGGAGGTGAACAGTGATCAGATGAACATGCAAGCCACTCCTGAAAGCACCACTGGGACTGCCTGTTCTCCTGAGCATGAGGCCCAGCTCGGCTATCTCAACCCTCAATTTGTCTTCTGGAGAGAGTCCATCAAATTAATATTTTTTTTTTTTTAAATTGGGCTTTTTGCAAACTTAGTTTGAACTTGGCAGGTGTGACAGCAACAGCTTCCCTTTTAAGCACCAGCGTGCTCAGAAATGAGTCACTTGGTCGGTGGGCCATGCTACCCTAGTGAGGGGATTATCAAAGGGGACAGGAGCAAAAAGGCTTAGTCACAGCTGTGTTTTTGCCAGAAATCATGTCTTGTTTTCCAATTCAAAAGGCTATTTCCTAATGACAGACTGTGAATGTTAAGTCATAGGAAATTCCTTGGCTCTCCACCCCACTTCCTGAGCTCCAGCTGGAAGGCAGCAGTGGATGTGGCGCTAATATTAGCTCTGGTACCTTTCCTCCCTGTAAATCCTTTCACTTTTACCTGGCTTCAAACATTGCCTCTCTCCACGTGTTACCTCAGCCAGAGTATAGGTTAGCTAGTATAAAAAACACATCCACAAGAGGGCAAGCAATGGGCTTGAACTGTGAAACCCAGCAAAGTCAAACAGATAGAGCAGGTAGAAACTACTTGCAGGGCTGTACCCTGGGGTTGGCATTCCCTGACTTGTCCAGGAGACAGGCAACCTCTCAGCTCCTTCTCAGTACAAAGCTCCACCTCCAAACCCCAGTGGGAAGGCTGCTTGGTCGGGAAATGTTTGACCAGGCGGTAAAAGTAGGGACAAGCATGTGCCTGCAGCAATTCAAGGCTTGCAAAGTCTCCCAAAGAGCTACCTGGAGCAGTTCTGGGCATCTCCCCATGAAGAGTCATGACAACCTGACTGTCTTGCTCGAGGAGAGTGATTCTTGCGGCTCACTCCCGCATGCTTCACAGGCATGAGCCCAGATGGGCTCTTCCAGGCAGGTGGCTTGCCTGTTCCCATCGCCCCTTGTTTCTCCCCCCACTCGACCACGCCGCTCCCAGGACAAAAGCCTGCTTCACGTTCCCTGAGTCAGTCTCTCTGTGGGACACCTTCCACCAACTAACCCCCAGCACAGCGGGCAGAGCAAAGCTGCTTTTTGTAAGCAGACACCACCAAGCTGGTCCGTCTCCAGCAGCTCCTTCCAAGCCTCCTGTCCGCCTCGGCAGTGCTCCGGCTACCCCAGGTCCCAGCGCCTGTGGACTGCTTGCTGCCCAACTTGGACTCCACAACATAGTGCTGCCACAAATTCCCCAGCCACCTGGACCACAGGGTGCGGGTGGGACAGCGTGCCAGCTTCCCCTTTTAAACCCACTGGAAAAGTCCAACTCAATTTGCCTAAACCAATAGCATGGTCAAATCTTTGCACTTCATGCCAAACAACACTGATTTCCACCTGCCTTGGAGTATCCATGTGAGGGAAGGTTGCAGGGGCAAGGGGAGTTATGGATGCTTACCTGGACACTGCAGCTGTACAAGGCAGAGAATGCATCAAAGCCCGGCACCCAGGATATCACGATACTGTGGGCCGTTCTGTTGAGGACATGCACGCTGGTGGGTGCAGATGGTATTCCTGCAGGGAAAAGCCAAGGGCAGTCAGCTGGAGGCCTAAGCACAAATGTAGCACATCTGGCTTCCCTCTGGCAGCTCCCAGGGCTCAAACCAACTCTGCATGAACCCCAGGTACTGCCCTGGCTACAGCCACAATGGCATCCTTTATCAGTGTACCGTGGATGTCTCAGACCACCAGACAGGGAAGCAGAAAAAAGTCATTTGCAGAACTATTTTGATCATGATCTATATTTGTGAGCTGAAACAGCACTCTGGGTTGCTTAGAGGCAATGACATATTTCGGGGAACACCTTCCTTGCATTGCCAGAGTGGGTCCCGTCTGGAATGTCGAGAATTTCCACCGTTTCCTATGGAAAACTGCGAGCACTGCCCTGGTTGTGAAGGAAGGAAAAGAGTGATACAGCCCTTCCGAAACCCGCTCTGGGGCTGACAGTTCTGCTTTCAAATGTGATTTTTGGTGCTTCCTCCCACAGCGGTGATACTAGGATGACAGAACCGCACTGGGTGACTGTTCTACTATGTGCATCCCACTTGATTTTAAATAGTTTTAAAATGAGGAAAAATAAGTACAGGAGTCCTAAAAACACTAGAATGAGTGCTTGGGAGTGTGGAGACCAGGACAGCTCCTTCTTGGACACAGGTACTCAATAGGTAAGGTGAGCATCACTTTCCCTCTTACCTTTCACGTTGACCTGCCCCGGGTTGGATGCAGTCAGCCCTTTACTGTTGTGAGCCTCACAGCTGAACAGTGTTGTTTCATTAAGACCTGCAGGGGGAAAAACAAGGGCCTGTTCACTGGACCTGCACAAAACGTCCAAATCGCACCAATTCTCCACCTGCTGCTTATCGAAAACCCTCGTGGCTTCCTTTCTTGCACTGTTGCTTTATTTTTTTCCAGCAACACAAAAGACCTTCTATTTAGCACTCATCGCTTCCCTTCGTGGCATTTCTGTGCTGACTGTCTGGGGGCGACCCCTGCGATCCAGCTCACCCACCTTCCACGCTGCGAGCACGAGCATGCCGTCAGTGCCATCAGGACAGTACATTTCTACGGCACCATTGCACAACCTCCTGAGTAAGCATTTGTTTTGCGTTCAAAAAGGGAAAGGCAGAAAGCAGAAGAGCCCACCACCATGGCTTGAATCAGATGACTTATTGCTTTTCGAAGATTGCTCAAATCTCCCAGCTGATAATGGAGAACGACTGGTTTGGGGGCCACTGGAAATACCCGAGTGCAGACGGCTGCTTGTTTCCCCTGTGGTGTGGGCATGGCCTGTGTGAGATGACCCCGGGCAGCAACAGTGCTCAGGATTTTCATCTCATGGAAAGGACTTTTACTGGAGGTGCAGGGTTGTCCCTCCTGGGCACATTGCTTGCTGCTGCTGCAAGGTGGAGGGCTCGCCATGGCATGCTGGACATGCCGAGCGTTTGCTCACACCAGCAGCGGTGCCTCTCAGTATGACCGGGCTCCTGGGCCAGGAGGGGGACTGTTCAAATGACCTGACCTAGCATGTGCCAGCCGGATGCAAG
This sequence comes from Buteo buteo, assembly GCF_964188355.1. Classification (NCBI taxonomy): domain Eukaryota; kingdom Metazoa; phylum Chordata; class Aves; order Accipitriformes; family Accipitridae; genus Buteo; species Buteo buteo. The sequence goes on from NC_134179.1 coordinate 9,952,452, forward strand.
AACATCCAAGAGGAATGAGTCATTTCTTCCGGCTTTCGCTGCCTTTTAAAGCCTGCCTTTGGACATCAAGACGAGTCAGTTATAGTCTGGCTGCTAATTAGCTAGTGGTCTTCTCCTCATGAGCAAAGCAAGAAATCCCTCCTCTCTTTTGCCTCTGCAGCAAAACTGTGATGGGTTTTATGTTACATGAAGGACTTTTCTCCCTGTGCTGCACCAGGCTGGCATGGAGACACCTTCCCACTCTGCCCTTCCTGGCAGCCACACAGAGGTATCCCAGCTGGCCATGGCAAGGACACTGCTGGGCTCACCTGGCACGGTCAGGACTGACGGGGAGATGTGGGGCTTTTCATTCACTTGGATGTTGTTGCGAAACCAATAGATCTCCACAGGCTCTGGTGGGCCCACGGCTTGGCATGTGAGGTTGAAGGGACTGTTCTTGGTGACATTCAGCTTCTCAGGCTGACGAATGAAGTGTGGGAGCCCTGCATGGACACAAGCAGAGAAGCAAGAGATTCAGAGAGCTCAGCAACACAGCCCTATCAACAATCCCAAACTGTCCTGCCAGGGGCTATGCCCATCTCCGGCAACAAGGCCCTTCCCATCCAGGACTCCCTGTTTCTGGGGGACAACTCACAGCTCCCAGATCACGGTCCCCAGGGCTGTCACTCAGCCAGGGCACAATGCTCCACACCTCCAGCACATCTGCCCTAGCCCTCCTCCAGCTCACCTTCCAGCTGCACCGAGATCGGATCTGACACCACCTCAGTGCCAGAGATATTGAGTTTGCAGACGTAGGAGCCATTATCCGAGCGCTGGGCGGCAAGGATGCTGCCAGAGAGAATGGAGACCAGGTCAGGGCTTTGGCAGGGAGCCTTGCCCCACACACGGCTCCTGCAGGAGGACATGGCGATAATGCCAGCCTGGGTGTGGGTTTCGATCAGTACCAACCACCCCACAGCACACACCAAGCAGAAGCTAGGCTTGCAAAGCCAGGCTTTGGGGACTAGGCAGCACCTGCCCATCCTAGTTCCAGTCCCAAGCCCCTGCAAGCTGTCCGGCCTCCCGTCCCTCCCCAGGAGCCAACGTGTAGGGCATTCCTCCAGGAAGGATGGCATCGGTTACCTGAAGGTGGAAGTCATTGTCACCTCCTCTTCGTCGGCAATCTCGAAGTGGCTGGTGGCGATGCGGTCCAGCACGTGCAGCTCCCTCCCATCCTTCCACAAGGAAATGCCCGGGGTCTCTGGCCTGAGCAGCAGCTGAGGTACTTTGATGGAGCAATTAAACGTGACATCCTTGTGCTCATTAATCACGATGTGTTGCACCGTGGGGTTAAACTTAATCTGTCCTAGAGAGCTGGCTGAGGGCTCGTCCTGGGGCTGCTCTGGGCTCCGGTGAGGCCAGTGACCAACAGTGGCCACGCTTCGCTCGTGGCGGTGGGACTCTGCCGACAGGTATGGCCTTAGACCTCGATTTCGGTCAGCGTCGTCTGCAAGAGAAGACCTTGGTTTTGTTACCCCCAGGCAGCAAGTGCCCCCCTCCAAAACGCTGCGAAGCCCCACCATTTTAATTAATAATTAAAGGCAGTTCATTTACAGATGCTCCAAAAATTCAAAATCTCTGAGACCTCTCGTAAGAGCCCCAAGAAGGAAACATGTAGATGGGGGCTGTCCCAAGACTGACTATGTACGAGCAGCACCTCCAAAAAAAGGCTTTTTAAAACAAATGGGAGCAGCTCAGGCTAAAGAAAGTGCTCAGCCACTTCTCTTTCAGCAGGAGAGAGGCAGGAGCTATTTCTGCTGCATCGCACCCCCGGGACTGGAATATAAAAGGATCCCTGGGCAGGCGGAATTTGGGACTTTACTCCACTAAACCCCTTTCAGGGCCTCATCTCAAGCATTTTCAGCTGCGGTAGAGAAAGAGTCCCCGGCAGGGATTTCTCTGATTTTAGGCTGTTTGCTGGTAATGCTGCTTCTTTCCCAGGACAGGGTGAGCTGCTCTGAAAGAGGGAGATGCTCTCTGAGTCAACTACAAATGTTTTTGCTAAGCTAAGTGCCTCCACCGAGCTGCTTTTCTCAGGAAAACAGCTGCAGATGGATGAAGAAATGCCTTCAGACGGTGTGTAGGAGCAGGCTGCTGTTTAGTGTTGTTCTCCCAGGGTCTTTTCCCAGACATTTTTCCCAAGGGAAGGCTATTTACCAGCTCTTTCTGAGGTCTTCGTGCCCCCGTCTACAAATCACCAAACATACCCAGTGCTGTAGTGGCGTTTTCCCCCTCCCTTCCACCACTTCCCACCCCAGCCACAAACAAGACGAAGAGCAGCTCCATGTAAAGCAATTCTCCCCAAACTAACCTGTGTATTTTTGAAGAGATAAGATATAGAGAATATAGCACAAGTAGATGCTTTTACTAGACCCTTTCCAAGCTTCCCGAGGCTTTCACAGGCATACAGAATTCCCAAGCAGAGTGGTAAATCTCCCTTGCTGCTTTCAGCAAGCAAAGGCATTGTGCCAGACAGGAATTTCAACTAAATTAATTTGCCTCTTCTGAATAAAAAACTGTTCACAATTTAAAAGATAATACTGCAGGTAGAGAGCACAACCTTTTTATTTAACTGGAGTTCAGCTGAGTTTGTTTTCAGGCAGGTCTTAGTCCTCAAACATCAAACAAGTTTTTAAAGCTACGTCATTACTATTGTGAGTAATGAGGCATGAACCTAGTGTGCTTTCCCGAGAGCCAAGAAACACAACCTAATTTTGAGGCTGGATATATTCCTTTGCTAAATTGCTCAGTATTTTTAACCCTCAAGAAATGTTACTTCTAGACAGAAATTTGAGAAGGGTTTTTAAGTTCTGCCCGGTCTGGGGGTGCAGAGGAAAGCACAGGGCTCTCCCTGGCTCTCACACAAAACAATGGGTTTCCCTTTCAGAAAAAAAAAAAAGACCCTAAGCTTTTCCAACCTGCTTCCTAAGCTTTACCATCCCAACACAAACAAAGGCCATGTGACTGCTGCAAAACGCAGCCTACTGCCATTTACTTGCGGGCCGGGTCACCAGCTCTCAAACAGGCAGCTCCAAAAAGATTTGCCAAATGCAAACAAGCGAGCGACCCCAAATCCCCTTCCCTCCCCGGCTCTTCCCAGAGGTTACCCAGGCTGGAGCCACTCGCTGCCTGGCACTATCCAATCTCAAAGAGCTGTTTTCATGCTTCATTTTGAAGCTTTCCAGCTCTGGCCAGAACAGCTCCCCCGGCTGGGACCCCTGGCCGGGGAGGACATGGATGCATGCTGGCGGTCCCTGCCCTTGGCAGGCACTCTGCCTGCTCTGGGATGATTTCTGCTCCCCCAGGCTGCTTCAGGTTTAAAGGCAATGAGCAAAGAGGATCTTAGCCTTCTACACTGATGAAGTGGAAAGAGGTGTTTGCTGGCCCAGGAATGAAATACTTTCCTCTCTGACTCATGTGACAACAGGAATTTCTCATATCCAGCACTGCCTTTGGGTACCCCTTCCATCCCCAGCTGTTTGGGATGTGGATATCTTCACCGTGTCTTTGAAGAGATCTGCCCACTGTGGCAGGACACCCCTCACCTGTGTCCAGAGCGATTTGTTTAGGCTGGCTCTAAAAGCCCACGCTAGAGCCAACGCGCTGAAAGCAGGCGTGCCTGCGTGAGTGCCTGCCACACTGGAGCAGCTCCCCTCGCTCACCGCAGCTTGGCCTGAGGGAAAAGCTGGCATGGAAATACATCCACTTACAAGCACAGTGCTGGTCTCTTGAAACACCAGGGATCACAGCAAAACTAAAGTGCTAGCAAAGACAGATCTTTCTGTGCAGCCCAGCAGGTCCCGCATGCCCTTCTCCATTACCAGCCTGGAGAATAAAGTTTTAACAAGAAAATCTGCCCACTATTAGAGGCAAAATACTTTATTATGGACAAAAAACAAAGCAGGGAGTTGCACACCTCGCAACTGAAACAGCAAGTAGTTCTGCTGCAGTCCCAGTGAGGAAGGTATTAGAAAACACCCAGGTCTGCCAAAAAGCTCCCTACATCCCTAGCCCTGGATTTCCCATTACTGGAAGTAATTCACCTGCTGACAACAGCTTTCTGCTCAGGCACTTGCAGAGTATATCTTTGCACCCAGACAGGGCAGGAGGAATGAAGAGCCCCTGCCTGCAGGTTCTCCTACCTCACCGTCCCCTGGGAGCTGTCAGAATTTAATTTCCCCTGGGGCCACACCTGACTTCCAAAGAGACTCTCAGGGCTCAAATACCTTTTGTATAAACCAGTCCAGGATTCTTGGTTAAATCCACAGCGAGCTCCCCCTCACTGCAGATTTCCACAGTGACAGAGTCAAGACTTTTGAGTCCACCTTGCCCAAAGCAAACACTGGCATTCCTGCCTTCCCTGCTAAACCCCATGTGCACACCGACTCCGAGACCGCCCAGCATCCCTGAGCACGGGCTACAAACAAACCCACAGCACCTCACAGCCTGCGACCAAATGTCGGGCAGCCCTGATGATGGCACACTTTAAGTCCAAAAACTACATCTACCTCTTTGCATTTCTTTTTGCAGGTAACCAAGCACGTGGAGCTGAAAAGCCAGCAGACTGACAGCACCACAAAGCACAGCCCTGTGCCACAAACCGCGGTGCTTCCCGGTGACTTTTCCCAACACCGGTACGCAGCTGGCTCACGGCTAACGGGATAAATCGCAGACCCGCTGATCTGTGGCAGCTTTTGGTCCCTGCCTGTCACAGCGTCCCCAGCAAGCAGAGGCACATCACATCAACAAAGTGGGACAGAGGCAGAGCAGAGGCAGAGCTGCGTCCCAGAACAGCAAAACTCGCGCTCTCTGGGGCTGGCAGAGAGGTGCTGCCGTCAGAGACCCCCAGCGAAATCACTGCTGAGCTTCCCCCCCCAGGATTTAAGCTTCGCTTTAGTCTGCAGGCCCAGCGAGCAGGAGAGGGGTGCGGGGGGCACTAGGGTGGCCACGCAACACCCCGGCCGCTGGCAGGGTGAAACGAAGCAGCATTTGCAGGTAAAATGCCCCGGACGAACACCCCTCGCCGGACCCCCGAGGCCCCCGCCGGCACCGGAGCAGCCCCGCCATCCCCGGGCCGTCCTGGACGCCCCCAGCCCGGGAGCCCCCCTCCGGGCTCCCCCTTCCTCCCCGCCCGGCGCCTTCCCCGCAGACTCACCGGCTCCGCCGCGGGACGGGCGCAGGGCCGCCAGCAGCGCCCAGAGCAGCGCCCACCGCCCGCCGCCCATCGCCGCCACCGTCCCCGTCCCCGTCCCAGCTCCGCCGCGCCTCGGCGCGCCGCCGGCGCGCTGGCCGCCCCGCCCCGGCCCGGCCCGGCCCGGCCCGGCCCGCCCCGGCAGGCACCGGCCCGCCTCCCGCCCGCGGGGCCTCGGCGTGGGGCGGGGGCGGGGACGGGGCAGCACCGGGACACGGTGCCCTGCGCTCCAGGGCTTCGGACCCGTCCCACAAGCCCCAGGAAGGGCGGCCCGGCAGGTGGCAAAGGTGCCCGGGCTTGGCCCCCGTAGGGTGCTGTGGTGCAAGCGCTGCTGCTTAGGAGAAGGAGAGCTTGTCTTTCCGTTGCCCGCGGAGGGACAACTTCTTTCCGCAGTGGGACTGGATTTATCTCCGGGAAGGTGTTTTAGGGCTGTGCTTGCACGTTCGGAGAAACAGCTCCTTTGCTCCCAGCCTCCCCTTCCTGCGCAGCCCCACACCGAGAAGGTGGGGGCATCGCCGCTGCCGGGGGGAGCAGGTCCCGGACCCCGTGCTGCAGGCTAGGAAGGGCACGGTGTGCTGAAAGCACCCTTCCTTCTCGTTTTCATGGAGGCAAGGAGGGGACAGAGACAAAAGCGAGCCACGATGAGAAAAGGAAGAAGACCCCCGCGAAACCAATGCGCAACACGAGCCAATTAATATAAAGAGTGAACAGAACACGTCTCCTGACGGCACGGGAAGGAAATGGGGGAGTTTCTGGGTATTCAAAACCTGACCCTAACGCTGGCCGTGCTTGAAGAGGTTTGAGACCAAGCTGTACCGAGGCCATCAGCATTTCCCCCACCACAAATGGGAAGGGACTGGGATTTGGGGAACCGGCAGCTGGACTTCATGTGACTCACTGTATTTCTCTGCTGCAACCTTTCTGCTCCCTGCACATAAAAGTCTGCAACTATGACACAAGTGTACCTTTTTTCCCACCAGCCTGCTATAGTCTTCCCAAAGCCTTGAAGTTAGGAAAAGAGATGTAAATTTTGTTCAATTAGCACTAGGGAAGCATCAGCACACTGTGGAAACAGAGATGGGGCAAGAAGGACAGCTCAGGGTTGAAGCTGCTCATTTCTGGGTATAATTTATAACGAGAGCTGGGAAGGGCAGTGCACTTCTCAGGCTGTTAGAAAGAAAAGAACCGTACAAAATCAAGTCTGAAATCTTTTCCAATTGGGAAGAAAAAACATCTTAAGTCCAGTGAAAAAAGAGCAAATCAATCCCAGGCTTCTTTGACTTGCAAAGCTGCTTATTCACTGCATATTCTCAGGCTTTGGTGACAAAGATCGAATTTCCCCCCTCGCCGCCTCTTTCACTCCAGACCAGCTTCTCACATCTTGAAGTGATCAGCAGCTAAGGAAGGGCGCATGTCACCAGAGGCCCAGATTAAAGGGGAGAAGAAACTAAAGCTGCTGCAAGAAGACTGAGCATCTTCAGCAGTGCCTGAGCGCCAGCACCTTCCGTGCAGCTCCAGCAGCATCGCTTTTTCTCCAGATTTTGAGTGCATTCCCCATATATCCAATGTCACTCGGGGAGTAGGAGGAGACCAGGGGACAGGCATACGTCCCTCTGTCTTTCTAGGCTGGCTGTTGATATGAGCCTGTCATTTGTGGTCAGCCTTTGCCACATGGGTGCACTTTCATCTGGCTGTGTTCCCTGTTGCTGCTGGCTTTGCAATTTTTGGGAACAAAGCAATGGAAAGGCCTTTAGACTTTGTGGGCCGCAGAGTGGAAACAGCCCCTGGCATCGGGATAATGTCATATAATTGCCCCACTAACGTGGGGCGAGGAAGCAGGAGCTATTTCTATGAAAGAGGAAGAAAAAAAATAAACAATGAGAACACATGGGCACATAAAGAGGATTTAAATAGCTCTCTAAAATCCTCTAATTTGGGTCATTTCTTTACAGTAGGTTGGTTTCTCCTCAGCGCTGGTGTAAACTAGTCTCCAGCTTGATAGGGTTTGTTGCGGTTCATTTAGGCACAGCTTGATGTGAGGAAGAGGCTGGTGCATGGAGGGGGAGGAAAAAACAGGGAGAGGAGAAACCAGAGAAAAAAGTTTGTGGCCGGGTTCGTGATAGGAAAGGTCTGGAAGCAGCTGGCAGGAGACAGTCTGACCACTTTGGCTGCTCTGGGGTTGGTGATGTGCAGCTTCCACCTCGCCCAGCATACTGCCATCCTCGGTCTCCTTCCAACAGCATATAGGGTATAGGCTTAGAAGCAGCCTTGACGGCCTTCCTCTGAGCAGATTACATATTTCCATACCTCAGAGCCCAAACTCAACAGTTTCTGGGGGGTCTGCACACAAACGACTTGTGGTTTTTGGTCCCAAAGTATATGCATGGCTGGACTCGCAAGATCTCCCCAAACAGCATCCCCTGTTCTCGCTGCCTGTGGCTGGGCATCAGCCAGCATTTGGCCCTAGAAATACCTCACAGGACAGTGGGAGAGGAAAAAAACCAACTGATGTCAAGGGAAGGAGGACTGAAACAAAGGGAGAACCTTCAATCAGAAACAAAGGCTGCCTGTCTCCTCTGTCTGAGCGCCAGGATCCAACCCTGAACCAGCTAAACCAGTCATGCTCACAGCTCTCCAGGTGCTGTAGCGCAGCACAGACCACACTGGAGGGAGCACCCACCTCTCCCCTTCCAAAGGAGGAAGGGCAGAGTAGAGTGCAGGTAGCTACACAGGTACTGGCCGTTTCTGAGCCACGCTTTCAGCCCCTGGCTTTCCAGCGCAAAGGTTATTGGATCTATTGCCCAGGCCATCCCTCTGAGGGAGTCCATGTTTTCCTGCTGTGTTGGCATACATCTCCACGCGGAGTCCGGCTCATGAGCGCAAAGATGCCTATCTTTATCATCATGGGCTTCTCCTGCCTGGCTGAGAAGTTATAATCCTCTTCTGATAACACCAGAAGCTGGACTTGACCGTTTAGGGTTTTTGCAGTTTCACTTCAGAGCATTGACACCATTTTTCACAAGACTATTCAGAGACTTTGGAGGCAATGTAATACTTGTGAAATCGGACCATTTAGCAGAAATGGCACTCGGCAATCGGGCTTTGGGCTATTATCTGCTGAGATTTTTTTTTCCCTTTGCTATTTCTGTATTTTTGTTTTCACTTTACTAAATCTCTTCTTTCCTTTATTTCTGCTTCCTCTTTGTGTCTATTTTTATTTCTATTTGCAAGGGCTCCTGTTCTTTGAAATACCAAACTCTTTTGGCAACATGTTTTTAGCTCAAGGCAGATGGTCCATTTGTGTTAAATGTTATATCCTGGTCACAGGATGCAGCTCGTGAACAATTTGCAGAGAAAATGGAACATTTTGTGGCGCTACTAAAATGCCTTTTTTCTTGTGATGCTTTCTTTGGGCACATGGTACATGCTACCTCTCTTACCAGGCACATTCTGTCCCTTAGGTCAGCTGTTTCTTCCTAGGACAATTTCTCCTGGTCTGCAAATTATTTCGCAAAAGCAGAAAGCCATCTCCAAAGGTTGGACACTGGCTTGAACCTTCCTTGTTTTGAGCCCTGGGCATTCTTACTTGCCCACAAAGCTGCTGTTTGTATTTCACAGTCTTATTTGTTTACATACCCCCATTTGTCTCCATATGGAAATTTGGTCCCTGGCTGGATCTGTAGATCCAGGCTACCATTTCTTCCGGTTGTCTTCCTGCCAGAAGCTGCAATACGATTGGAAAACACTCTGCAGCTCAGTGAATTCTTGCTTCTACTAAATCTGGCTTTCCCCAGCAGGCTGCTTCTTGTTTCTGAGAAAACGATAAGTGCTTATTATCATGACTTGAACCAAGGATTCCCCAAATCACATGCTGGAACCATGGTTTCAAGTATGTTTTCAATTCTTCCACAGCTTCTCCCTCCTCCTTTGATTTCTCATGTGAAACTAATACCTTGAAAATAAATCATCCTCATCAGAATGCACTACCCTTCCAGTTCCTATCAGGGTACTTCATACAGGTTTTGTTCTGTTATTATTGCCTATCAGACAAACACAGGCTCCTTTTGGACTTCACACCACAGGTGCTAATTGAAAAAAAAAAAAAAAAAGACATTTTCTGGTATGCTACTTGGACACAAATAGAGAAAGTACACCATTGCAGGAATGGCGCTACACTGAAAGCTAGTAACTGGCTGTGATCTGTAGCCAGCAACACCCTCTTGTTTAGGTGAGCAATTTTAAAGGTGAGAGGTAAAGAAAAGAGCTCATTTTGCAATGTTTAAATGGTTGAAAAGACCGCAGGACAAGCTTGCTTACTGCCGACGCATCTGCATGGGACAGATGCCTGTGTGTGCTACAGTGCTTGCGAAATGGCCAGATTAACAGCATGGTGCTGATCCCGTCCGTGAAACTTGTTCTTAAAAGAATAAAAATAATCTGATTGTCCCACCAGATTTTGGCAGCTGAGTACATCCCAGAGCACTATTTCTGCATGTGTTGCTGAGACCACAACCAAGGCAGACCAGCAGATGCTGGAACCCAAACGGCCCGATTACACATGGGTGACATTCGATTATACAGAGATGCATGTCAGTGCATCATTCCTTTGGCAAAATCTGGTGGTTCTCATCAGAAAAGCCAGGCTAACTGCCTGACACCTAGCACTGGTAGTCAGAGGTACAGCTGCAAAGGTTTTGGCACCCTCAGCCTTAGCCTTCACGAGTGTGGCAGGCAGTCCCTGCACCCATTCAGGAGTGAAGCTGGATGATAAAACCTCTCTGCACTCAAGCCAGGAGAACAGCCATGTCAGGAGCTGGGTTTTTAGCTGGTGTAAGTCTGTGGAGGGCAGACTTCCAGGGAGTTATGCTCATCCATATCACATGAGCACCTGAAATTTTGTGAAGAGGGCTGTGCAACATGCCTGTTGGCAACTGCAGAGTGACGGGGAGGCTCTGCCAGTCCCGTGAAATGGTCTAACGTATATTGCATTTTGTGTTTCCTAAGCGCCATGCCTGCCTTTGGAAAGTAACTGCTCAAACTCTATTAAATTCCACACTGTGTAAACTTTTACGCCTTAAAGCAAAATTATGTTGAAGCATCAGTGTAGAAGCTGTTAAAAAATTTAACTGCAGAAATACAGGCTTGGCTGTAAGGGGGGGATTTTGTTGCAACCCTCAGAGATTTAAGAGGACAGTCCTTTGGCTCCTTGCTGGCTACAGTCAGAAGAGAAGGTGCAGAGTGACAATTCGGTTCATGAGGGGCGACGTAGGTCAGGTTTATGAGGAAAGTTGCCGTGGGAGGTGGGAAAAGGACGGGCGTACAGGGCGCTGAGCGCTTCGCAACGTACCCCGCTGCGGCGGGGGACAGCGGGCTGCCGAGGCTCTGGACCGCACGCCAGCCATTCTGGTTTAAAGATCCGTGTCACCGTACCACCCCAGCACAGCGTTTTGAGCAGAATTCCCCTCAGGAGACACGGCCAAATGCCCCCGTGCCCGCCGTGAGGCCCCTACGCGGACAGAGTTGGGGCTGCGCGGCGCTCTCTCCGCGGCCGCCCGCCATTTCCTTCCCGGCGTCCCCCGCGCGACGCCGCGGAGCAGGGCGGGAGCGACAAGATGGCCGCGCCCGTGTGAGGAGCCGCCGGCGTCCGCGCTCGCCCCAGCCGCGCTGCCGCTTCCCGCGTGGCCCCCGGGCGGCGCGGGAGCCGGAGCCCGGTCGCGGCGGGTGTCCGTCCGTCCCAGAAATAATGAGGATATCGGGGCCCCATGTCGGACTACTCTGACGAGAGGGCGACGATGATTGCGGCCGGCGACCTGCAGGAGTTCGCCCCCCGGGGCCGCGAACACTGCCGGCGCCATCCCAGCGCCCTCACCCTCCAGCTGCGGCGGCTGCAGCCCGCCTCCGAGCTCTGCTCCTCCGACGGGGCGGCCGGCCTGGTGGGCTCCCTCCGCGAGGTGACGATCCACGAGCGGCAGCGGGTAGGAGGCAGCGAGGGCGTGGGGGCCCTGGCCTGGCTTTCTGGCTTCCTAAATAAATTGGCCAAACCGTGACCGCTGAGCAATGACCGGCTGTTGTGATGACGCCGGCAAGTCTTGTAACTTTTTCTTCAAAAACCCTTGGCTTTCAGGAAAGTTGGCAGTTGAGGAAAGGTGTCAGTGATGTTGGGGAAGAGGTGGACTACGATGAAGAGCTGTATGTGGCCAGCAACATGGTCATCTGGAGCAAAGGAAGTAAAAACCAAGCATCTACTGTTTACAAGGCTTTCACTGTTGACAGCCCTGTTCTGCAGGTATGAAAACGTGGAAAGGTGACAACTGAATGAATGCATGTTAGCTAAAAAATACTCACTGACTGTTTTCAAACAGCATTCTGAGGAGGGGTTACTTTGGGAAATATGGAAAGGCAGAGATTGTGTAGTAGCATCAGCTCGTTCTTCAGAAATAATTATATTGTATTTGGTTTCAGGCCTTATGGTGTGACTTCATTATACCCCAGGAAAAATCTGAAAAAGCTGATGGTAAGTTTCCTGCTTACTGTAATGCCAAACAAATGCTTTGAGTTTAGCTCTCTTGGCATGATAAGTTTAGTCATCAAGACTTGCTATGTTAAGACAGCCACTCCCCCTCAAGCTTATATTTTGTGTATAGAGGATGTCTAAGGAAAGAGAGAAACTTTACTGTGTTTGATCGTTGTTTTTTTTTTCTTTTTTTCCCCTGGTTTCAGGCTGTGATGAAGTAGTAGAAAAATGTATCTGCATATTGCAGAATTCCTGTATAAATGTGCATAGCATAGAGGGAAAGGATTACATAGCTGCTTTACCTTTTCAGGTAAGTGCTGCCCTTTTTTTGTCCACAAATGGGCTTGTTATCTGTTTGCACACTGTGTTGAGGTAGGGAGGTGTGCATAAAGCACTCCTGGTGGAGGCTGCCTGACATCTTCGCTCTGTGGGTGAAAGCAACAAAGCTGATGACAGCGCAACTGTGTCATTCAGGCTTTGAATACTTCTGGAGGTAGTGGCAGCTGGTTGTATGATGTGGGAAAGTATGGGTATGACTGCTTCGTAGTCTGAGAACCTGCTCTGATTTAAATTACCTTTCTCTCAAGAAAAGACCTAAACATCTTATTTTGCTCTAACGAGATACTCGAACATGAAACATAATCAATATAGTAAGTACTTGGTTTTGGGGTTTTTTTTTGTTGTTGTTATAAATCTATTTGTAATTTTTTATAGGTCGCAAATGTCTGGCCAACAAAATATGGTTTGTTATTTGAGCGCAGCAGTTCTTCACATGAAGTACCTCCAAGTCCACCCAGGTATGTAAAGAGTGGCTTTGATTTTTTCATTATAGACTGTTTGCTAATCTAATACAGCAGTGCAAGAGTTGAAGAGCAATAATGAAAGAATCTGTGTGTTCGTGACGGGGACAGGTGAAATCGGGTGAAACATCAGGAAATGGCAGGAAGGGGCTGAATACTGACAATTCATGATACTCCTCTGATACTGTCTTGCCTTAAGGACTAGTTGGGAGTAGTGATCCTGGGAATAGGGTATGGGAGGCATGATATGAGTGTTACTAGCCTGATTTCATTAAGGTTTTTCCTGGGAATTGGTTCCAGGCTATGATGGTAAACTGCGAGATTCACTGAGGGATTGTCATTGAGACATTTTCTCTCAGCTGCAGAATGCTTTAACTGTATGGAGCATCCTGTTATTTATTTGGTGAGGATCGTAGACCCTATGCTCTGTGGCTGGGCATATAGCTGAGAAGCAGAGTAAGGAGTTGGATGGTGTGCTGATGAGCAGCTCTAATACAGCCAGTTGCTCTCTCTTGGGCTTTATATGTCCATTCCAGGCACTTGTGATTCTCTAGTCCTCAGAAGTGTTGGGATTAGAAATAGAGGCTCTGAGAATGTTCAAGAGGGTACATTGCAAAAATAACAATTGAACCTGTTCAAACTGGCCTTCCATGAAAACTCCTCCTTTTGCTACTGCCACCACAGATGGGTGGCTTGATTTCTGCTCTGTGATGGATACAAATGACCTGATGGCTGTCTGCTTGTCTGGGACCTGGAAGCTGTGGAAACTAAACTCTTAAGCTGAGTCTGGGTTAATGGGCTTTTCTCGTCTTCCTACTCCTCTTCCTAACTCTGGTGCCAGCTCTGTTCACTTGGGCCAGCCAAAGTCTGTCGTGTGGCCACCAGGTGGGGTCATTCTCAAGTGCTTTGCGGTGTAAAGCAAGACCTAATCATTCTGTTTGATACATCAGCCTTTGTCTGACTCTACTCAGTTAATCCAACAAGCTTCTGTGAACAGAACATATGTCTCTACTGTTAGATTTCAGGCTCTGATTTGTTAAGGTCTTAGGAGCTGTTTTGGGATTGCAGCACATGTACCAGCTACAAGAGAGAACAATGATTCTTCTTAGCATTTGTTTTTTGAACATACTTTGTTTGGTTTCTTTCTAGAGAGCCTTTGCCTACTATGTTCAGCATGCTACACCCATTAGATGAGATAACACCTCTTGTCTGTAAGTCTGGAGGTAAGGTTACATCTTTAGATGTGTCACTTGGAGTCCGTCAGTATGGCATCAAATGCTTAATGTGTCACTTGAGCATTTTCTCTATCACAAAATTTGCAAACAATCACTCTTTCAAGAATTCAGAAGTGGGGTGTTTTAATTGCTTCGTGAACACAGAAAATGCTCAGGAAAGTAACCCAGATCGTGGAAGAAAGAGGGTAGGAAAAATGCTAACCCTGTAACTGATAACGCTGCTGTAGAAATGATCCTTTTGCCTTAACTGAAGTTAACTATTTCTTTAGCAGGCGTGTTTGGCTCTGCTAGAGTGCAGTATGTTGCTGATTACACCTTGAGGATTGTGTTTCTCAATGCTGAACCTTCCATTGTGATGACCTATGATACTGTGCAGAGTTTACATACTGTTTGGGCTCTTCGGAGAGTAAAGCCAGAGGTACAAATTTATTGTTGACTAAATATCATTAAAAAATTGTGTGTGTATTGACATGCCCTTATGGCTGTATATGTTAGAAATGCCTTGTATTTGTGATTTATTTTATTTATAAGAGAGTAAGATGGGTTTTTTTTAAATATAGTTTTTTTCATGTATTTGCCTATACCACAAGTCAAGGAGGTCATGTGATGGTGATGGTCATGAAGTACACTGTGCTTATCGTCATATTCCTTGCATTGTACCGGAAGGTTTGGACACTGCTTAAACTGTTGTCTTCTGTGAGAAGTGACAAACAACTGCCCTGAAAACCATAGGAGTAGTTTCTGTGACTCTGAGGGAGAGAGCATGGTTGGTAGAAACTAGGCTGAGCACCTACCTAGGCATAAATTTTTAACACCTAACTGATGAAACAAGCTATTTGACCATCTTGCTGGATGTTATTGCTCATGTGCTGGTTTTGTATACACAGCTCTGTTTTCTCTCCCAGGAGCAGAACACAGTGCTGAAGTTCTCTGAGCAGATGGGCACACCGCAGCACATGGCCACTAGCAGCTCTTTGACTGCTCATCTCAGAAGCCTCTCAAAGGGAGACTCGCCTGTGGGCTCCCCTTTCCAGAACTACTCATCTATCCACAGCCAGAGCAGATCAGTGTCATCACCCAGCATGCAGTCCCGCTCACCATCTATCTCCAACATGGCTGCTTTGAGGTGGGTGCTGAACATAACGTGTAGACAGATGGTAGCAAAGAATACAAGCTATAGAATAGGATGGACATCTAGTATTGCTGTCTTGTCTGTCTGCCGTTACAAATCTGTCCACCTAAGGTGCAGGTGCCTCTTCTGTTACAGCATCTGAAAGCCCACTTGGAATGCTCTTGTGACATTTGGTGTGCTATTATCCCTATAGCACAGGAGGGCAATTGGTCTCCAAGAGCCAAAGAGGCTGTTCTGTCATCACACAGCCAGTCTGTACTGGAGTTGAGAACTGTCTGAAGGTCTTTTGAGTCTCAGGAATGTTTTCAGTTAGCTTTTCTAAAGGAAGCCATATTTAGAGGGAAGAGGTTGGGAGAGATTTTTGATGAAATGGACCACACAACTTAAAATGTTGGTTTTCCTACTTTTGAAATCTCATCTATTAGATTCTGACAGAGGTGACTGGAAATTAATGACAGAATTGCTTTCCTGTGCTGGGGTGTATTGCTAAAGGAAGCTAACACTGAATTAGCTACTGGTTTAGGGTGGGTTTGTTTGTTTTTAAAGTCTCTACCAGTGTATGAGCTCAGTGGGATTCCATACCTGATTTTGAAAATCACTTTTCAGTAATGTCTTATGTCTTTGCTTGCAGCCGCTCTCATTCCCCTGCCCTGGGAGTGCATTCTTTCTCAGGAGTGCAGAGGTTCAACTTTTCCAGTAGTGCTCAATCACCGAAGAGGCACAGTATCACCCATTCTCCAAACAGTGCTTCCAGTGATTCCTTCCTCATAACAGAAACTGAACCAATTATTCCCGAACTATGTATAGATCATCTGTGGACGGAAACAGTCACAAACATGAGGTTAGGTGCTTGTGCTGGGTTGTGAGAAGTTCTGGATTTCCATTGCGGGAGGGGAAATAAAGTAAAATGACAGCTTATTTTAGTGTGTTTTCTGCAAATGTTGCCACCTTAAATTAAATTTGTGGACTTGTACTTCCTAATTTTTTTGAAAAATGATGCTCACTAAGTGCCTAGCTCCCTTCAAAAGAGAAGTGGGCACTTGGAACAGTTTTGCCTGTTCTATTATCCATGGCCCTCTGAGTGGGGGAATGGTTTAATGAGATTTCTAAAGCAAAGTGGGTTCTAACCTCCTCATTGCTTTGGGGTTTTTCTGATCTTCTAGGGGGAGTATCTCTTTCTGTGTTACCATCAAAAGGGGCAAAACACAGCATTAACCCTAAGATGGAACAGGAGAACAAAGCCAAATAGCATCTGCTCTGCATGCCAAAAAGTGGCAAATGTGGAGATTAGAGTGCTAGAAAATCAGTTTCAAGAGTAATGACTGAAACTGAGACTGGCACATTCTGGCAACTTGATGCACTGCTAATTGAAGTCCAGTGTGACCCTACAGCTTCTGGACTCTGTGTGTTCCTTCATTTAAAATTTTTATAGTAGACCAAACAGTGTGCTGATCATTGTGTCTCTTCTACAGAGAGAAGAATTCCCAAGCATCAAAAGTGTTTATTACCACTGACCTTTGTGGGCAGAAGTTCTTGTGCTTTTTAGTGGAATCCCAGCTCCAGCTGCGGTGAGCATCTCTATCTTGGGGGCAGGTGAACAAAGAGGAGCACTCTAGAAATTACGAGCTAGATATGGGTTTTAACATACTTACTCCTCCAGCTAGTGGAATCTGGTACATCTTTGGCTCACATATCACATGTTTTTAACTGTGGTGGCATAGATGGCTTGGACTATTTAAATATAAAACTGAAGTTGTGAGGGAACGTTCACTGTGATTTGAATGGTATTCTTATTTATCCTCGTCTTTACCCCTTAGAAATACATTGGGGGTTTTAATCAGACTAGCAGAGTAAAAATAAGTTGACTAGCAGGGCAAAACAAGCAAAGGAAGGAGGAAGGAACCACGTATACCACAATAAAAGTAACTGCACCATGCAACACTGTTTTAATTGATGGGACAGTCCTTTTATGTTTCCTGTTGTTTTCTCAAATCTCTAGGTGTGTAAAATTTCAAGAGAGCAATGATAAGTCACAGCTGATCTTTGGTTCTGTTACCAATATTCAAGCAAAGGATGCAGCTCCAGTGCAGGTACATACCTCTGTACGGACTATTAACTGTGGAGTATCCTGCTTTGTCGCTTGTGTTGTCCAACTGTTGTCTTTTTACTTAAATACAAGAAGCTGAATATTCGGCTTGGTTCTTACAGGGCATTGATACGCTGCTGGTTCTGGAAGGCAGTGGAAATCTAGTGCTTTATTCTGGAGTGGTTCGGGTAAGTAACATTTTTCCTATCCCAAATAAATGTTTGAATCTTTGGTTACAAGCTGGGCTGTACAGAGGGATCCTGTGTGCATCATACATTACAAGGTATCATTTTAAGCTACTGTAGGCTGCTGCTGCTCACTTGGGACTTGCTTGGGAAGGTGGCTGTGCTGATGTACTAACTGTAGTTTATGTGAAGTGCTGGAAAGGTAGTTCTGAAGAATCAGTGGCATCTTGTGGTACAATTAAATAACCTCTTGAGCTTATTTTCAGTGATAGTAAAATACTAAAGTAATAAAATGCTTTCAAAGAAAGAAAACTTCAAGAATATGGAAAATAAGAATTGTTCGTGAGCAAAAAACTTTCATACTTCTCTGTAGCTTGCCAGATAGCTTTAGATGTCAAATTATTTTGCTTTACAATGGGCTGTTATTAGGGTGGACACGATTCATCCAAAATAACTAAAACTTTTCCTTAAATTCTATAGAGATGCACTATGCTCTCTCTATCTATGCAGAAACCTTGGACGCTGCAATTTGTACGTGTGTGTGTACACACGTTTGTGTGTGTGTGTATATATATATATATGTATGTATATTAAAAAAGTATACTCTCTGAAAGTAGAGCTTTCTCAGTGAAGCCCTGCTAGAGCTTTTAGTGGGAGTAGACCTGTACAATACTGACCATACATGGTAGTTCTTTGGTGTGTCATCATCTGAAGAAAGTAATTACATGAAGTAATCTTTAATCTTCTCTTCAGAGACTTTAGTTTAAGTACATAGCCACTTTTCTTAAAACTTTAAGATGTTAAAATCTGATAACATCTGTATATGTAAGCAAGCTTGTGGAAGCACAGGCATGAAAACCAACTATTTGTTTCCTATATATTGTTCACAAAAAGGTGGGGAAGGTTTTTATTCCCGGACTGCCTGCTCCATCCCTGACGATGTCCAACCAAATGCCTAGGCCAAGTACTCCCTTGGATAGTGTCAGCACTCCATCCAAGCCTTTGAATAAGCATCTTGGGCCCATAGAAGAGGTAAGAAGAAAGAAGGCCCTGCCTTGGAAAGAGTTTAGTTGTAACAGCTTCAAATGATTTATTGATTGTTAATTTTCAAGGTATCTTTCATTTTTCTTCTGTAAATCCCCTAAATAAACAGTGTTTAAAGAGGTGGTATTTAGTGCTGCACTGTTTATTTATTTCTGTAAAACTTCTGAGGCAGAGATTGGAAAGATTTATAATTGTTTTCAAAATACTTACTGGTACATTAAAAATGGCAATTTTAGCTGTCTTTTGCTCAGATCCTCTTCTTTCAACAATTCTAAGCAATCAATTTTACCACTTTTCAGGGTGTGCTTTTGTCACCAGTTCCAGAGCTAAGGGACACTTCCAAAATTCATGACTCAACTTACATTGAAGACTGTACTTTTCAGCAGCTTGGAACTTTCATTCATGCTCTGAGAGATCCTGTCCACAACAGAGTAACTTTAGTAGGTATTATCCTGTAATTTGAGTCAGTCTTCGTTAGCAAAGCAAAGTGAGGGTAACATTTACTTCTACTGCATAGTGAGACGTTGGTAGCAGCTCCTGATCAACAGCAAAATGTGACACCTGCATTGGTTGCTCCACATTTTTTTTTCTGTAGAATACTCTAGAAGTCACAGAATTTAATTGATTCCCTCAAGTCATTCAGCTCAAGATCTATTTCAAGTGTTTTATGGAGCTAGCATCAGAAGGTGCAAATCTTCAGTGTAGCAAATAGCCAGGAATTAGGAATATGCTTAATACATAAATGAGTTCTGAGTTGATAGAAAGGGACTCTGGCTTTATGCATTTCATAATTTGACTCTTACCTTTTTTATTTTTTCAGGAACTCAGCAATAATACAATGGTTCGGATTACAATTCCTGAAATTGCCACTTCAGAACTAGGTATGATTCAGAATGCATCACATGGAATATGTTCCATAATTTCTGAGGATACATTTTTTTAAAGTAGTTTATGCATATCTTTAGACTGTAATGATTCAGTACCACGTGTTCCAAGCTCTAGTAAGTTACCTTCTAGAGCTGCTACCATTTGTTTAGGTGTGCTCTGTTGCTTTTAGTGATTCACCCACTGTACTTTTAAAACTTCCTTTGTTCTTTAGGTTGCTTTGCTCTCTGCTATTGTGTATGTTCTTGCTTAAGCAAGGGCTGAGATGCAAGTTCAGACACAAGCTGGTTTCAGTAATGAGCAAAAAGGAACTTTTTTCCCCTTTGTGTGGTGAACTAGAGGGGCTGTGCTTAACCTGAACTAAAGGAACAGCTGCTGGAGGTTGTGTGGTGTGGCTTTTATTAAAAGAGTTGCTGGAGAGTTAAAAGGAGGTCCAAGAACTGTAAAGATTTATAGCACTGATTGGAAGAAGTACCAGAAGGTAAGATGGAAACCACACCTAATTTTTTTTTTTTTTTCTTTTCCAACAGTGAAAAGATGTCTGCAAGGCATCAAAGCTATCCTGCCCAAGGAGATAGCAGTACAGATGCTTGTCAAGTGGTACAATGCTTATAATGCTCCAGGAGGACCAAGCTATCACTCAGAATGGAATTTGTTTGTAACATGTCTCATGAATATGATGGGTTACAACACGGAGAGACTGTCCTGGACACGTAATGTAAGCAAGCTTATATGTTTGTTTTCCTGGCTTGTGTTAACGCTACTGGTAATTCTTCAAGGTTCAAAATGGTTAGAGACACACCAAATTGTGTCAGAACTAGATTGTATCCTGTCTTAAATAACAAGATGCCATCAAATCAATTCTATATTGCTAAATTTTAGGTATACCTTTTAGTCTGTGTTTATCATGAAATATATTTATAAGGTACTTAGCACCAACTGTCTTTGGTCAAATAAAAATAAATTATGAAGATTTTACTCCATTTCATGACTAATACTGATGCATTAAAGATTTGATTCACTTAATCCATATTAAGCCTATTTTTGCTAGAAACACAAATCACAACTCAGATTCTTGTTTCCTAAAGAGGATTTTCCATGTAGTTTTTTAATTACAACATTTAAAGTTCTGGTTTTTTCAGCTGTTTTACTGGATGTATTTGGAGTTTTCTGTAAGTGAGTTTCCTGCTAGCAAGTGCATTTGCAGTACCCTCAGGAAAAAAAACCCTACAAAACCAGCAAGGATATGCATACAAGTGAAGTGAAAGCAATTACAGTATATCTACATTACTAGCATTAGCTCATCCACAGTATTTCCCGTCCTAGTAAATACCAGATGTTAGGCACGCAAACTGTGAAATTAATGCACCATACACTGCATTAACTAGCTGTGTATAGAAAAAAAATAGAATTGCAGTATATGTTTTATATGAAAGTAAAATATATAGAAGTACCCAAAGCAATGTCATGTAATGCTTAGTTTAAATTCGGATGTTATGATAAGTGATTCACTTGTGCAATCCTGGGAATTTCAATACTGAGCTACTTCTGATCTTTTTATTTCTTGCAGCTTGATTTTGAAGGATCACTTTCACCTGTTATTGCTCCAAAGAAGGCTAGACCATCAGAAACAGGGTCAGATGAAGTAAGAAATGGTTCTGTTTTACAAATAAGAGTCTTGGGGAGGGGTGGGTTGGTTGGTTTGGTATTTTTTAAAGGCAAACCAGAGGAAACACCCTGAGAGTATTGCATTTCATCTGAGCTCATCTGAGTTTACAAGCCTTTAGGGGAAGAAAAGTTCTTTTGCTCTGTGCAGTGGCTGCATGATGTGACCTTGCTTGTCAGGGTTCTCACTTCCAAAGAAGGAGGTTGGACTCAGGAGTGAATTTAATATGGATCACAAAGCAATCCCAGATTGTCTCCTGACAATGTCAAATCTCTCCTAGATGCTTCATCCCTTTAAAATGAAGTTGTCTCACTTCCATGGCTACTCAGCACCTTTAGCAAGTTGGGAGCATCAAATTATATACTTCACTGAATGTGCTGATTTTCACCAAATTTAGCGGATTGTTTAAGACTGATTCACTGGGTTTTGCCTAGACAGGAATAGGAAGTTTTCACATGGCCTAACAGTAAAGTGGATGAGGCTTACTATCATCCCATCATAAGAAGCTTACAATCTGTGGTGGTCCAGTTGTGCTATTAGTTTTTTGTGGGTTGACAGCTGAGTGAGCCCATGGAGTTACGGACTACAGTCTACATGGAACAAAGATCGGGATCTAATGCCTGATGTGCTGTGGCACGGGAAGTACAAAGAAGGCTGGGAGCACTAGGTGAATTGCGTAAATGCTCAGTGAGGTCTCCTGCACAGAATATTGGTGCAAAGAAGGCACTCTTGGCTTTCTTTTGTCTTGTTCTCTTAAATATAAGGCTTTGATTCTTTTATGCACACAGGGGGCTGGGGGGGGGTGGGGTGTCAGGGGATGAAACTTAGCAACTGAATCTCTGTGGCTTGCAGAGTTTGTGCAGCACATTTACCATACAATAATCACATTTGTATTGGTTTATGGGGAAAAAAACTTCCTCCGTAACAGTGCTTTGGAGTACTCTTGCTGGAAGGTTATGTTCACTGTGGAACCTCTGCCTCTCTCCTGTTTGTTTGGTCCAGGACTGGGAATATCTCTTGAGCTCTGATTACCATAGGAATTTTGAGTCTCATCCTGTAGCCAAAGCTTTGCGACTGGACCCTCTGGAAGTTTTGGCTCCAAAGGATGACTTTTCACAGAGCCTTAGTTTGGATTCCTCAACCCTCCTTTTCACCCATATTCCTGCTGTTTTCTTTGTTCTTCATCTGATCTATGAGGAGCTCAAGCTGAATAGTCTGATGGGAGAAGGAATTCGTTCACTTGTTGTTGTTCTGGTTCAGCTGGCCAGGTATGCCCAACTGACAAATCACAGATATTGTATATCGTGTAGTGTCTCTTGGTGATGGGTGTGTATTATTTTTATGGGGAGTTTGGGGATTGTCCAATGTGCAGCAGGCTTTTAATGTATTTGAAGAAAATAAATGAATGTTTAAAACCTTATTGTGCTTAAATGTATTTGCTGGAGCAAATCTCTTGTATGGGTCTGGCCACTTACCAACATCAGTGTGATTCACAAATCTTAGATGCTGCAGCCTGTGTTTTTTCTACTGTTTTGTCACAGCTCAGCTCACAAGATTTGTCAAATGTTCTTGTTTGTTGTGGCATCTTCACTGCAGTCAGTGACTGCATCTTCATGACTTCCACAACCACCTTCTAGTTGCATTGCGTGCACATAGATAGATAGATACAGATGTGTGTTTAAGTAAAAGGCCCAGTAACATCTCCCTGAATTGTATTTGCTATTTCTGCCAAATTTTTTCTATGGCTATAGATTCTTCCCCAGTAGCACGTACTATAGCTGGCTGGCTAAATGGTTCCTGGAAGTGGCATCCAGTCCCTAGTGCTGAAAAGGTTGGCCTGTCCTCTGTTGTGTCATGCCAACTAGAAGCAAGTCTGAAATGAAAGATTGTGTATCTTTTAAGGCTGCCAGTTGTTATATGCATTCATGTCTTGCAGATAACCCAGCAGGTTATATGGCTTTAACAGTTAGAATTTGGGGGAAACTGTAGTGACAGTTGTCACACCTTAGGTGGTGATGATGGTGGAGGTGTGGGACAAAGCAGAACAGCAGCTGAAGAGAAGTGTACTCAGGGAAAAATTAAACATGCAGATTCACTGCTTAGGGAAGGGGCAATGCCCTTGAGCAGCCCTAGCTAAGAAAGTCAGAACTTCCCTCCTTACATCTAGTGTGTACACAAACATTTAAAAAAATCAACAGAAGATGTCACAGAAATGCAGAAGGGTTGGGTGGGTTTTTCCCCCTCTAATGTGATTCAAATCTCTCTCATTCTAGAGACTTAAAACTTGAAGCTTATATAGACTATTACTACAGAGACTATCCAGCCCTTGTAAAAACCTCCAGACAGACTTGTATAATTGATCAAGGTGAGTTTAAGGCTATGTGAAGCTGGATATTCAGTGATGATGATTTACAAATTATCTCTAATTCTGAGCATGTTGCTAACTGTTCTCTTTAAGGCTGGTCAGGACTTAACCCCAATATGCAAAACTACTCACACACAGTGTTGAGGTTGCCTTGTTTTAATAGCCTCCTAAGAAGACGGGAGTGAAATTAGCATAGTATAGTCATGAGCTGGTGCCTCCAGTGCCTCATGGGACACTCCACAAAACAAGAATTTTTGAGGGAACGATGGTTTCATCTTGGCAAACTCCTAGCTCAGGCTGGCTGAGAAATCTTAGCAGACAACTGTGGAAAAGCCTGGTAGTGGTATGTGCCCTTCTTGTGGAAAGTAGCACTAGGCTGGCAGGCTCTTGGTTTATAGTTCACAACAACTAAATCAGAGCTGAAAGCACAAACCTCAAAGTTAAAATAAGGCCATACATTGTTTGTGCACCTGTTTAGTGTCCTACCAGCTGGAATTTGCTAATCGTGTAAGACAAACTACTGTTTCTCCTGACCAAAAAAAAAATATCTCATAGCATCGCTCAGGCTTTGCTATTCATGTTTGTGGATAGTGAAGGCAAAGAGGTTATAGTTAGGTTGTCCTCTCACTTTAGCAGTTTAATGTTGTTGAATTACAAGACTGTTCCACTGAGGTTTTTGAGTATTACTCTGTACTTACTCCTTTTCGCTGTGGGCTGAGATAATTTTTGTTCTTGAAAGACAGGTGTCTCAAGTTTTCATTACTGTCTAGCTATAAACTTCCATCTAAGAGGAGAGAGATGTGATCTGTAACGTTTTGGGGAAATACTGTGTTTTTGTTGTTAAAAGAAGTACTGTAGGGCTTACTTTGGGAATAGTGGAGAATTATTGTGCATTTGCCATGAACTCAATGTCATTGCTGTTCATATGATTAAGTCCAAACAGGTTTCATGCACCATCCCTCATTTTTTTCTGCTGAGCCTCCAAGTATCTTTCAGTGGCTGAGTTCCTGTCTGAAGGGAGAAGGAGTACAGCCTTATCCTTACTTACCAGGAGTCTGTGAAAGGAGCAAACTGGTAGTACTGGTACGTACTTTGGTAAAAAGGATATGTTTTATTCTGTCAGCATAGCAACACTGTGGCCAGGGTTTGCCCCAGCTGCTTAATTTCCTGTGAGTGAAGTGTCCCCAGTGGGAAGTCAAATAACAGAGGGTTTAATCATACTGTGTGGAGCAATGGGGGCATACTGGAGGGGTATTGAGCCTGTGATAAATAACTCTGCTGTAGCTGTACTGTTTGGAGACTTAAGCATCTCCAAGTGTTGCTACTCTGTACTTAGTAGACCTCATCGGTCTGCATGAAATTCTCTTGAGTATCCCTGCAGTGTAGTAAACTGTGCAGTGTCAGCCTTTCCACAGGGAGAATAATATGTATTTAGGAGAGAGAAATCCCTGTGAGTGCCCTCTTCTCTTTTATTACTTTAATATTACTGAAGGGTGTGGATGGATTTTCGCAGGTGGGAGGAGGTATTTGAGGTTGGGTAGGAGAGCTTGTGAGTGCTGAGTGCATAGCCTATGCTTCACTGCTGCTTTTTTTTTTTTTTTTTTTTTTTTTTTTTGTGGTTTGCAGTAGTGGCATGTGCAAAGTAATAATGTAACTCAGTTAACTGTATTTCGTGAGTGAGAATTTCCCGGCTTTCTTCTTGGGCATGCATCAACATAAATATTTAGTCGCATGAGTAGTTATAAGTGCTGATGTTATCTTCTGGTCAGCCTTGCTCACTTATTCACAAAGCATTTATGGAGAAAACCTGCCAATACAGGGTTTGAAGCAGGGATGTTGAGCCTGGGGTGGCTGAAGAGCAAAGCAGGGAGGAGAGACTCTGCTCTGACCCAAGTGTCCAAGATTAGTTGCAGAGTCACTGATACAAGCTGCCAGGAGTCAGCCTGTCCTCTGCTTCAGAGTGTGGAGGGTTGAAGCAGCAGCACTGAAACTGTTTAAAGTGCTGAATCTTTCACTTAAAATTTGCCTCTGCATTCAAGCTCTGAAGAGCTGTAGCCTTTCCCTCAGGCTATCACCTGTGTCTGTCCACCCAACTCGTCTTTCCTCCTACCTCTATGTGACTTGCCTATGGGGAGGTCAGAGCTGGCGTCTCAGCAGTGTCTCTTACTGGAAGATCTTAATGAAAACCAGAAGATTTTTACCTGTGACTTTTGCCTTTGGCATGCCAGCTTGTCTGGCAGTATGAAAAAGTAAATAGGGTGACAGATCACTTTGTTGCTGGCTAGATAGCTGAAGTGGACTCTGCTTTGAATGGGGAATAACTTTTCGCTCAGAGTCTTCACAAAGCAGGCAATATTCAAGGTGTGGAGAAAACTGAGTGAAAAATGGTGTCTGGAGAAGATGTGCGTGTTTTGCAAGAGAAATTAAATGAAATATGAGCAACACGGGAAACATGACTAGGAACATGTTTTTCTGTTTCAAAGATCTTTCTCTTCTTACCTTTGAAACAATTATTAGGGAAAATTGAGTTGTTTCAAGATTTATTTTTTCAAAACTTAAAGTTAGAAATCTAAAGTGTAAGAGTTTGTTACTTGCTTCAGTTGTTTCAATCTCCTTTTACTAACAATGTTTTCATAACAGCCCTGTCCCACTGTTTAAGTTAACTCTTCTGCCTATTTTGATAGGCAGTATAGCAGCAACTGTACACTGAGTGACTTTGTATTATGGTGTCTTTTTCCTGTCCAGAGTGTGGTTCTGTACATACTTGGTGATGAGAATGCTGTATCTAATGAAGCCTCCCATTATTTGTGCAAGATTACATCAGGTAATGATGCTTTGATACCATCATAGTATCTCTTAGTGTCTTGTGCTTGTTATGTGCTGTACTTTTGCTTGGAGAATGTGGAAGTAATGTGGTCCTGTTTTTCCTAGGACAACGAAAACAGCAAACAGAACAGGATGACAGTCGGTATGGGGTTTTTTTAGTATTATTTTAAACTCTTGAGTTTTTGACTTTCTGGTGACTTTTGGACTAGCATTTATTGGCTTCTCCTTTATTCACCTTTATTTTACAGATGCAGTTTCAGCCACAGCACATCTGTTTCTAGCCTGGCTGAAAAGTTAGTTATTTGGATGACAAATGTTGGTAAGAGCAGCTTTTACCATTATGCAAAATGGTAACAATCATAAATAATAGTCTTGTGCTTGCATAATATGGAATACACTTTATCTAGTTTTGATAAAATAGTTTATTTTTTTCCTTATTAATTTTAAGGGTTCACCCTAAGAGATCTGGAGTCTCTCCCCTTTGGTGTGGCTCTTCCTATTAGAGATGCAATATATTATTGCCGAGAGCAGCCTGCCTCAGACTGGCCAGAAGCAGTTTGTCTCTTGATCGGGCGCCAGGATCTGTCCAAACAGGCGTGTGAAGGGAACCTGCAAAAGGGTAAATCTGTGAGTATGGGCATAAATGGATTTCACGATACTGGGCATTGGACAGAGCACTCTGTTCAGAAACTTCCCCACCATCTGCTGATGCTCTGGGCAACAGAAGGTACAGAATTCAAGATTGAGGGCAACACAGGATTTACATGCATGTGAGGGTTTCAGTATAAAAACCAGCATCCGGCACAGGAAGAGTACGTGCATAGCTGTGGAAACTGTCAATATAAAACAGATTTTAAACTTAATTTAGGCATGGTGCTCAAAAGTTTTGCCTACAGAGCTATTTGATTGCCTCCGTGAGAAGTCCTCCTCTCCAAAATGGCTGCACCTTTGAGAGGTGTTAGAGAGGTTTTGATACTCCATCCAGAGACTCTGCCATCAAAACAGCAATGGCACAAGGAGAAGAAAGTTGGAATTTGTCAGTTTGGCTCCTTCTTGGGTTGGCATGGCTGGCGTCTCCCTCTTCTCTGGAAGAACTGGATTGCTTTCTGAAATATACTTTTCATATTGCTCTCTTTTCTCAAAAAGGGTTTAGTTATTTGTATCCTGAAGTAAAATGAAAAAAAGCATGTGGTGTTTTTCTCTGAAACATTTTCTTCTGATGGTGGGAATCACTAGCATCTCATAGAGTGGTAGCTCACTTAAGTGTCTTGTTGAGGACACTCTGGAAGCCAAAACTCTTCTTGAAAACTGGCTAGTGGCATACATAAAATCACTTAATAGTAGCAGATTGTAGCCTCTTCAGAAGTCAGGAAGAGGGATTTGTAGTCTCAGGTACATCTCAGTCAAGATCCTTTTTGATGTCTTAGCTTTGGAAATAATATTAAAATTACTCCAATTTTTTATAACAGGCTTCATGACTAACTGTGTATCAAAAAAGTTAATTCATTTAGCAGAAAAGCAAAAGAACTACATGTTCAAATCCCATGTCCAGCCACTCATTAAAAATCCATTTTATTTTCTGCTGGTGAAATTTTGCCCAGCTGTAACAGTACTGAATCTTAAAATGATGATAAATTTGATTTTATCACTTACTTTATAACAATGCCTCGAATATATGTTACCTTAAAAGGATAAAGTGATCTTCAAACACCAAATTGTTTGTCATTTCTCAGGAGGGCAGGGTGGAGTTTCCTGTTTCAAAACGGACGCTGGCTATATGGGTGGTGCAGTTATGTATTGAGATTTAGTGCGTATTTATCAGAAGAAATTGGTTTTCATTCATCAGCTGTTAATTTACTTGCACTCCTGGTGTCATGTGTTAGCAGTGAGCTTTAGGATGATCCTGTGTTTGATCTAGTCTGTGTGATTCTGTATCTTTCAGCTTGTTGAAATTCTGAGGTATAGAACAGGAAAAATGACCAGTTTCAAGAGAGGTGTGGGGTCTTTTTGTTCCTAGATTTACCATATCAATATTTGTCATCGCTTGCCTTGTTATTTTTTAAATGAATCTCTCATCTATGAAAGATGGAAAAGAAGAATATACTGGCCCACTTTAGGGTCAATGTCTACATTATTCTGTCAGACCATAAGGAAACTATATTCTGTGGGAAAGCTTATTTCTGCAGAACTCTCTAAAAATAAAATGAACCGTCTTTCATCCAGAGTGACAGCATTGTCTGAAGCACGTGTAGGGCAAACAGATTGTGGGCATACTCTGTGGCATCCTGACGTATGCTATCCTTGCAATTCTTGTTGGAGGTCCTGTGCATCGCTTGTGTGATGTGAATAATCAGGAGACGACATTCTTAAACAAGGATTTTGTAAGTCTTGCATAGAAGGAAGGCTTTTCCACAGTGCTTCTAAGCAATAAAATGCTTCAGTATTTTTCTGGTCATGTAGCTCCAGTGTGGAAGTTCAAAAAATGTTCTGGTACTGTGGTGAAACCCGGGTTGGCTGACAGCAACAAACATTTGGAATTTACTGCCATGCAGGCTGACTGTTTTAATAGGTAGCTTGTTTTTTCCAAGGTTTTGCAGGGGGTAATCCAAATTAAAGCTTTGATTCATGAAAACGTCAATGATTAGAAAAATAATGCAGGTTTCTGAACAGAATATGCAGAACAGCAGCCCTGATTGGGTTGAGGGTCGGTAAGTACTGGCAATTCTAAAAGCAGGTTGTCACCAGGGGGACTGTATCTGTGCCTTTCAGAGTTTAACCTCTGTTTTAATATACATCGAAATGCTCATCTAGGTTTCTATTTTTCACTGCTGAACTTGAAGAAAAAACACATATGTTTTCATAGCTGTCAGAGATAATTGTGTAGGCAGGGAGGGGAAAGCCCTTTTCTACTACTGCTCTGAAACAAGAAGTAGTTTTGAAAGAAAGATAACTATTTCATATGTCACCTCTTAAAGCTCCCGCTTGTCAGTCCTTGCTCAACAGCCTTTGCTCAATCTTTGACGTATTTGAGATGTCATCTCCTCCTGTCTTGATAGCTATTTATCCCATTTAGATGTGCAAAAATACTTGATTACAATGTTCAGAAATCCTCGTAGCCTTCTAAATCAACGTAAGGGGTGTGTGAACAGTGTCGTTCATGATTGCAGAAGTGTCAGTCCATTCTATTTACAGACCCATCTCAGTGCAGGTAATTGTGCTGAGTGCATTCAGGTTGTGGTGCTGGTATTTCCTGGCTTTCTGAGAGTTAGCAATATCCATGTGCACTACTGGAAATTACTTCTCTCCTTTCTCTTTCCCTTGCAGTCTGTGGGCCCAGTACTGTCCTCCGATATTCCCTCTGGAACTGAATCAGAAGAGGATGAGGATGGCATGAATGACATGAATGAGGAAGTGATGTCGCTAATATGGAGTGAGGATTTGAGGGTGCAGGAAGTACGCAGACTCCTTCAGAGTGCCCGTCCTGTACGTGTCAATGTAGTGCAGATGCCAGAAGCTAGTGACCATGAATACATAGAAGAGAAAGAAAACCGGTAAAGAACTCTGTCCATTTTGAGCTGTTCCTCACTAGTATTTCACTCAGGTGAAAAATTGTGTGAATATTTTTGGTGGCTTAAAGTTTAGTATGTCTAACAAAACACTGCAATATATTTGATTCTGAACTGAACATTAAAGTAGGCAGGCCTCAGTGAAGGACACACAGGAGAGGGCTGGCTTTCATAATCCAAGTCTTTGAAGCTCAGTGTACATCAAAACTCTGCTGTATTTGAGTTGGAGGGCTCTTGGGACTGGAGCAGCATATGGAAAGACTGTTAGTTTGAACCCCAAACAGCATGTTGAGATCAGTTAGGGTTTGAAAGCAGATTGTAGCATTTTTTTTTCCACGTAAAAAGTATGAAATATAAGCAGGACATGCTCTGTAGAGAAAATGCCTCTGTAGAGATCAAAACATCATCCATCCCCTACCTAAAACTGGAGAGCCCTTTGTTCAGGGTTGCTCTTAAGTCTAAGCAAGGCTTGGGTCAGGGGACCTAGTTAATTCTACAGAAAGCAAGTTCACTGTCCCATCCCTCTCTCTTTTGAAACCTCCTGTTGGAGCCTTTCTATGCCCAGTGGCCTCACAATTGTCCCCACCTTGCTTCTTTATTCAGTTATTTTGGGCATGTTAAAAGTATCTTGTTTAAAAAAAACAAAAGAAAAAAAGCAAACTTCAGAACATCATTAACATGCAAAACACTCTACAGAAGTAGGAAGCTAAAGGAATGCATCAGATTATTGTCTGACCTAACAAGCTGAGTAATCTAACTAGTCTAGAAAGTGTTTCCAGAGTAAATCATAGAGAATTGTGGTCAGCATTCTTGGAAGCACATTATTAATTCTGTACACAGGTTATTACTAGATGTGTTCACTAGTCATAGCAAGATCCCATATGGCAATCAGCTTTGTTTTGCTTTCTCCTTTCACCTTGTTTCCAATATGGCTGCTAAATTGTCCATAGCACAAATTTATTTAACTAGCACCTAGCTTTAAGGGAAAAAATGGTGGCAAGTTTCAACATGATGTCAGCTAAAGTGTCCTTGAGATCAGTCTTGTAAGGACCAAAGATTTGGTTCAAAAGTTTGGCCTGCTAAAAAAGGAAAGACAACATGCTATCTCATAGTTGGGGGAAAAAATAGTCTGTCCAGTGCCTGTTGTCTGTAGGTTCATTTTATATCATGTATTTGGAAAAATTTGCCATATTAAGCAGTTGGCTTGGTTTTGCTTTCATCTCCCCAACAGGTTGTTACAGCTGTGTCAGCGAACCATGGCACTACCTGTTGGACGAGGAATGTTCACTTTGTTCTCATACCATCCTGTTCCAACGGAGCAGTTGCCCATCCCTAAGCTGAATCTAACTGGTATGTTGGTCAGTGTTTTCTTCCAAAGAAATTCAGTATTTAACAGAACATGATGGAGTTTCTTTCAATTGTTAATCCATTTCTTTCTGAACCTCTTATAATTTTTGTGGTATCTTTTGTGTCTTTCTGCAAAGAGTTTCATAGCTTAAGTGTGCTTTTTGTGAAGTAGCAGCAATTTTTGGTTTTGAATCTGCCTCCTAGTTTCTTCTCCTGCAATGGTCAAGGCCAGTGTTATTATCAAACACCGAGACGTTATATCAGGTACATTCTGAGAAGCAGAGAGAAGTGAAATAAATTGCCTAAGAGGACGCAGCTGGTCAGTGTTGGTGTCATACAGGACACAGATACTGCAAAGTCCATATTGCTGGTTTATCTACTATGCTGTGTTTCTGTCTGAAGATACCCAAGGCCATCTCAGATCAGAAGTGTTACCTAGCATGCTGTCTATGTTCATTTACTTGCCACCCTACTGAAGTTGAGAGCTGTTTCTGAAGCTGTTTGGATTTGCCTAATTGCTTTTAATGATTCTGTCATTGGCAGGCCGTGCTCCTCCTAGGAACACCACTGTTGATCTGAACAGTGGGAACATCGATGTGCCTCCTAACATGGCTTGCTGGGCCAGCTTTCACAATGGGGTAGCTGCTGGCCTGAAGATAGCACCTGCTTCACAGATAGACTCTGCTTGGATTGTCTATAACAAGCCCAAAATTGCTGAACTAGCGAATGAATACGCAGGCTTCCTCATGGCTCTGGGTCTCAACGGGCATCTCACAAAACTTGCCACGCTCAATATACATGACTACTTAACAAAGGTGAGGCCTTCTTTCAGAAGCAACAGAGAGAAGTATCTATAGGACTTGAATTCTTTAAACAAAACAAGAAAGAAAAGTCAACAGATTTCTTTGAAATACTGAATTGGAAGTTTACTGGTGTGGGAGAATATCAGAGTTGCTTCATTAATGTTAGTAGTGCAGGACTTTATTTCTGTTTAAAAAATTTTCAGCAGTTCTATCTCTAAATCTTTCCATATTCTGCACAGCTCATTGGGATGGGTGAATGGAACACTGGGACAAGTGTTTCTCCTTTTCTGAACATGTCTGCTTTCTTTGGTCGGTGATATTTGTTTCCTTTCTCAGGGCCATGAGATGACAAGTATTGGACTGTTGCTTGGTGTTTCTGCTGCCAAGCTGGGCACAATGGATATGGCCATTACACGCCTCCTGAGCATCCACATACCTGCCCTTCTGCCACCAACTTCAACAGAGCTGGATGTCCCCCACAATGTGCAGGTGGCTGCTGTGATAGGGATAGGCCTCGTCTATCAGGGCACTGCTCACAGGCACACAGCTGAGGTTCTGCTGGCTGAAATAGGTAGGTGCTAACACTGAAAAAATGGGATGTGGACTGGGAGAGCCATGACATGAATGATTTGCACAATACATCAGGAAGCTGAGAATTTTAACATTTCTTTAAACTGTACATGTGCCACTACAATATTCGCCTCTCGTTTTCCAAACCTCATCTTCTGTTTTCAGAGGAACAGAAGTTGCTGTGAACTGTGTGTTTGTATAGCATAGAACAATCATTGAATTTAGTAGAAGAGACGTAGCTGCATCATTGCTGCACCTAGGTACTTTTTCCATCTGGAAATTTTGTCTGATGAGAGCTGGTCTGGGGTTTCTGGGGTTGCCAGCTACTTGGTAAAGGGTCTGCTGTAAGTACACGTTCCTCCTGACCCAGATGCCATAGCTGCAGAGATCCTGACCCTCTACAGCTTCTGAGCAGATCTATTGCACACTGTATACCCAACGCATCAGATGCTTCCCAGACATTTGTTGTTTCACCTGTCTGTCCATGAGGTAGCCGCTATGGTAGAAAACGGAGACAGAGGCACTGGCTGGGGAAAAAATGCTTTCTTCTTGCAAGGACAGTCTTGTTGGCTCACTAGGTTGGTGGAAGTACATCCATCGTGTCCTAAATTCTCCTATTCCAAGTTGTGTTTAAGGCTTTCTAAACAGTAGTCTTTAAGAGCTGATTCTGAACAGTGAATTTCTGATCTGTATTGTGTCCTCATTCTGTGCATAGTTCTTCTGATTTTATTTGTAACAGTTAAGTTCTTATTCATGTTTATAGGTAACTCTAGTTAAAAGATACTGTATGGTTTATTAAATAGAGAATGGGATAAATTTTAAGGGTGAAATGTTATGTTTCTGGTAATTTGATACGTGTTGTTTTCTCTGGCAACAGCTTTTGAACTCTGCTGGCAGCATTTGGATAGGTTCAGAGGTCTTAAAGTATACACAATTGTATCATGGCATTTTCACTGTGTCTCTGAACTCCAATCATATCATTTAGCAATATATACTGCTTCTGGAGGGGTTTGCCATTTGGTGATGGATGGGTTAAATGACAATAACTTGTAATTCCACCGAGAACTTTCCTGACTTCCTTGAGAAGGGACAGATTTATTTTTTTCTCCTCATTTCATTAGGAATGTCGTGCTTAATTAAACAATGTTTACTTAGCTTGAGTTTTAAAAGATTAATTTTGCTGTTTTGTTTTCTCCAGGACGTCCCCCTGGCCCAGAAATGGAGTACTGCACAGACAGAGAGTCCTATTCACTTGCATCTGGGCTAGCCTTAGGCATGGTTTGCCTAGGGGTAAGTGCCTCTCTTCATTTCAACTGCAGTTAGTAGAAGAATCATTATATATCGGGGTGGGGTAGTAAGAGCTGTTTCATCTTTGACTCCCAACTGCCTTTGTCCAAAAGCATTTTTTTATCTCATATGGGAAGGAACTTCCATATTACTACTTCTCTTCATTCCTTAGCACGGTAGTAATTTGATAGGCATGTCGGACCTCAATGTTCCTGAGCAGCTTTACCAGTACATGGTTGGGGGTCACAGGCGATTCCAAGCCGGAATGCACAGAGAGAAGCACAAGTCTCCCAGTTATCAAATCAAGGTACGTGTTGATGATTTTTGCTCATTTAAGCTGAAATAGCAATAGTTAGAAGTCTGAGAGGTGTGTATCTCGACGCATCAAGTGACTTTGAATGTGTATGCACATCACTACAGGCTGTTGCCTTCCTAGTCAACTGGTCTGAAAGCATTCATTTTGTTTTCACAGGAGGGAGACACCATAAATGTGGATGTTACTTGTCCAGGTGCCACACTTGCACTTGCTATGATCTACCTAAAGACTAATAACAGGTATTAACCTGGAATTGCTCAGACATTTTGCAGTAACTTGTGACAGCATTGTAAACTGCTGTAACGTTGGCTCTGCTTCATGTGGCTTACTCAATTTTGTGCGTTGCTGAAATATGATCTGGAAACCCTGTACCTTTACTGTGCTCTGCAGATCCATTGCTGACTGGCTTCAAGCACCAGATACCATGTATTTGCTGGACTTTGTAAAACCAGAGTTCCTTTTATTGAGGGTAAGATTTTCTTTTGTTTCATTTCTCCATCTACTTAAAGATACTAAAAATGCATCTTAGTTTAATTTTTTTTGTAAATTTTAATTTTTAATCCAGCCCACACGCCAATCATGCAGAATCCTTTAGATAGCTGGTAACCCTGTTGCTCGCCAGCCAAACTCACACCTTCAAACAGTTTCCACTTGTAGTAAGACAGCTTGCTTGTCATGCAGCACTAGAGATAGAATTTATTGAGAAATATTTGAATGATACATTTTATGTGGAATGTTAAATTAAACGTTTAGGTAAATTTTTATAGCTTTTCCCAAATTAATTTCACAGATAAAATAAGTTAGGCCTCAGCATCTGTTATAAGTACATAGTGCTATTTTGTCATTTCTGATATGAAAGCTGAGAAACAGTGAAGAAGCTGCTAGTGGGTAGCTGGATTGTCTGTGTTTCTGGATGCAGTTAGTACCATAAAAAATACCACTGATGTTTGTGTAGGTTTTTTTTCCTTTCTTACGTTTTGGCTTTCTCACTTTTTTAGACCTTGGCTCGATGCCTGATTTTGTGGGATGACATCTTGCCCAATTCCAAGTGGGTTAATAGCAACGTGCCTCAAGTAGGTATTTACATTTAATGTGTTTACTTCCCTATTTTACATCTCACTGTATTGTTCTGCATGTGAACATTTCCGAAGTCCCATGACCTGCACAAAAAAATGCATGTTAATTGTGTTCACGTGACAGACATGACTGTTACATTGGATTCCTGAACTGTTATGGGAGCACTGGGGACTCCTCCCATGCCGTTATGCTAGAAAGGAGAGGATTGAGGAGGGATGCAGCATTTCTGTTCAAGACAGAAAATGGTGCCACAGAGAGAAAGGGATTAAACTTTTCTCCACATTGACCAGGGAGAAGCCAGGTGCAAAATTGCTGCAAGCTGATTTCAGTTGAGCATTAGGAATAACTGTTCAACAGTGAGATCAGTGATATTCCAAGATATGTTGTATGGAATTTTTAAGACCAAGTTAGATAAATAAATATCAGAAATACAGGATGCTGATTGTCTATATGGCCTCTTGAGGTCTCATCCTGTTCTGTTTTCTCTCGTATTTGAGTACACATAGTAACACTGTGCTTCTGACACAATCTTGCCATTGTTTTAGAAATTTTTAAGGGACCAGATCCAGGACCATTGAAAGGTGTCCCTTTTGGATCAGAAGTACAGTGGAGCAATAGCATGTGTAAAAAAAAAAAAAATAACCCAACTTTTACACGCCTGTGAAACAGCCCTGTTTTGTATCTCATATGAACCCTTGATGCCCAGAGTTTGAGTTAATGTTTCCCCTGGATTAATTTTTCTCTCTTTTGCTTTTTATAGATCATAAGAGACAACAGTATATCTCTTCATGCAACAGAGCTGCCTTCATCTGAAGATCTGAGTTTAGAAACACTGGCGTAAGTAACGTAAAAAATTCTTCTTCTGAAAAATGCAGCTGAACTCTTTATAGACATATCAGTATGCAAAAAAAATCTCTCCCTTGATATTTAGGGAATTTTATTCTCCATTTTCTGTAAAGGATAAGTCTTTCTTTTCAATTTTCCCTTTTTTAATTATAAAGGAGTTTGTGATGTGTATTCAGATGAGGAAAAGAGAAACATTTAGTCATTTCCTGTTTATGTTGCTTATTAGGCAAGCTCATGTCTACATCATTGCTGGAGCGTGTTTGTCACTGGGATTTCGATTTGCTGGTTCAGAAAATCTGGCAGCATTTAAATGCTTGGTAAGAGGTTTTTATTTTTCCCTTCGATTTCCATAGAGCTGTAACTTATCTTTTGTATCTGTATTTAGTACACATTTCTTTTCTTTACAGTACAAATATGCAACAGATTTCCTGAAGTGTTTGTCAGCACCAACAGCTTCAATAGTAAGTTCTGTCTAGTTTTCTCTCAATGAAAAGGAGGCTTTGTTGTGTAACAAACTTTGATTACCCTCACCAAAACCTTAATGGAAACAAAACTATCCCTTTTACTTTTCTATATTGCAGACTATTTATAGAATGTGGCAGGGCTGTGAATCATTTTTGTTAAGGACTTTGCTGGTTCTCCGCTCTCCCTCATTCTGTGGAATGTGGTTTTTGAACTCTGGGGTAGAAAGCAGCGTGTTAGACCAACCAGAAGTGTGCATTTGACCACAGAACTGTAATAATGCCTTCCCTATTGTACTTGAAGACAGGTCACTATAATCTCGAAACATGCTTGAGTGTCTTGCTGCTGTCTCTTGCGATGGTGATGGCTG
This sequence comes from Buteo buteo, assembly GCF_964188355.1. Lineage (NCBI taxonomy): Eukaryota > Metazoa > Chordata > Aves > Accipitriformes > Accipitridae > Buteo > Buteo buteo. Next base: position 9,989,064 of record NC_134179.1, read on the forward strand.
GCTCTGGAAACCTGAAAGTCCTTCAGCTTTGCCGTTTCATGCACAAGAAGACAGGTGGAGAGATGAACTACGGGTTCCACCTGGCTCACCACATGGCTTTGGGGCTTCTCTTTCTGGGAGGAGGAAGGTAACTTGCCATTTCCAAAGACAGTTTTTCTTCCTTCTTTCAATTCTCCTGCAAAAGCTGGAGCAATTTACTTGATTTTTTTTTTTTTTTTTTTAAAAATAACATACAGATGCATAAAGACCTCTTCTATTGCAAATGAAAGTCCTGTTTTCTAGATACTGCATTACTTGAATGCCATAGGAATGTTTCTGTCTTTTGTTTATTTCCTAATGCTACATATTTATTTTCACTGCTATAGGAGCACATTTGTAAATTCCTTGCTTGTATGCGCTTTGCTACAGTCCTTCCCTTCCCTGGGACACCAAAATATTTTGAACACCTTTGTGAGTGGCCAGCCTTTGTTAGCACTGAAACTAATAGATAATGTTTTTCTACAGATACTCACTGAGCACTTCAAATTCTTCAATTGCTGCTCTCCTTTGTGCTCTGTACCCTCACTTCCCTGTTCACAGCACGGACAATCGGTAAGGGTTTGCTAGGGTTCATATTTCCTTAAGCTAAATCATCCTCTTAAGAAAGAGTTATCTAGAAGCAAATGATCTAGAATTTTTACCTAGGTGCTCTGTAAATAAATTTTTTGAGGTTTTAAAAAAAAAAAAAGTGGAAAACAGAAGAAATAAGTGAAGATATAAGATATGGCAGTGATCTTTGATCAGTGAGGAAATGCAGGCAGGTTTCCTGAGGCTCTACACTGTGCTCCTGTGACTTGACTGTTCGAGTTTGCTCAGCTGAAAAGATTTGCATGCAAGACTTGTCTGTTTATGACTTTCAATTAGTTTTAGTTAGGATTCATTAAGTCCTGTTCTGTTAGCTAACCCATACATGTTAAAAAAATGTAAAATCTACTACATTACTACAAATTTCTCTTTAGTTTGATCAACAACTATATTTTGTTACTGAGCTGTGTGTAGTTTGGTATTTGGGGTTTATTCCCTGCCTGTACTGCACAGTGCTGAATTCCTTATTCCCACACGCAGGTACCACCTTCAGGCTTTGCGTCACTTGTACGTGCTGGCAGCAGAACCAAGGCTCTTAACACCTGTTGATGTGGATTCAAACACTCCTTGTTATGCACTGATAGAGGTTACGTACAAGGTAATGTGTCTGCAAGGCAAGAAGGAGCAAAGGCCTTTGAGAAGGTGTGGGAGACAACTGAAGACTCTGATATACCAAAGGCACGCTATTTTCATTGTTGTGGCCAGCAGCCTTGGGTTTGTTTTCAACTTGTGGTGGAGGCGAGCCAAATTCTACACAAATAATTGAACGGTTGTGCTCAGCCCACTCACACCTTACACGTACTTTGATGTCACCTTGAGAGCAGAATACAGGACAAGTAAAAGGCACCACAAAGTCTTCAGTCAAGTGTGTAATGACTGACCCAGTGTCATAGTTCTCCTTTTAAAGAGGAAGGACTTTCAAAGGCACAGAGGTGGTTGGAATCACCTGTGGTTTTAAAAGCCTTCTCCTAATTCTGCTGAAAGAGGCAACTTAGTGTTTCTCCTTAGTGCTTCCATTATTTGTCTTTTGGGGAAGAGTCCTTTTTGCAGGATTTATTTTGTACATGCTTACGTGAGACAGGTGATGCTCATGAAAGGACTGAAGAAAGGGTTCTTGGCATTTCAGGGGAGAAGAGGTGCAGCATGGATCCCCTGTGGTTCTGGCAAAGAGTTCCTCACATTCCTAATATAGTTAATTTCTCAAGCCTTCAGAGTTCAGCTGAAGTGTGCCTGACTTGCACAACCTTATGTGTTGATCCATCTGTGGGAAATGTACCTTTAATTTAGGTTTATGTTTCCTGACATTAAAGACGATGCTAAGTCATGTATTTACTCAGAACTCAGGAACAGAAACTGACTGACTTCTGCCAATGGCGTTGCTATAAATGAAATGCACGTTTTCTTTCTTTTCACATGAAAATGAGCTTTACTAATATGTGAATAATGGTGGCATTTTGAAGGGCACACAGTGGTATGCAGAAGCCACCGAGGAACTGATGGCACCCACACTTCTTCCAGAGCTTCACTTACTGAAGCAGGTAAAGGAAGTCTCCATTTTAATAAGGAATTTAATCACCCAGTTTGTGCTACAAACAGTGCAAGAATAGAGACTTAGTGACTTTCCTTTGATTTCCCTGTCCAACCTTAGCCAGGCTCTGGATAATGCTGTCCCATAGCAATGGGTACAAAGACAATTCTGTCTCTGTGGAGCATGTGTTAAATTAACCTGTGTGCTTCTCTTTGGTCTTGATCATAATGCTTTCAAGATCTGATGTCGCAGGGAGTTCCTTGTACCAGAAAGCTTCACTGTAGGAGAGACAAAGCTATGTGCTCTTCCTTCTGAGTTTTCTGTGTGGGTACCACTATAAAAGGACATGTGCTCTTGTAAGGGCCCAGAAAGAACTGTAGGCTTGTGTAAAAAAGTTTAATTTTATGATTCTGGTTATATCTAGTAATAAAAATGCTTACATTGACAGATCAGAGTGAAGGGACCACGTTATTGGGAATTACTAATAGATCTAACCAAGGGAACGAATCATCTAAAGTAAGTATTCTTTATAATGCTTAACTGAATAATGACCTTGTAGTAATATCTTTTTTAAGGTTGGTTGTTTTTTTTAAATCTCCTATACTTGTAACACCTACAGTTTGGAAAGAAGTCTGCTTTTGATCGGTTCACTGTTGTGCATTTGACAGCACTTTTGGGTGAAGAAAGAAACTGCGTGGCTGGTTTCACCTATTGATGTGAATAATTCATGCAAAAACAGGGCAGGGGAAAACCTGATAGTAAAAACCGCAGATATTGGCAGCAGGATTGAGCAGTACCAGAAACCATCTTATACTCATGGTTTTAGTTTAGTTTTGAGTTGATATGATGTCATGTTTCCCAGACTGTTGATACAGTAGTTAGCTAACTGTTACTGCTTTGTGAAATACTATTTTTCTCATATTACGTGAAGTATACAAAGTACTGCTTACTGCATTTTAACTCTCCATCGGGCAACTGTGAAAAACAGAAATCTTACCGGAATACAGTATCTGTGGGTAAAATCATTCTCATCTTTGTGCTTAACAGCCTACAGTGTAACTTGTCACTGTGAGTAGTATAGAAGCAGCCAGCTGCATCTTTCATCAGTAACATGGTTTTTCTAGTTAATTTAAATGCCACTATTGAGATTAAACTAGGCACTGCAATGCAGCATCTGTTGGTCTGTGCCTTTAAAGATAACAAACAGGACTGAGGCAGAGTGCAGATTCCTCCAGATCAGGAGCCAAATGCTGATACATCTGCTGCACCAGCGCTGGCAGAAGCCAGCTTTGTCCTTCTGGGTTGAGCCTTTACCACACTTGAGCACTTGTTTGTCCAAAAGAGCCTTCCTGTGCTGCTGCAGCAGAAACCAGCGTGGGTGACTGAGGAACTTGCTGCCTTTGGGACCTACCTGTTCTCTGAGTCTCCAGATGCTTTGAATCTGTCAGCTCTCGTGTAACAACATCTTGTCCTCAGCCCTTTAAAATGGTAGGAACCTGGCCGGCAGTGTTTTGGAGATAAATGCGCATGTGAGAAATAATTTTCCCTATCTTACTACGCGTGAATTGCTGCTATATTGTTATGCTAAGCAGTTAGTTTCAGTACAGATAATTTAGTTATTTTAAGGGTGCCCAGAGCCTACAGTTAATGGCACAACTGATACTCTAAATCAGGTAAACATGCAGCTGCTTTGCAATAGTGTGACTTTGAACTGCTGCACACTTCTGTTTGTAGGCTTGGTCAGGAATAGTGGGGTTTTGTTTGGGTTTTGTATTTTTTTTAAATTTTTTTTCCTAACATGGAGAAAGGGCCTTCCAGCATGCCTTTAAAGCTGTGGATACCAACTTGCATGGTTTTCCTTGGTGCTGGGAGTTCATCTTAGAAGAGTCTAATAAGAACCTGCAGTGGCTTCAGGAAGTTACATTCCTTGTATCAGTAGGCCTCATGCCTTTTTCATCACCATTGCCTGCCATCACATCACGGTTTGATAGCAGCCTGCCCTGAAGATACCAAGATTTCTATGTATACGCAAGTGGGGCAGGGCTTAAATAATCAGGACAAAGCCTAAATGGGGGTATTATCTCATATGAGCTGTTGGGAGTTCAGGTTTCCTTTACAGGTCTGCCTCATTGTGCATATGTATCAATTTAAAGTAGGCACTGGTGTTGTTATTTCAGATCAATCCTTTCAAAGGGTGGTGTCTTGTATGTGAAGCTGAGAGCTGGGCAGCTCTCCTACAAGGAGGACCCGATGGGCTGGCGCAGTCTCTTAGCACAGACTGTTACTCACCGAAACTCTGAAGCTCGGGCATTCAAGGTATCGCTCCCAAACTGGTTTCCTGCCATTAATGCTGCCTCTAGAAAGGTTGAAGGAAGCACAGCAGGTCGTGCTGTGTTAATTTATTTCCAGCACCTAGCTCTGCCACATGGTTATGAGTACTGAAGTTACTTGCTTTGCTTGAGGGAAAGGAAGTCTGGTGGCTTTCACAGGGCATGTGATGAGCTTAAGCTATGAGCAGCTATGTGAATGTATGTTTGTCATGGGTAGACAGAAGTGTTGGACATGTTTTGCCCATGATACGCTTTAGGTAGGTTACAATCTTCTCACTTGTGTGCTGGGGAAGGAAAGGTTGGGTATAAATTGCTATTACATTTGTGCAGTAAAATCAAAAAGTTCATTTTAAGAGTGTGTTTTAATCTGTTTTTTAGCCAGAAGCAATTTCAGCTTTCACTTCTGATCCTGCTTTGTTTTCATTCGCTGATTATTTTTGCAAACCAACTGTGAACATGGGCCAGGTATGATGCTTAGATGTGGACTAGCATGGTTTCTTGTTTGCATGAAGAAAAGGTGGGAAAAATGTTAAACTGAGGAACAGAATTCAGTCCTTCAAGTGGTGGGGACAGGGAATATTCTAAGGGATGTTTTGTAATACAAAGGTGTAAAACAGTGTTGACCCTATAGTTTTTGTTGAGTTTGTTTGGTTTTTTTCCCCATTGCTTACATCACAGTTGCTGTTAGTTGTATACACCAGTTGTATTCATTGCAGAATGTGTTTAACAAATACCGAGAGCCATGTTCAGTGTCCTGAAGCATTTGGGTGAAATCGCTGCAGAAGGGTTAGCGTGTTTTGCACTGTATTCCTTTGCACGAAATTACTTAAGGGAGGGAGTAAAATATAGCTGCATTATGCCTAGTTTTAATAAGCCCAAGAACGAAAGCAAACTGTGTAGCATTGTTAGCTATTGCTAATTTATGCAATGTCAGTGCATGGGTTAACTTTAATGGAAGGAAATGTGAGCAATGCAAGAACCTGAAATAAATTGTATCTAGCATGTGTGCTTTGTTAAACATGTGTCTTTTATCAGAAACAGGAAATCCTGGATCTTTTCTCCTCGATTCTTTATGAGTGTGTTACTCAAGAAAATCCAGAGATGCTGCCCACATACATAGCAATAGATCAGGTGGAGTAAACGCCTTTTTTTTTTTTTTTTTTTAAATTATACTTTGGCATAAGAGTATTGTTCATTGCTTGTGATTTTCTTTTTTTTTATTATTTTTTTTTTTTTTATTTTGTAGAAGACAGAAGGGAAGATATATTAGTGAGCTTACAGGGAGATAGCAGAGATTTTAAAAGCAAATTGGAAAATAATCTAAGTTAATGAAAACTGAAATTACACCAGAAGCATTAGCTGGCAGTTTTTCTCAGTAGGTGCTCAGAAGGGCAGTCCTTGGCAAGGCGGGGGGGTTAGGATTCACTTATTAATGTTTATGACAGCAATGTTTCTTTCCTCCTCCAGTTCACGTTCTCACTGTCACTTTGTATTTCCCCTCTGCTAGGCTGTGAGGAGATTAGAAAGAAGAGAAATGTCTGAGACATTTGAGCTATGGCAGATAAAGCTGGTGTTAGAATTTTTCAGTTCCAGGAGTCACCAGGAGAGGATGAGCAGGAATCCGAACCGAGGACTCTTCATGAACTCTGAATTTCTGCCTGTGATGAAGTGCACTATCGATAACACTTTGGATCAGTGGCTTCAAGGTATGGAGAAGATAACTTTAATCCTGCAGCTGTAATTCAGCTTTCTTGTCTTCTTGCTGATCTGGGTTGACTTTTGCCTCAAAAGTACTGAAAAATTATAACTGAAGGGAAGGCACTTGCATGTTAGCATAGAACAACTTGTTTTCAGTTTGGTGTGAAACATTCACTGAAGAATTATGTTTGACTGTATTGGTGGGAAGTTTAGTTAACCTGGAAGGTTTTGTTTCCTGAGGAACGTGCTTTCCTAATAATGCACTGGGAGAATTTTGTAGGAGTAAAAGTGAGGGGTGGTGACAGCAGATAATAGGGTGTAGGGTGGCCATGGCAGAAGGAAGAAGGTTTGCAACAAACACCTAGCCCACCTTCTGTGGGGAGATGGAGACACTTTTCAGCGAGCTTTTTCTGTGGAAATACTGTTGTCTTGCCTTTCTGTTTCTTCCCACAAATGCTCCCAAAATTTCAACAGTGTGTCTTGTCTGTTACAGCTGGAGGGGATGTGTCTCTGCATTCCTACCTAAGTGGGCAGCCCACAGAAGAATCTCAACTGAGCATGCTGGCTTGCTTCCTTATTTACCACTCTGTCCCAACGCCAGGTCAGCTGGCAGCTGGAGGCTTGGAAGGTAAGACTGGAGTGCAGGACAGCACTCTGGACTTGCGTGGACACATGCTGCTGGGTTTGGCCTTGCATACTAGGAGTAGTATATCCTGCAAATTATATGACAGCGTGTGTCTCCTCTAAAAGCAGTTCCGTTGATTTTTTTATTCTTTGTTAATTGTCTCGAGTCTGGACATAAAAGGTAGAAAATTTATGCAGGACTAAAGAAGCCAGATTTAGCCTATATAAAAAAAAGTCTTGGCTTTCTCCTGACCTGCAGGTAGCAATGTTCTCGCAGGCAGTAGGACCAGATAAGATGAGCTGTGACAGGGGAAGGCATTCTTTTTGTTGGGCTAGCTGTATCCCGAATGTCCTTAAATCTCTTTCCTATAAGCACCTAGTCAAGCAATCACCTCTTCTAGGTTTCCAGTGGTAATCTGATTTAGGATCCAGGGAAATTGTGCACCCTTTCACTAGGCAGCTTTTCTCGTGCCCTCCATCAGCCCAACCTGGGGATGTACCAGTCCTCCTCTGCTTGCCTAAGGTTTCTCAGGTTGCAAAAGAAATGCAGCTGGGGAACTCTATGGCTTGCTTAGGGGTGTGGCAGGAACATTACCACCTCAGTGGTGAGAGGAATCCATTGCTGAAGGCTTCCCGGAGGCCACAGCCCCCAGCCCAGGAGTCCTGTGCAGGTGATGGCACCCTGAGCGTACAGGCTAATGTGTCTTGTCTTGGATGTTTTCCAGTGAGGTGCCTGGGTATCTGTTCAGGTCAAAAGACCTTTATGGAAATCTTGGTTTTCTGTGTCCTCTCTACCTGTTATGTGCCTCTGTTCTGGGAGTTCCTGCCATCTTAATTGAATTTGAGATTTCTTAAAATTCCAATATAAAAATTCACTTTTTAACCAGCATTGCAACAAAATGAGTAGCAGTGAGCACATCTCCAGAGATACACTCTGAACGCTGGCTGGCTCTCCTTCTTCTACTGACAGTTCTTCTGTTGGGCAAGCGTTACACCAATGCGTGCTCATTTTCTTTCTTTTTTTAATCTCTTTAGGAAGCACGAGTTTCTCTGAGCTGCTTTTGAAGTTCAAGCAGTTGAATATGCCAGTTCGTGCATTACTAAGGCTCGCTCCTCTGTTACTTAGAAATCCACAGTCCATGGTGCTGTAGGTCTGGGACGTTTGTTCTGCGTGCGATTACTGAACAATAGAGCCAGCTGTGTGTTGTTTCATGCTTTTCAAAAACGTACAGGTAAAACGTACTTGATTTTGTAACTTCTCAAACAACACAAACTTCAGACTTGTCCCTGGATGTGGTGACTATGACCAGGAGTTATTTATAAATTGTTACAATGAATTAAAAAAAAATTGTAAAAGTGAACTAATAATAAATTTACTTTTGTAACTAAGGATTGTTTATAAATATGTCTTTTTGTGGTGAGTTCTGAAAATGCCTTGGCTGGGAACCATACAATTTCCTTGTTTTTATAACCTCTTAGCTTGTGAAGTATCTTAATCCGCTTCCATGAGGTACTGCAGATTTTAGGAGATAGGCAGCCCAGAAGACACCAAACTTGCTTTTCCTCTTGGGTCTCAGGCTGGAAGGGAAAGCAAGCCACCTGCCATGCTGCTTGCATTGTGCCAAGTACGCTTTTCAAGAACTGGCATGATCTTTCAGTCTCATTCATGCGATTATTTTTTTTTTTTGTCTCATAAAGGCTACTGTATGTCTCCTCCATAAGCGTACATACTCTGTAAGTGTAAATTGCTCTGCTCCGACTCATCTGTGACATACTCACTACTGCACTGTTTACATCTTTTTTTTTTTTCTTTTCTTTTCTAATCTTTGTTCTGCAATTAGTCAGTGGCTGCTGAGAAAACACCTGCCTCCACTATGTTACGTTATGTCTGGGCAAGAACTGAAACTAGTTACAGACAATTTAAATAATGGGGCATTCGTTTGTGTTTCCTACATCTCTGCTACCCTGCCTTATGTATTTCCCCAGAGCACTGAACTTGGAGCATGGCTGGTTCCGTATTTGTGCTGGGCAGGCCAGGCACTTAATTTTTCATGAAACAGGTGGAGTTACTCCAATAAAAGCAGCCAGAGGTTGAATGATTACTACTGGAAAAGCAGCCAGCCCAAGCTGTTGGACTCTGCTTATTCTGAAGTTTCAAATTTGATCTTATTCTGTGGGACTCGCGCTGACCTTGGTCCCCCCCCTTTTTTTTTTTCCAATCCCTCAAGTAGGGGGAGCCAAAGGATTTTAGGGAGGGGACAAATGGACAGAGCAAGAGCAGAGTGACTGTGAAGAAAGCAGAAGTAGAAAAAATTTTACAAACCTTCTAAGTGTTGTTAAAAAGAACATTTGACATGCATTAACCAAGGTTTTCAGTGGCTTAAGGTGTACTGAAGGAATGACATGTGGGCCCCATGACAAATCCCACCCCTCTCCCCTTTTTTTAAGCTGTTCAGAAGTTGATCCAATTTCCTTAGGCACCCACATAGGGAAGTCAGTGTTTTGTTTCAGGGGAGGTGAAGTTTTTAACCCACGTGATGGACAAAGAACTCAAAGGCTTTGGAGCCGTAGCTCTGGTGCCAGCCCCCTGAGCTGTCCTGTTTGGGGGTTGCACAGGTCCCTGCCTTGATGATGGGAAGTGAGCGGATGGGTTTTCTCTGCAGGCGTGAGCTCTGGCAAGTGACCTGGGGGTGACGGTCTCCTGCGTCCTGCTGCTGGCTCTGGGTCAGGACAGGCGTTGCAAAAAAGAATGAGCCTGACACAACACCCTCACGGGTGGAGCGGCAACAGCAAGAGGAAATCAGATGTGTCCTGAGGGAAGTTCCTGCGCAGAGTGCATAGGAGATGTCTGGGTTCTGGGGACAAGGGTTTGCCTTCAAGATTTTGGAAAGGAAAGGGAGCACCTTGCAGTGCGTCTCTGACTCTTGGAGCCTGGAGACATTGGGTTTAACAAAACAAAAAAAACACCTAGTCCAAAGGTACCTTCTTTGTTATGTGAATTAAATAAAGCCATTAACAAGTGTAGAAAACCCCACTTGTGCCATGAGGTCTAGCTGTGTGGTCCTGGCCGTTCCTTCCCCTGGGGACAGTGGTTCGTGCCAGGCTTGGGGGTGCACATATGTCCTCTCTTGCTGCAGCTCGGGGAAGTTGTTTTCTTCTGATCTGGGGAAATGTGAAGCATTAAACTCTTCACAAGGCGAATGAAACTTCTTTCCCTAGCAATCCACCCTTGACTTTTCTGAGGACGAATGTTTCCTAGCCTCCTAAAACCCCTACCACAAACACAGAATGACTTGCCCCGGTTTAGCTCTGTTACTTGTTTTGCCCTGTGTGTGCTGTGGGAGGAAGAGCAGAAAATGCAAATGCTGGATTTTGAGTGAAAAGCTGAGAAACCTGAACTGAAGCTGGGCTAATGCCTCTCACTGTCCTGGATAAATGGGGTTTTGTCCCACGTTCAGAGGAGTTTGGGACAGCAGTCTGGCAACTTGGGGTCTATGCTCCTGCTGGCATGAGGCTGATGCTGCTTGGTGGCTCTGCAAGCTGGAAGATGAAGATGAGTTTGACCACAAACAAAATGAAGCAGCAAGGCAGGCTTTAAGCAAGCCCCTGCAAGGAGGTGCAAAGGGCAGCTTCCCTGGGGCTGGAGGAAGGATCTCCCCGTGCAGCCGGGGTTAGGATACTTGCAGGTCCAGCCTGATGCCAGGAGCACAACACGCCGAGGGCACAGGTCTACCACCTCGGCAGTGCCCTGCCTGCCGTTGCTTCAGCCTCGGGGGTAGGAAGGAGAGCGTGTGGGTGTGCATGTATGTGTGTGTGAGCCTCTTGAGCTGCATGAAGTCAAGAGCCGAGAGGCTTCCTGTTTCCTTTTTAAGGTTTAACAGAATTTGAAAGCAGCCGCTGTCGTGACCTGGACCAATGATCTGGGCAGAGCGGCGGCGGAGTTTTGGCTCGGGGTGCCTGGCGCCCGTTACGAATGCCAGCTTTGCTCTCCCGGCCCCACGTGGAGCCCCCGCGCTCCCTCCGGCCCTGGGGGGCTGCCTCCACCCCGGGGTCCCCCAGCCTGCCAGGGTAAGGTGCTATTTACTGCTGCGGACGAGGCTTTGCAAGCGGTTTAAAACACTGGTTACTTTAGCTGCTAGCTGTGAATTGCAAAAAATATGTATGCAGTAGACTTTGCAATGCCTTGTGCTCCTCGCGCTGCCGTGTGTTGCTTGGGCCAGGCTCTCACAGAGTGAATATTTTAAATTTTGCGTATTTAAACTTTAAGTGCTGGCTGCTGGTTGGGGTTTGGGCTTTGCCTCATCCCACTGTGGGTCCCTGAGCACCCATGGAGTGTGTGCTGCCCTTGGGCGCAGGGGAGCTCTGCTTGGGGAGCCCTGGCTGCGGTGGGGTGGTGGGAGGACTTGGGGGGTGCCCTGGGATGTGCGGGGGACAAGGCAGGGGCAGGGTCAGCACACGGGCATCCCACCTTCGCCTTTCCTGGTGCGATGCCCTGTGCCCAGCATCCCAGTGCCTCAAAGCCTCCCCCAGCTCCCTCGCAGGCTGTCGCTTGCCCCTGCCGCGGGTGGGCGAGCACCCTGCTGCCAAGGGGACCCATCCAGCCCCCCACCCTGGCAAGCCCCAGGCTGGGGGGTCCTCGGCACAGCCCTGGGACCCGCTCCGCTCTCTGCCTGCGGGCAGTCGCAGGTGGGAGCCGGGCTGCTCGGCCCCTTGGGGGGCTTTGCGGAGGGCAGCAGCTCTGCTCAGGCATGGCACAGAGATGGAACACGGAGGCTCTCTGCCATCTATCAGCAGCACCCAGGGGCCTCTTCATCCCACGCCGGGGTCCCGTGCCTGGATAACTGTGGGGGGCAGCTCCCGGCGGGAGCTTGGCGCAGCTGGGGACGGAGGCCGGGCTCCTCTGGCGTCATGCCTCGGTACCCAGAGTGCTTAGTCACCTTTCTGGGGTTTTATTTTTATGCTGTGCTCGCAAGCTGTTTGCATGCTCTCCCTTGGGCTTTGGGCGAGGAAAGGCAGCAGTGAGGTGTCATCCTGCTGCTCCCGGGGTCCCACCACGCAGGACCTACCGGTTTTTGCCACGCGAAGCAAACGCATCCATCCAATGCATCCCAAGCCACGCTTGCTTGGGGCCTGCTCGTGTTTCCCTATGGCTGTCCTGGAACTGAGTGGCTCTGCGAGGGGTTTAGCAGCCCAAGGGATGCCTGTGGGAGCCTGGGCTTCCCGCTCCTGCCCTTTTCCTCGCTCAGCTTTTGGCCTCGGGGACATCCCGTGGCAGCATGTTCCCTTTCCAGCCCTACGCAGAGACTGTTTCCTTTCCTTGGCGTTTCTTTTTTTTTTGCTTTTAATCTCAGCTGGTTGCACGCTCGGAGGTCCCTGCCATGGCCGTGGGGGGAGCACGACTTCTCCAGCCCATCCCACGGACCACGACGCCAGCTCGGCTGCCCCGTGCATCGCCCCGGGGGCTTTGCCACCGGCAGCGGGGAGCGGAGGTCCCCAGCACGGTGGCCTCGTGGCTGCTGGAGCGCGGCGCCTGTTCAAAACTGGGCCTGCCCCATCGCCGCTTTCCCCATCGCCGCCTTCCTTGCCAAGTTCCCTTTTTTGACAGGGGTGCATAGTTTTTCGGCAACAGTGACCTCTGTCGGCACCACCGCCGCCACCGGGGTCCGGTGCCACCGGTTTGGCCCCCGCTATCACTGGGTACATCCATTGCCCCCCTAGCGCCTGCCACCTCTCCCCCTCTTCCCATCTTCGGCACAAACAGGGAAATTACTCGGTTAGCGGGGGCAAATCCTGCCCTCCAAGCGTCGCCTCCAGCCCCGGCTGCCCCATAATTGCACGGCAAAGCCCTTGCAGCTACTGCCGGTGTTTCGGTAAACACGCATGCTGGGAGGCAGCTGCCAGCTCTGCTCAGAAGCGGAGAAAAGTTACCGAAAGGTCTCCCGAGGACAACCCAAAAACTGAAAAGCCGGCGGGGATTTAATTTAAGAGCCGCGCGGCCAACCTCCGTGACTCATGTAAATAGAGATGTTACAACCGGTGACTAATCCCGGTAGCACTTTCTGTGAATGTTTCATCTCCATTCACGTTTCAAATTAGTATTTTTCACAATTTAAAACAATAATAATAAAAAATATGGGCGATTTTACAGGAAAGAGGGGAAGGAAGTGTTTTGGCTGCGAAGCGGTGCCGGCGAGCGGGGGCTACCGGGTCAGTTTTGGCTCGGCAGAGGATGCTGAGCTCGTGTGACCGGTCACGGCCGCTCTGCCCTCTGCTCCTCCGTCTGTGAGATGGCAATTGCTGCCCGTGCCCCTGCCCACTCGGGCAGAGGGGCTTTGCCTCCTGGAAGATGCCGCCGGCGCCCGTATGGCAGCCTGATGTGTGCCGTGCCCCACCGTGTCGTGCCGAGCCGGCCGGCCGAGCGCGGCTCTGCAGTTTGGGGCCGGCTGCAGGTGGCGGCGAGTTTTGGAGGGCTGTGGGGCCGTGGCGGCGGCCGGGGGAGTGACTCAGAAGTGCTTTGGGGCTCTGTGGTTTTGCTTTCATGGTTTTGCTGTGACTTAGCGACTTGTTTTTTTGCTTCGCGGGAAGGCAGGTGCCGGCATGCCCGGCAAATCCGTCATCCCGTGGGATCCCGGCCATCCCGTGGGATCCCAGCCGGCTGCTGGAACATTTTGGGGTTGTTGCTTCTGCCCGTACTGATTTCTGCAGCTGAACCCCATGGGCGAAGCAGGCGGTGGCATCTCGAGGCAGGTGGTCCCTTGGGACCCGCATCTCCCCAGGGTGCAGCAGCAGCAGGGACCGAGCATCCCCCGGCGCGCTGGCAGGTGCTCAGAAACACCAGGAAAACCTGACTCAAAAGGATTTCTCTGCAGGGCTTTGTGGCCCAAAAACACACACCACCACCAGTGCCCAAAAATTTAAAGATAAACCCGAACCTCTTGCTGCTGCTTCCTCAAAGGCATCTTCACCCCACGCTCCCCCAGCATCCTGCTGCCTGGCAGTGGGCTTTGGCAGAAAAATGAAGCCAGGGTGGCATTTCCACGTTTGTGGGTTGGTTTTTTTTTTCTCAGATTTTCTTCTCTAGCTATTTCTTTTTTCCACCCTGGCCCACAGCACTGTGAGGACTGAAGCTCTGTGAATCCAGTGGTTTCCCTGAGCAGCTGGCGCCGGCTGATGCTACCCCCACTCCCTGTGCCGCCCTGGGCCCAGCTGGAATGGTTTCCACCTCTTTGGGGCTTCTTATTTTCTTTTTAGAAGGAAAATTGGATTTTTGACAATGACAAAAATTTACCAAAAAACCCCACAGCCCCCTTTCTGCAGAAAATTCTGGTTTTCCTAAAGCTCACAGTCACACACTGGAGTGGTCCGGGGGTTTCTGGCAAACTGGATTTTGAAGCTGGGCCAGCAAACTGACTTTTCCCAGGGAGCTGCTAATGACTGCCAGCACATTTTCCATTTTCGTTGCAATATTGGGGAGAGAAGGAGGCGGGAGGGGATGGGACGAGACTTTTCCAACCACGTGCGCATGTGCCAGCCCTCCTCCTACTCCTGCTCGTGTGATGCTGGTGGGGGGATTTCTTCCACCATCGCTCCAGGTAGGATGTTTCCCACCGGCTCGTGCTCTTCTGGGGTGAGCTCCAGGGATGTCCCTGGGGAGCGCTGGATAAAGAGGACCACCCATCACCTTGATTTTTTTGGGGGCGACATCCAAGCATTAGGGGCCACGGCGCAGCGAGCAGCTGATGCTGCTGCCGGGTAGCCGGCGTCGGGCTCCGATGCCTCCAGACCTCCGCAGCTCCTGGGTTCATTTGGGGGCTTGTGATCCCTCGAGCCCTAGCCAAGCTGGCCACGAAACAACATGCCGCTTCCAGCGCCAGGCTCCTGTGGCCGCATACTGAAATAATTAGGGAGGAGGGATCGTGTGCCGGTCCCTTGCCCAGTTTCCCTCTCTGCTTGGGCAGCGCCTGCCCCAGCCCTTTGGGGCAGGGGAAAGCCAAAAGTCTCCAGTGAGAGCAAAAGCCGGCAGCATCAGGGCTTTAGTGCGGATAAATTCACCTATAAACAGTGCGAGGCTTGGTGACGGGATGTGAAAGAGCCCAAGGGGTCTGCAGGGATGGAGCAGTTCAAAATACCATGGGGCACTGCGTAGAAATATGTGATTAACCCTTGAGTTCCCTCTACATATTGCAATAAGCATCATCACCGCAGCCAGCCTCTTTTACGGGCTGTTGCTCCAAGGCAGTGGCTGCTGGCATCTCCGTGCAGGTGCCTTTTGCTTCTCATATGAGAAATTGGTGAAAGCCACCGAGGAGAACACGAAGGGACTGGTGTTTTGGTGTTTTTTCCCTGGCCCACGGTGCTTGCACTCGTCAGATAAGCCAGAGCATCGGCCGTCGGCCATCCCCACGGCAGATCCCTTGGGCTCGGCCAGTGGCGAGCGAGCAGCAGGTTCACCCCGGTGCTGCGGCTGCACCGGTTGCCACCAAAGCGATTGCGGTGAACCTGAGGTTAGGAGCTGGCGGCGCTGGCGCTGGAAGGGTTAAAGCCACCACCGAGCAGTGGGGACGCTGGGGGACGCCTGGATGTGCTGGCAGGAGGCGTCGAGAGACCGAGGTTGTGGATGCTCCCGAGAATGCTCGGCCAGATCCCTGGTGAGGCTGCCTCGGTGGCGGAGAGGCACGGCCACGGGGCGCCCGGCATTGCCAAACCCCGCCGGATCCAGGCTGCTGCTGCTACAGTGTCGTAAACCCATTTTTTTAAGTAGTGTGAATTTGTGAAAGGCTGATTAAAGCAGCCTCTGCGTTACCCCCTGCCGGGGCTGTTTGCTGCCGCCTGACTCATCTCTGAACTCCAGCTGAATCAGGGAGCAAAAACCTGCCGGTAAGCCGTTTTCGGGTCAGTTCATTTTCTTGAAACACATAAGAACCGTACTCCTGGCCATGCCGAAATCATGCAAAACAGAAATTGAGTGTGAAAAACCAGAGGGTGGGACACAAGCAGGGCGACAGCACCGCCCCGCAGCAGGAGAGAGGGAAAGGGTCCCTTAGCTGGGAAGGGAAAGGGCTCGGAGTGGGTGAGCATCTCGGATGGGTGCTTGCCGGAGCTGTTCCCTGGGGAACGGGGATGGTTTCCATCCCCCACAGTGGCAGCCAGCGCCTTTCCCACGAGGTCTGCAGGGAGGTCATGGCTCTTTTTAGCCCATCTGATGAGGATGAGGGGAAAAACCAGAGTGCTTCCCGGCGGACAGGCTGGAAGAGCATCCAGGTGCCCGAGAGCGCAGGGATGCATCACCCGGCTAAAAGACCGGAGGGTGGGGGGAGGCACTTGGCAGAGCCACCCCCCACCCCTGGGACAAGTGGATTTTGGTGCCTGCATCTCATCCCCTCCCCAGCCCCCTGCCACCGCCGCAGTCCCCGTGGGTTTGGCTGCAAGCCCTGGGAAACGAGACCTTTCCCAGCAAAGGCTCTTTCCGATGGGAAAAAAAACCCAAGCCTTTCCTGACGGGTGTAGCTGGCCGCTTTGGGGGAAACGGGAGCACCCGTTGGCCATGGGAAAAATGTCCCTTCCCTGTGTCTCAGCGGGGGATGATGGGGCCATATAAACCCACCGGCACGTCCGGGGCCAGGAGCTGCGGCGAGGAGAGGCCAGGTAGGATGTCGGCTGGATTTGCTGTGGTCCAAGAGGCGCAGGGGATCCGCGCGTGGCTTTCCGTGCTGCCGTCGGAAACTGGAATGCGTGGGATTCAGTACGGGAGGATACGCCTGCACCCGGGAAGCGGGGGGCTCTGCATTGAGAGAGGATGCTGGTACTCCAGCTGGCAGGGTAAAGTGGAGATTCTGCACTTGAAGGGCTACAATTTGCCCCGGCTGATGGACTTTTTATCCACCCTAAGGTCACGCGCTGTTCTTTACGTGGTATGGACTGCTCTCGCTGCCCAGGGAAGGATGCTAAAGCCTAGCTTCCCTCTCTTTCCCCAACTTTCCCCCCATTATTTCCATTAATACTTAATATTTAAGCATTAATGGCATTCAAGCAGGAGGTGTGCAGGTTTGGACTGTGGGCTTTCCCCAGAGAAGCTGATCTTAAACACTTATCATTAAATGCCCATAAAAGGGGAAGCACGGGAAGCACAGGGATAAATCCCTGGGGCAAAGCCACCATGGTTGAGCACCCTGCCCCGGGCACACGCTGCTGGCATCCAAAGCCGCACGAAGCCCTGGCCAATTTCCGCCCTGTGGCACAAAACTATGCCGGCATAAACCTGGACGCAAGGAGGCAAAACATCCACGCGCGGGGCCCCGCTCTGGTTCTGCGTCCAGCATTCCCATTACCGCTAATGAAGATCTCATTCCTCCATAGGTGATTCCCTGGCCCTTCACTGAAATGCAAGAAGCAGAAGAGGTTTTTCAAGCAGCATAAATGAAAAAAAGCCTATTTTTCCCCAGGGCAGCAGACACTGCTGGGCTGGCCAGTGGCACTGGAGGAAGCAGAGGCGGGTGAGTCAGCAGGAGCACAGCTGTCCCCCTGGCTGTAGGGACTTGGGGGGGGGACTGGGTTCTTGTTCCCCTCCTAATTATTTTGGTCATCACTTAATGGTGGGAAATAAGTGACATTTGTGCCTGTGCAGTCAGCGCTTTTGTTTGTTTTTTTTTTTTAACCCGTTCCCATGAAAACCTACCCAGCTCTGATGTTTTCTCTCCCCATCCCAGGCGCTGGCTCTGGAGGATGCAGGGAAGGAGCCGCGGTTTGGGTGAGTGTCTCCGTGGGACGGCACGGCTTTGGGACGGGTGCTTTGGGGTGCCTGGCGTACCCCGCAAGACACCAAGCTGGGGGGGGGACTGCCCGGATGGGGAACCCACCTGCGCAGAAGCTCCTTACCTTCGAAGCCCTGGGAACCTGGTCCGATCCCCGGTGCCGGGGAGGGGGCTGTGGATGCTGCTGGGACTCTGCAGCCCCAGGGCCCTCTGAGAGCATCAGTGGCTCGGCTCATCTGCTGGAAACTTATGTTTTTTTAAGGCTGTGCAGTTCCAGTAAATGAAAGCGGGGCTGCTGTATTGTGGGCCATGTGACGAGGGTTTTTGGTAACTTGGTGCCCGTTTGACGAAGAAGAGGAAAGGAAAAAACCCCACGGCGTGGTGGGGCGGCGGGAGGTGCTGCGCCTCTCGTGGGCTCGCTGGCCAAAAATGAGTCAGCAGCGAGTGTGGCTGCGGCAGGAGAGAGGAGAGCGGTGCCCCGGGATGCTCTTCCCCTTCTGCCACTGTCCCTCCTCCTGCTGCTGGTGCTGCTGGTGCTGGTACTGCTGGTGCTGCTGGTGCTGCTGGTGCTGCTGGTGCTGGTACTGGTGCTGCTGGTGCTGCTGGTGCTGGTACTGCTGGTGCTGCTGGTGCTGCTGGTGCTGGTGCTGCTGGTGCTGCTGGTGCTGGTACTGCTGGTGCTGCTGGTGCTGCTGGTGCTGCTGGTGCTGGTACTGGTGCTGCTGGTGCTACTGGTGCTGGTACTGCTGGTGCTGCTGGTGCTGCTGGTGCTGGTGCTGCTGGTGCTGCTGGTGCTGGTACTGCTGGTGCTGCTGGTGCTGGTACTGCTGGTGCTGCTGGTACTGGTACTGCTGGTGCTGCTGGTACTGCTGGTGCTGCTGCGTGGGGCTGTGCAGGGATGCAGCATCTCACCCGGGCATCAGCTTTTGCCTCTGCCCCGCTCTCCCAGTCCTCCTGCGGAGGAGCAGCTGGGTGTGGGTGCTGCCAAGCTCAGGGTGCCCACATGGGTGCAAGCGGGGTGCCCATTCCCGTGGCCTCTGGGTAGCTCTGGTTTTCTATCTCTGGGAAGCGCCTGGGTGTCCCCATGCCTGCATGGCAGAGGAAAAAAAAATTACTTTTGAATCGAGGCGCGTGTTAATCACGGCAGCCTTAAACCAACCACAAAACCCACTTTTAAGCCTGAGCGTGCAGTTGCGTTGTGCTGACAAAAGGGGTTAATGGTGCCTGCAGGACTAAAGCGATGCGGCTGGCTTTTGGCTTCCCCATCCCTCGGCTCCGGGACGGCGAGGGGTGGCAGTGGGGGTACGGCTCTGGCCAGGGTCTCCATCGGCCAAGTCACACCACAGCCCCGGGGCTGGGCACGGGTTGGTGGTGCTGGGATTCCAAACCCAACATTTCCTGAGAATGTCAGTTCATAGGGAATTTAAAAAAAAAAAAAAAAAAAAAAAGCTCTGGGCAAAGCTGAGTATTTTTTAAATCCCCGGGTTTCCCGTGGGGCTGTAGTGGAGGTGCCCGGGGGAGCTGTGGGGATGAGGGCTGCGCCCAGGGCTGGGCAGAAAAAAGCTTGGTCATGGCTGAGGCGGAGAAACAGGAACTGTTCCTTCATGAGAACTTACAGGGAAATCAGTTTAAGGAACTGAGACAAGCCGAAGGATTAAACCCAGGCAGGGTATTGAGTCTTGCCCCGTCTGTGGCTGCCTCCCCGCCCGCTCCAAGCAGAGCCGGGGACTCAGGGCCGTATCCAGCCCCGGTTTGGATACCTCCAAGGATGCCAGGTCCATATTTTGTATGGCTGGGTTTATACTGCCATTCCCAGCGCTGGGCAACGGCTTGCCCTGCTGCCCTCTCGTCTGGGGTTGTAACAGCCAGTAAAGGCATCGGCATGGCTTTGGCTCGCCGTGCCGGAGAGCGTCGCCGGGAGCTGTGCAGGGATGCCGGGAGCTGACTCTGGCTGGAAACCGCCTGCCCGCGCCGCCGTGCATCCCCGGCATGTGCCACCATGCACCCTCGGCATGGCAGCCACTCGCCTCTGCCGGGGGGCCCGGCGCCGTGCCCCCTCCCCTGCCACCCTGCGACACGGCGCCGGAGGAAAGAGCTCATACCACGCCGTTCGTTGCGCCTCGAAACCGAAACTAATGCTCGCCGTAGGTGGGGATTTCTCTCCGAGCGTCAAAGCGATGCTCCAGCCTGGCCCCCACCAACGCGCTGCCTGCACCCCTGCCCGCAAGGCAGCCGGCAGGCAGGAGGTGGCCAGGCGGGAAGGAGGGTGGCTGCAGCCCGGCCGCCCACCCAGCCGCTCGCCCCCTCCAACCTCCGGGTTGGGCTTCCCAGGGGGGCTCCAGCCGGGAAGGGGTGTGGTGTGTGGCTTTCCAGAAGTTTGGGGCCTTACGGATTTTAGGGATTTATTTTTTTAAAAAAATATTTGCCACTTGGGACCAAATCCCAGCATGAAGGTGCCCCTCCCCGTACTTGCTGGGCTCTTCCACTGCATGCACAGCATTACAATAAGGCAGGGCTGTTCCCTGACTGTTGTGCTGCTTTCTGTAATTGCTAAATATTTTTTTTTCTACCCACGTAGAAAATGTTCCATATTTTCATAATATTATTTCATGCCATATTGTCAAAGCTCACATCTATCAACCATGTATGCAGCAGATTTGATGGTCTGGACGCTAGAGACATCAATAATTCCATTCCTACTCAGAGTATTTGTTTTTAAGTGTAATAAAATTCACATTTGTAGCAATGTGAGTTGCCGGCAGTGGGCAGCTGATGGCTCCTCTTGTGTGCATCAGAAATTTGGTCACTAGAAAAAGCAGGACATCCAAGTCGCACCAGCTTGTTTGAAAAGTATGGGTCCCAGCAAAACTAAACTACTTTTTAAGTACATCGTCTTTAGCCATGGGAGAAATTGCTGTTCACAAGCAGGGCTGGGGATTTTCGGGGATTCCTGGTAAAGGAAAGCACAAAATACACTGGGTTTTTTTGCGGTGGGTGCTGCTCACTGGTTTAGGCAGGGGGAAGGAGTGCACTTTCCCACGCCGGCTGTGCCGCACCGCTCCCCCTTCGCTCCCTCCACATGGAAAAGAATTCCCAAAGCATCCCAGCAAAGTCATTCCCAAAGCAAGTCGGTGGCAGAGCTTTGCAAAAAACCCGAAGCCCTTTTCTTACTTTCATTATCACTTGTAAAATAAAACTAGGCACACGATGCACACGATTCAGCAAAGCCCGTCCAGCTCCGGCTGCTCATCCTCCTGCCAGCTGGAGACGGGTCCTGCACCCTCCCAGAATCCTGAAATGGGGAAAGACGGAGGAACTCCGAGCATCAAATCTGGCTTTTCCTGCAGGAGATTTATTGCTCTTTTGTGAAATTATGCAGGCTGTGGAACCTGTTTGAAATGGTGCACTGTACTGGGTTATTCCCTTCATTTTCTGAGACATATATCTATCTATCTATCTATATATCTTCTGATAGAAGTATTTTCTGATCTATATGTTTTTAAACAGGGGGGGAATGCAGTGAATCTGCTGTGGATGCATTTTCCTGGTTCACCTCACTTGTACCAGACTGTCAGATTTTAATTTTCTTTTTTTTCTTTCTTTTTTTTCCCCATTAGTTTCAATTACACACAGCTACTCTCTTTTCTCCTGACAAAAGTCTTGAAGCAAGGGGCTTGGGGCAGCATGTTGGTGCACTTGGAAAAAAATGTGCAGCAGCAGCTTAGACATGAGAGTTTCTATTATTCCTGTTTAAAGTTGTGCTTCATTAGTTCTGGCTTATGTTGCAACCTCTGCTCCAAATACTGTCATTAGTTAAGACAATTAGGTGTTTTTCAGGCACGAAGGCAGCGTATGTCCCTATAAACGGATGTATAAATTAAGCCAATTGGGGGTTTATTTTACAAAAAAAGGATTATTTTGACAGCGGGGGGAGGGGGAAAGGGATTATTTGGACAGCAGAAAAAAAGAAAAGGATTATTTGGACAGCGGAAAAAAAAAGGGAGAAGCCACTTTGGGTTTATTTGGTGGGGCTTGGGGTCTGCTTTTTGAAAAACTCGCCTTCTCCAGCACTTTCTGCGCGGGGCAGTTCCTGCCGAGGGCTGCAGGGGGGGTTGGTAAGAAGGAAATGGCCCCGGCTGCCCCGGGGAGACGCTCCGCGCCGCTCCGCGCTGCTCCGCGCTGCTCCGCGCCGCTCCGCGCTGCCCGGGAGGGCGGGGGGGGGGCGCCGGGCGCCGCACCAGCGTCCCCTCCAGCCCCCCCATCTGCAATGTTTTCAACGTTTTCGTCATCTAAAAGATTTTTAAATCTTTTTTACCATCGGCAATATTTCCAACACTTTCGATTTGGTTTATATTTCCAACATTTTCATCGTTTTCAACATTTAAAAGTCTTTTTAGTATTTCCAACATTTTCAGCATTTTCGACATTTGAAAGATTTTTTTAATATTTTCAATATTTTCAACATTTAAAAGGTTTTTCAATATTTTTAACTTTCTGAGCATTTTTGACATTTAAAAGATTCTTTAATGTTTTCAACATTTTCAACATTTAAAATATTTTGTAATATTTTCAACATTTTTTACATTTAAAAGATTTTTTTAATACATTTTCATCATTTTCAACATTTAAAATATTTTTTAATATTTTCAACATATCTTTAATATTTCCAGTATTGTCCGTGTTTTCTTTATTTTCTGTCTCTTCCCCATCACGGCAGCGGGACGAGCTGCCCGCTCCCCGGCGCTGCTGCCGAAACGCTGCCGCCTCCTCCCCGGCAGTGGCCTGGAAAGCGCCGAGTCCCCCCCGACAGCCGGGATGGGGCGGTGGGGCAGAGCCGCCCCAAACCTCACCGGGGCCTCGCACCAGTCTGGGTTGAACCTTGGCTTGGCCATCGTGGCTGTTAAAACCGGAGTAAAATTGGGAAACGGGCGGGCCGGCCATGCCCGGCCGAGCGGCCGGCAGCATTGTGTGTACCTCCCGCCCCGACACGCTCCCATTTCGTGGGCGCCGACGACACGCTCCTCTCGTTAGGAGCTTTTCACTGATTTCGTTATTACTCATTAGCGAAGGCGCCCGCAGCGCCGTGGCTTTGACATCGACGTTTCTTCAGGGTTCGGTGGTTGCGGGACGCGAGTGTGCGCGGCGGCGGGGCGAGCTTTGGCGCACGGCCCTCGCCGGCAGCCTCCGGTGCATCCCCCGCGCCCACCGGAGGCACACGCTGGTTCCCAGTACTGGTATTTGTCAAGCCCTGGCGCCTTTTCAAAGCCCTGCGAGAGCGGGGGGGGGAAGACGGGGTGTCCCCACCACCGTGCTTGGCACCCCGGTGAGATGAAGCAGGTGCTTTCGAGGTTGTTGCCATCCGCCCTCCTTACGACATGTAAATATTTTCTACGCTTGAACTTTTTTGTTAGCGGAGTTGAGATGATGGCTCGGGACTCCTCAAGTCCCAAAGTATTTGCTCCTCTCTCATCCAACTCTCTCGCCCCCCGCGTCCTCCCGGGGCTGCCGGGGAGGTCGGCATCTCTCTCGCTGCCCTTTATTAAACGCGGGTGCCCAGCGGGTCACCGGCCCCGTTGGGTTTTGCAGGGACGGCAGCCGGGGCGATGGCGATGCGGGATGTTTGCTCGGCCCGAAGCCACGCTCCACCGGGAAAGGCGGCGGCAACCGGGAGGCAGAGGGCTTGGCACTCGGTTGAGGCGGCGGGTTCGGCTGGCTCCCTGCGAGGTTTTTCTGCTGGCAGCAATGTTATCCTGCGATAATAATAAATAACGGAGGGAAGAGGCCGGGGAGCCCCCCGTTCCCCAGCTGACAGGAGTGATTTGTAGCTTCCAGCAGCTAAGCCGGTGCAGCAGAAGTGCTGAGCAAGCGCTTTTTTGCCGGAGCTGAAGCAAGGGAGGGCTCCAGACCAGCGCTGGCACTGGGGGCTTTGGGGAGGGCAACTTTTCCGGCCCCCCTGCCAACTCTCCTCTGGGCTAAAGGCAACCCCCCCCCCCCCCCCCCCCCCGCCCCGGGTACCGCCCCGCTCCCCCTTCGGCTGCGCGATGAGGAAGGCGCCGGGTTTGGGGAGCGGGGCCCGAGGCGGCGCGCGCCTCCCCGGCGATGCTCTGCAACGAACGGCCTGTGGTTTGACCCCAGGTGGGAGGGTTTAGCCTGATATACCATTTATTTGCATAGCCTGGTCTGAAATGAGTGTTTCAGACCAGTTTCCCCAGGCTCGGCATCCCAAACGCCCACCAGAGCCGAGTCGACGCCGGGGCGTTTCAGAAAGAGCAGCGGGGAGGCGGCTGCCTGCGCCCGTTATCGCCGCGCACATCGCGGCCGGCGCAGCCGCCGGGCCCGCCAAGGCAGAGGTGTCGGCGGGGCCGGCAGCACCAGGGGTTCCCCACCTCCCGCCCCAATGTTCCCCCAAAGGGCCCGGGCTCGGTGGCTCCTGGGAGCATCGTCACCCGCTTCCCAAAAGCTCCTGCCGGGGCAAGCTGCAAGCCCTTTGGGATAGGGAGCACGTCCCTGTGCTGGGACGGGGCATGGGAGGGATGCTGGGGGCACAGGAGGGATGCTGGGGGCACAGGTGCAGGAGGGGTGCCAGGGATGCAGGAGGGATGCCGGGGATACAGGAGGGATGCTGGGGGTGCAGGAGGGATGCTGGGGGTGCAGGAGGGATGCTGCTGAGCATAAAGCTGCGGCTGCACAACTTGAGGCTTTCGGCACTTCAGGACCCCAGAGGTGCCGCTCGACGGGGGGGTTTCAAAGCTGATTCTGTATTTCCTTGAGCCCCGTGCTGTTCGCGAGGGCTCGCCGGTGCTGCTGTGTTCACCGGGACACGGGGAGACCCGAGCGCCCGCTTGGCGGGGAGCCCGTGCCAGCAGATGGCAAGGCGCGCCCAGCGCGTGCCGCTACAGGGACCGACTCCACCAATTTTTGCTCTAAAAGCGTATTTTCACTGTCTGTGTGCTCGAGGTGTCAAGCGATCTCAGAATGACTCAGAAAAGAGGGAATAGGCTTGCTGAAAGAAACCGCCGGGCTGTACAGCCGGGGCAGGGCGCTCGCCGGCGGCTCCCCACGATCGAGGGCCAGCCGGCGGCCGGCACTGCACGGGCAGCGGCCCTGGCTGATGGGTCCCTCCGGTTGCCCAGATCTGGCAACACCTTCTCACCCTCTTTTTTTTTGTCAGAAAGCAAAGAATTCAGTGCTTACAAACAAATACAAGCACTCCAAATAAATACGATGTTGCAAACAAATGCAAGCCTTGCAAATAAATACAGTATTGCAAACAAATACGTGCATTGCGAAGAAATACAAGCATTGCGAACAAATGCAAGGATTGGAAATAAATACAAGTACGCTTGTATTGGATGTGTACTATCGCGGTGCCGAGCAAATGAGCAAAGTGTCACAGCTGGCAGCAGGGGAGCAGCCAAAAACCCAGCATTGGGTTTGTTTTGGGGGGTTGGCTGGGTTTTTTTTAAGCCCTGCCTGGCTTTTTGGGCTGGAATGTAAGGAAATGGATGCAGCTTTCTTATCTTATGCATGCCCGGGAGTTAATTCCTTGCTCCTCCTGATGGCCCCTATTTGTCCTGTCTGGCGAGGGATGCGATGGGGAGATAGCAAAAAGCCTTTCTAAATTTAAGCCGGGCCTGAGGAGGAGCTTTGGTGGTGGCTCCCATGTGGGGCTCGGCGTGGGTAACATGGGAGGCTGCCACACTCGGCTTAAATGTCAGGGACCTCACAAACACTGCGAGCACCTTCTCGCACCATCCCCAAAGGTTTTTTAAAATATATATTTTTATGTAAATACATTCTTGTCAAACCACAAGCTGTTTCTCAGTTTTGTTTTCAGCGAGCTTTGATGAAAAGATTGGCATCTCCTGGCTCGGGCGGCAGCAAGAGG
Organism: Buteo buteo; assembly: GCF_964188355.1. Classification (NCBI taxonomy): domain Eukaryota; kingdom Metazoa; phylum Chordata; class Aves; order Accipitriformes; family Accipitridae; genus Buteo; species Buteo buteo. The sequence continues at coordinate 10,014,507 of NC_134179.1, forward strand.
TTGAGCCGGGTGATGTGCTGGGTATGCCGGGAGCACCCAGGCGGGATGCAGCCCAAAAGGGAATCAGTGCTCCCGGTCATCCTGCCAGAGCAGGGATGGGTTTTCCCATGGGACCCCTCCTTGCTGCCGGCCAGGGCACAGAAAACTCCCATTTTCTGCTCTCCAGGCTTAGGTTTCACCCAGCACATGGCAGTGACCAGCCCCCAAAATTCTTCCTGGGGCTCATTTATTAATTTTTTTTTTCTCACATTAATTCTCAGAGAGGCAAATTGCCAAACCCACCTGAAAGTCCCTATATGATTTTCCAGGTGGGTTTCATTTTCAAGCCAGCTGTTACCATTTTACCGGCTTCGGGTAAAACCAGTCTCTCGCCAAGGTAGGAGGCGATTCCCCCTGCCCCGAACAGACCGAGCACCATTTGAAAAATTATGATGGAGCAAAATCAGATCAACCACAAATTCATTTTTCCCCCATCTTCTTTCATCTGGCTGCCGAAAGGATGCTCAAACAGCAGCAAAACCGTGTGCATTTGCAGAGGGGGAAGCCTGCAGCCCACGGCTGCCTAGAAATGCTGTTAAATTCGTGGCTGAAATTGTCCAATATTCTGGTTTCTTCATGTGTGATAAATGGTGAAGTAAAAGCCTGGTGCATAGCCCAATTTCAGGGCACTCTCTGTGTTTCACTCTTTCCACATGAGTCAAACTAAAATGATTTTTTCTCAATCTTACAAGTGGGGTTAGTGCTCCCCTTTGCCGAGTGGCAAATATTACTGCGACTGACAGCGTGTTTAATCACGCCGCAGAGAAAAAGATGAGTCAAAATCCGAATATATTGAACCCTACCTATTTTAGCTGCTTTTTGACTCTGGTTTTAAAATGATGACTTGGAGCTGGGGGGAGCATTTGAATTAAACAGCAGTGGGACAAAAATAGTGAAGTGGAAATTCACCTTCAGCTTGACATCCAGCCCTCCACGGGCAAGATTTTGAATTAAATATCTTGATAAGTGATTCTTTGCCTGGGTGATGCTCTTTCAGCTCGGCTCCATCCTCTGCCTGGTGGGGTGAAGGCGTGGGAAGGGGACAGCAGCCGCAGGGGTTGACCAGGGTGCCGAGTGGGTTTTTTGGGGTGCTTTTGGTCATTATTTCTCGGCGCTAAATAGAGGAAGAATAAGTTTCAAACGAAGCGTGTTTTGTTTTGTCACAGGAAGTGGAGAGAGCATTGGGAGAGCCCTGAGAGATTGACTTTAAAATATATATATATGTGTCTATATTCTGGCCAAAAAAATACGATGTAGTTGTGTCTGGCATAAATAGGGGGTAAATTTGGACGGGGAGGGGAGCGGGGTTGCGGGACCCCCCTCCCCAAGCATCCCGGGGGGCAGAGGCTCGGGGCTGCAGTGGTCCGGTGGAGGAAGGCAGCCCTTCCCGGGGGGGCAGCCAGCAGCCGTGCCCCGCGCCGGGGAGGCCAAAATTGTGGCCAGCTCCCGGCGAGGGGCAAACGCCCCTTCGGTGCCTCTGCTTTGGGAAACCGTTTGAGTTTTTTTCGGGCAGGGCTTGGGCTCCGGCGCTGACGGCAGCGGCAGCCTCAGGAAAAGGAGCTGGGTTTCACAATGTCTCATTCCTCCCCCAGCCGGGCTGCCCCACCGGGTGTGCTATTTCTTTGAAAAACCCCAAAATTGGTTATTTCAAAGCCGGGAGTTCGCCAGAGATGCAGCGCATCACTTCCCTCTCTGGCTACCCGGGCGAGCATCGCACTGCCCCGGCCATAAACACTGCTGAACCGGGAGGGGGGCGGCTGCAAGCCTTTCCTTTCAGTTTAACCACCGCCCCAAAAAATGCCAGATTTAAGCCCTCCTGGTCCACAAGGGCCGGCAGTGGCCAAAATTGGCGCCCACGCTCCAGCTTTGCTCTCTGAGTCCGTTGGGCACTTGGATTACTTTCATTTTATTTTTTTAAAAATGCCTTCATCCTGCGGTATTAATTTGCTTTTTTGGTTTCGCTATTAATATTGATAGGTGCTAGATTGGTGGCATTTGTTTTCGGTGGTAAATATCAGCTCAACTGATTTAATCCACGTCATGCTTAAAAAAGGAGGGCTCGGCCGGGATGGCTGGGATGGCTTCATGCCGATGGCTGGGAAATTATGGCAGAAAACGCTGTTCGGGACAGGGAAAAATCCAATGGGTTATGTAGGGATGGGTTTGGCTTCTCCTGGGATGGGAAAATGCAAATAATTCAAATTAAAGTGAGGATGCTCGGGCAGGGCAGTGAAGTGGGCTGGGGCTGGCTCGATGCTGCCCATCACTGCCCTGGGGCTCATCTCTGCCTTTGGGACCAAAATTCAGCCAAACGATCATTTTGGGGTTAAATCTGCCCTTTTTCTCGTTGTGCTGTGGCTTTTCTCTGCCTGTATTCGAGGCTGTACCGTCACCGAAAGGTTGCAAACAGTTTTGGGAACAAGATGTCTGCCTAAAGCATGACAGAATTGGCCACAAATTGCAGATGAGACTGATAACAAAAGCCAACAACATAAAATATGTAGAAAAACAACACGTTAAAAGCTACAAGACCACTGAAGGGCTTTTTTGTGTGTTTTTTTAACCAGTTCTCTCGCGATGGAAGTGAAAACACATGAAAAGAGAAATGCCTTTTTTTTTTTTTTTTTTTTTTTTTTCTCTCTCGCTCTTAAATCAGAAGCTCCCTGACCAAACTGTGGCTGAACCCAGTGGCCGGGCTGCTGCCGGGCAGGGCAGCGCTGCCGGCATCACCCAGAGCAGGCAGCCCCTGCCTGCACCTGCCCTGGGCAGCTGCACCATGCCCCCCCCGCCACACGCACCAGCCCGCTGACTTTTAAAATCTTCATTTTTGCAGCCAACGAGGGCAGTCGAATGAGTTTGGGTTTGGTTTTTTTAAACCTTAAATATATTTCGTATGAAGCATGCCAGTAAGTCAGGTTTTTTTTTTTCTCAAAGCAAAGGGGAAAACAGCCTGCAGCTACCTGCTTTGGGGGGAAATTCTTTGTTTGAATAAATCAGGCTTAGCTCAGAAATTAGGATGAGGTTTTTGTTTTTGTTCTACTTATTTAATCTTTGTTTTTATAAATAAATACAAATAACTCAAACTGAAACTCGATGGCTTTGGTGATAATAAAAGAGCAGCCCTGGGGAAATTTTCTTCATTAACATGTTCTTTCACAGCCCACACTCGGGGTTTCGGTAGGAAAACTGCTTAACCTTTTCAGCAGCAGAAGCAAATGCTTTTTAAAGTCCAGACGCGCTAAAACGCAGGGTTCACATCGCAAAGCCAGTTGCGCATCGCCGGGCTTTGCCTTTATTTTAGGGACCAGTAGTAGAGAAGAAATTATCTCATTCCCCCAGCAGCACAGGGTCCCTCTGCCCTTTCACCCCCTCAATTCTCCCCTTTGCCCCATGCCAGGAGGGAAAGCATTAAAAAAACCAAGAAAATATTAAAAATCCCCTGACTGCTTCTTTTTTTTGTTGTTTTTTTGGTTTTGTGGAGCAGCTCTGTGCTCTACCAGCTCTTTTACAACATACTAGTTTTTAGTATTTGCAGCTCACTTCCTGTATGAGGTTAGTTTGTTTATCATAAAAAAACTATTTTTAAACCCATTTCTGCCAATAAGTAATTTGAATGTTAATGTCAGGCGCTCGTGGCTGTTCCCTCTTGTCCCCGGCTGACGGGAGGACTCTGCCGCCGCTGCCAGCCCTGGGAGGGATGGGTACTGAGATGCTGTGCCACCAGCACATGCTGAGGTCTGGGGGGCCCCAGCACCCCCACATCCCCAGCCCCATGTCTCCTCCTCCGATGCTCTGGGAGTTTGTGTGTTTCAGAAGAAAAAGAGAAAAAAAAGGATTTCAGAAAATCCTTAATTTTTTTAACATGGGGCCACACGCAGCCGTCCTGTGGTGGCAGCAGTGGTGCAGGGACACGTCGGGATGCAGTGAGGCAGAGATGCGGCTCTCATTGCCCTTTCCCTTTGCTCTTACCTCTTCACATCCTTCCTTGCATGCCGGCCTCTTCCAGCCTGCACCGTTACAGAGACACCAATTAGAGCCAATTAGCGCTGGAGCCACGTGCCGGCACGGGCAGCCAAGGGATGCTCAGGGTAGCTGTGGTTTGCTGCCGTGCGCGTTCCCCCCCCCTTAGGGAATGGCTATCGCGCCATCTTCCAACTTTATTTCCCCTAATTAATATCCAAGATAATTATGTCTTTGTCAAAAAAATTTTTTGCTTGGCGCATGACGTCCATTATCGCGCCGAGATGAAGCATGTTTTAATTAACAGCCCGTGAGGCTGGGAAGCGAAGGCTCCCTGCGTGCCCTTGTGGGAAAATTAATGTACGAGCCTGTCAAAAGGCCGGCGAGGAGATATTCATCAAATCAGGGAAGAAAAGGCCCCGTATCCCCGCGAGGGTCCCTGCCCTCACCCAGTCCCGGCCCCAACGAGCCATGCAGCACCAAGCAAACCATTGCTGCAGCATCTGAGCTCTTCTTGGCTCCCCAGGACCAGCCTTTGTAGGTATGGTGGTGTTGCCAAGAGGAATAACCCCACAGTCTTACTTTTCTAGGGTAGCTTAAGCATTGCAGGTCGTAATTTTTAAAACTCCCTGGCAAAGACCCAGAAGAGGTTTGGGATGCTTGGGAAGGGCAGCAGAGGCTGGGTAGTGGCTTGCAGGCACCTTGCAGAGCCTTTGCTGGTGGGCAGCGGGAGGGTCCCCTTGGTCCTACCATCCTTGGGCTTGTCTTATACCATATAAATATATGCCCAGCCCCGTTAAAGCATCTATAATGTTATAGCGTCCATAATGCCCCCTTATTGCTTCTAGGGACCTTCCTGGCCTGGCCACAAGCCAGGGCAGCCTGAGTAACCCTGTCTGCAGCCAGCCATCTCCCATCCCTGTCTCCGCTGGGTTTGACCAGAGGAGAGGTTGACCATCCTAGAACCTGCCAGAAACACAAGAAAACCTGCTGGAAACAGTGAGCTTTGTTGCAATATGAAAATCAAATGCAAAGTTCGGTGGGTATTTTTAGCTGTTTAAGGCTGAACAGGTGTTTGAAAGGTCAGATGCGAGTCATTGGAAAAAAAAATATATACATCGAGAGCCTGGCAGCATGGCGTTGTCGCTCCTGTGGCGCTGGATGGACGCGTCATGGCAGCTGTTGGCCGTTTGGCTCTGCCAAAGCCATGATGTTCAGCCCACGTCTGATGGGTGCTTTGGGTGGTGCGTCCCCCAAGCCCTCCCGGTGGGTGCTACACGTAATGTTAGCAGCCAACCGGGGATCTCATTGTTGGGTTGGGTTGTTTGTCATTCCTGAGGTAGGTAGGGGTTAAGGGATGTGGGAACGTTCCAGGCTGGAGCCGGTCTGGCCAGGCCAAGGTCTTGTGTGTCCTCAACAGTGTGTGCCCAGGGCAGTCATGAGTGTCTGGGGAGGGGGCGAGTGTAGAAAGGCTTCCTTCCGATGGACACGGGGCTCTGGGGCAGTGAAGCTTTCAGATGGCTTTTTCCATGAGCAAAGGTTTTTTTTCCTTTTTGAGGAATAAAGGAAGTTTGTCATCCTTAAAACAAAATTGCATGTCGTTTTAATTAGTTACTAAAGCAAAAATTTAAGACCATAGAAAGAAAGGGCCTGTCGCTTGTCGAGGACCCAGATATGTGTTTGGTGGACCTGGGCCATGACCATCTTGGACTTGGCCATGGCCAACCTGAACCTGGCCATGACCAGCCTGGGCCACGGCCACCTTTGATCTTGGCCACGGCCAACCTGGGCCATGACCACCTTTGACTTGGCCATGGCCAACCTAGACCTGGTGATGGCCATGCCCAGAAGCAAGATCCTGCCGGCGCCCTGCACCACTGCCTGTGGCCGGTGGGGCAGCGTTTCTCTTCCCTGTTGCCTCGCCAAGGACGCTGGGTTCGGGCAGGCGTTGAGCTCCTTCCAACATGAGTCATGGCAAAGATAAATGGAGAGCACGAGGTGGGACACCTTGCCTGCACAAGCCAGTGGGCTCGCAAACACCAACAGGACCAAAGAGCCATGGGCAGAGCGGGGCCAGCAGCTGCCAGAGCCTCGGCTGGGCAATAAAGCCCTTTTTTTGAGTTACAGAAGCCCCCAAAATAGCACCTGAAACCAATAAACTTCCCTTTCAGGAACTTCTGTAATTTGAAACACACACAAGAACAAAAAAAAAAAAAAAATATCCAGAATTTTTTTTAAGTTGTCAAGTAGGACTTTGGGGTTTTTTTTAAAATACATTTCAGCTGCTGGGTGCCGGGGTGTGGGAACACTTGGCACAGCAGCACCCGGCTCTGGCTGCGACTTCCTGCACAGGGGACTTCTCAATCTGCTTTTTCCCCCCAGTTTCTTCCTGCCTTTTGGCCTTCCCAGCTGACGCACAGTCCCACTGTGTTGCGTCACCCAACACAAACCCCAGCCGCCCAGCTGATATTTGGGAAGAAAGTGGCTAAAAATATTCTCCCCCACCGCCCCATGCCCAGCATGGGCCAGCAGCTCATCACCTTTGAGGAAAAGAAAAAAAAAATCAAGCCCTGAGCCCACAACCATGCTTAACAGCTTGGCTTGTGCCTGCAGCATTGCCGCAGACCTTCAAAATGGGAATTATATGGGATGTCAGGCAAGAAGGGGGAAAAGCAGCATCAGCCCAGGGATGCGGGCACTCAGTGGTAATTATCTCAACTATTGGACGTTTCTGCAGGTCCCACCTTCCCCCCGCTGCCCCGTTTTTGGCATGCAATGCTCTCCCTCCCTCCATGACAACCGTATCGATCCTCTTATTTTCCTTATTAGCCTTTAAAACAATTTATTTGGGTCTTCCAAAAGAAGCACGCACGCCCTGGTCCAAGGGGAGCAACCCAAGCCATCCCCACGTGCCTCGGCTGGCCCATCCCCGTCCCACCCTCATTCCTGCCACCCCCTCACCCCCCACAATTTCAGGACCTCTGCCATCACTGCTTATCTGCGCAGGAAGCATCCCCTCCTCCCCAGGGTACCGGGCCATCAGACAAGGGGTGCAGACATGGGATGGAGGGCTGAGGCAGAAGGAAGGTTGGATGGTAATTTTCACGAGCAGATTTTGAATCAACTTTAAAATAATAATATAAAGTAAAAAAATAATATAACAAAAATAATAAAAAGAACATAAAATATTTTTTTTAAAGTAAAAAATAATAAAATAGTACACAAATAATAAAGCCTCACTGTCCTGGTTGCTTCCCCAAACTTTTTCAATACCTGTGAAAACCGACTGGGGACAGGGCATGCTCTGAGGGCGCAGGAAGGTGCCCAGCAGTCGGGTTTGAGCCCATTGATGCAGCCCATGTCTGCAGAGCCCCATAAATGTGGGGAAAAGGGAAAAAAAAAAACCAAACAAAAAACCCAACAAAAACCCCAAGCACTCCCAGCTGGGGCAGCAGTGGTGCCACTCTGGGGTTTGGGAACACTCAAGGCAACATCTTACAAACCAGCGTCATTTAACAGATGCATTTTAGTGTCCCAGGAGCTTCAGAGCACCTCGGAGCAGAGGGAAACGCTGGGTAGGCACCCGCATCCTGGATCTGGGGGAGAATGGGTGATAAACACGGAGAACTGGTGATAAAGCAGCAAATCTCCCCTCCCCAGCCCTTCCTCAGGTGATCCTCAAGCCCCCAAAGAAAACAGCACTCATGATAAATAGTTGGAAGTTTTTATTCATATAAAACTCATATTAAGAACATAAAAGATTGCATCTTAAAAAAAAAAAAAAAAAAGATCTGCAATTATTTACAGCAGTATTGCACAAGTAAAGTGGCAATTACCCTGTCTAAAATTCATCAGTGCAAAACACAAGTAAGCCAGGGAAATTGCAGTAAAAATGCTACATACGCTGGGTCCTGTGAAACGAGTTAGTGATTCATCAGCACATCCGTGTGCGCTGGGGCGGTACCTGATGTTAAAGCTGGTCCAGGGAAAGTGGCTGAGATGGAAGAAAATGTGGCTTTGAAAGGAGACTGGCAAAAATCACAGGGATGTAGAAGCCAAATTCCCACTGAATTTCACTAATGCTGAAGTCTTGGGTGTGCCTAAATCACTACTGGAAAGTGGGACTTAGGCACTTTGAGAAAAAATAATAATAAATCTCATTATCCAAACCACATCGGTTGCACTGCCAGGAGAAGACAGTGCTTTGGAAGGTGATCCATCACTTATTGCAGGGGCAGGGAGGAGAGAAGGGGGAAACAAAAACTTTACAGGAACTTAAATAAGCAGAAAATAAATATACAACATTTCTACAAGTTACAGCATTATGGAACAGTAGAGTGCATTAATTACACTGGGGAAAAAAAAAGAATCTACAGTATTTACCAAGTTTAACTCTAAAAAAGTTTAGGGATAAAAAGTAATTTTTTTTTCCTTATTTATAAGCTGTACAAAACTTACATGAGAGAAAGGAAAGGAAATACATTGCACACAGATATTTGGCTCAGATGATGAAAATAATATGGTGCCCTACTCTAATAAATATTCAGGTATTTACAGTTATGGAAAAGAGGAGAAGCGTTAACGCATTGTGTGAGATCGCTCGGGAATACATCTGGTTTCCCAGCAACCAAGGAAAACTCTTCATCACATCCTTTTGGCAGAATAGAGACCACAGGTTATGCTTAAAATGACCCAGAGCAGTCAGCCAATGTGGCTAAAATGAGCTTAATCACAATTTAAAACCACCATTCTTCTCTTAGGGGACTTTCGGGGCTTTTTTTTTTCCTTAAACCTCACAACTCTACAGGGGTGAAACCTGGGTTTTGGGGGCTAATTTTCCTATGCCTACCTTTTGGCACGGAACACCTCCTGTGGAGAAGTCCCGGGCAGGCAGTGCCAATGCCTTGATTTTTTTCCCTTAAAATTAATACAATTTTTGTCTCCGTTGTTGGCTGGGGCGGCCCAGCGGGGAGGACGGGGTAAAGTGCTTGGCGTTTCTTTGGTGTACTCCAAGGGACACATTCTGGGCGGCGCGGTGCCAGGATGCTGTAAGGCTGCGAGACCCAAAAGCACCATTTCATCCACCGACGATGGATGAAACTCAGCTAGGAAAAAAAGCTCATTTGGTTTCCCCCTCTGCTGCCAAATTTTTTTTTTTCCTTTTAATTTTATCAACAGCCATGCAATTCCACATAGGTTCCCATGGGAAACCTGTGGCGGCAGCCTCCCTGCTAGGGTTTTCTATATAAATACTACAGGAAAAAAAGGAATGGCTTGAGCATGGGTGGGGCAGCACACCTACGGTGAGCCAAAACCAAGGGGACAAGGAGCAGGAACCTGCCCTGGCCAAGCTTACCAGATGTTTTAACCGCTCTCTCTCCACCAGTGCAAAGGTTCTCCCCGCACCATCTCCAAAATACCCTTTCCAAAACATCCCCTGCTCCTGCAACCGATGCTCAACTTGCAGGTCCAAAAAAAGATAGTAAAAAAATTTAAAATAAAAATTAAAAATCGCTCCATAATCCTCCAGAGGAGTGCAATGGGAGGCACGCAGCCCCGCACCAAGACCACGGCTCTTCACCTACCCGACAGGCACAGGCAGCCAGTGCATAGAGGTCAGATTGTACAGTTTGTCCATCATTAAAAACACTAATAATCACACATGGCACTCAACAGCTTCTCCCTGCATGCACATTGCAGGAAAAAACGCTATTGTGGGCTTGGATTTGGTTATTTCTTTTTTTTCTTTCTTTTTTTTTTTTCCTATGGTGCTGGTGAAACCAGAAATAAAACCACAGCATTTGGAAGTGGGTTTGAGGACCACCTGCACCAGCCAGAGGAAAGGGACAGCTCCAGAGGCAGAGAGGGGTACATTTGTGCATAGATATGGGGGTGGCCGGAACAGCCACCCCTCCAAAAGCACCCACCATGCAGCAACCGCCTGCCCACAAGATGATGAACCGGAGACCACGGGGGGTCCGAGGCAACAGACCTGCTTCTTCTGACAAGCCCTCAGGGCTCCTCCAGGAAGGTGGCAGAGTCTCCAGGTGGAAGGGGAGACGCCCTGGGATGGCATCAAGGGCCTGGTCAGGTCTTCCTGTGGCAAGGAGGGCAGTCTGGGAGGAGACGTGGCAGTCAGTGGGGAGCGGACCCCACACGGCAAGTCCCCGGCTGGATCTGTACCAGGTCGGCATCCTTCGGCGCCTCTTCCAGCTGCATCCCTGCGCACTAGTATCTGGGGTCTTCAGGCTGCCAGTCCCATCCTGCTCATCCCCCTGCTCCAGGCTGTCCTGTCCGAACACAGAGAGGATCCCAGGAGAAAAAAAATCCAGCGCCTTAAAAAAATCCTCCTGCATTCAACAGCAAGGTACAAGCCAGGAGTTAAAACAGTTCCTGAAGTTACGCAGCAGGAGCTGTCGCCTCCAAGTGCAAAGCTGCGGTGTGCTGGGAACTGTTTCTACCTGCCTCCGAGAACGTTTTATTGCTGAATTACTCAGTCACCAACATTATATATTATATTATACAATACATAAGCATTTTCACACGTTTTTATATAAAGAATTTCTAAAAAAAGGCAACCTGGTGGATTGTTTTTTTTGTTTGTTTGGTTGGTTGTGATATTTTGGACCCTGGGAGTCTGACAGCTAAGTCTTGAAATTCAGAGTGTAAAAAAAAAAAAAATTTAAAAAAAAACCAGTCAGCAGGAAATAGGCTATTTGCATGATGCAAATGAAGGTGGATTTGGGGTAGCATTAGGTATTTACAGGTAAAAGAAGTGCTGATTTAAATCCCTCTGCCCTTCTTCCATCATCACCATCCCTTTTTGTGGGCAAAGGCCCAGGAGGCAAAGGGAGAGGTGAGGGCTCTGTGAGTCTCTGCGATAAGGTCTGCAAGGCAAACTAAGGCGGCTCTGCCCATCAGCTGGCTCAGGCTTTCCTTTTCCCTGCTGCAGGGTTTATCCCAGACAGGCCGACAGGTTTCCAGAAACGATGACAAAAAAATTATTCCATTGCCATTGAATATTCTCTGAGACTCATTTGGAAAAAATAACAAAACAAAAAAAAAAGCGAGTTGAGAGAAACGAAGTAAACACGACTCTCGGACAAAATCCTGCATCGGAGAGTCCTAGCAGATCAGCGTGGGATGTCCACTCTCATCTGACGGCCCCCCACCGTGTGTCCTGGGGGAGAGGCTAGGTGGGAGCCGGGCGGCGTGGGGAGCCCCACATCCGTCCGTCTGTCCATCCTCCCTGGGCCTTCCCAACGCGTAAATGAGTCCCCATGCCTCAGAATGTGCCCGGCACTCACTGCATCCTCCAGATGAGGCGGATGATGTAACGCAGGAGGCGCAAAATGATGATCTGGGGGTTTCCTGCCTGGTTATCCAAGAAACCCTAAAACAAAAGAGAAAAAAAAAAAGAAAAGAAAAAACAAACAAGACTGTGACTAATTTCCAGCATGAAGCCCCTGTGCTACGAACACCTTGTGCGGTGCCACGCATATTTCAGAGGTGTGAAATCAAGCATTTTACAAAGACTGAAAATAAACTCTATGACCTTTCACGTTTTCCTTCAATAAAAAGCTTTATAATACTCAAAGGGTCGAAGCTGCCTGCTCCCAGCCATGCTTGCCTTGAAGGCAGCCACCATGGTGCCA